>NW_020954577.1:7808238-7835783 GCF_900497805.2 Vombatus ursinus | reverse complement strand
AGAGATATAGAGAGACAGAGACAAAAAGAGAGACAGAGAGACACAGAGAGAGAGACAGAGATTCAGAAACAGAGACAGAGAGAGACAGAGACAGAGATTGAGAGACAGAGAGAGAGAGAGAGACTTCTTCTTGTTTTTTTTAGAAAGACTTGTTGAACCCAGATAAGGATTGCTGTCCAGACTGCACTTCCCAGGGGTGAGAATTCAGAGTAAGGAGTTCCAAACCTTATCCCCCATCCTTGGTTCTGTCTGTCAGTCCCCAGCCTCTGGTTCTGATTGTGTCCCATCCACAGTTTTCCTCCACATGCTGCCTCCTGGGGCTCAGAACTAGCCTTTAGACAGCATCAATCACTCAAGCAGTCAGCAAGCTTTTATTAAGCATCTGCCTTGTGCCAGAGGTTTGCTGGGCGCTGGGGATACCAGGACAAAAGCCCTCGCTGCCCTCAAGAAGGTCACATCCTATCCAGGCACACAGATGTATACATGTATCTACAATAAGTACGTCCATAATGGTTACAAGGTATTTTCTGGGCAGGGGCACTAGTCGCTGGGAGGAATGTGGAAAGGCCTTGTGTAGGAGACCATGTTTGAGCAGAGCATTTAAGGAAATTAGAGGTTTTAAGAGGTGGAATTGTGGAGGGAGGACATCCCAGGTGGGGGGTACTGCCTGTGCAAAAGCACAGAGATGAGACAAGAGGGTAAGAAGGTCAATTTAGCTAGACTATAAAGTATGTGAAAAGGAGAAAGGTATAATAAAGCTGGAAAGGTTGGTTGGAGCCAGGTTGTGAGGAATTTTAAGTGCCAAAAAAAGGAGTTCATATTGATCTTAGTGGTAATAGCCATTGGAGCACCTGCTGTCACTCACCGCTATCCACCTGCTGGAATGGCTTCAGGGAGAAGAGTTCATCACTGACCTTTGAGGAAAACATCAACAGAGAGATGGAGAATGGAGTGAAGGTAGGAGATGAAGGAGGGGAAGGAGAAGGAGAAATCCGAGCAGCTTGAGCAGTACGACTGTGAAAAATGGGTCAGTAACTAGAAGGGTCAACGGGGTCATTGAAGGGGTGTGTGTGTGTGTGTGTGTATGTGTGTGTTTGTGTGTGTATGCATGTCTATGCATGTGTATGTGTGTATGTGTATGCATGTGTATGTGTATGTTTGTGTGTGTGTTTGTGTGTATGTGTGTGTATGCATGTGTATGTGTGTATTTGTGTGTGTGTTTGTGTGTGGATGTGTTGTTTGTGTGTGGATATGTGCATTTGTGTGTGTGTGTGAGCTACAACAGAAAAGGCCTGCACATATTTGAAGGAAGAAAAGAAGAGGGAAGGGATATACACTCTACTGAGGCCCCTTTGGGGCAGCTAGGTGGTGCAGTGGATATAGCACCAGGCCTGGAGGAAGGCTCATCTTCCTGAGTTCAAATCTGACCTCAGACACTTACTAGCTGTGTGACCCTGGGCAAGTCACCGAACCCTGCTTGCCTCAGTTTCCTCATCTATAAAATGGAAATAATAGTAGTCTTTACCTCAGAGGGTTGTTGTGAGGATTAAATGAGTTAATATTTGACATTGTTTTGCAAACCTTAAAGTGATATGTAAATTCTAGCTAGCACAAGGATGTTAGCACCCTTAACTGTTATTATTATAACCTATAGAATAATAACTTACAGTTATTATTATAACCTATAACAAGGATGATGAGGAATCTCTCAAGTTCATCCCATATGGGGGCTGGTTGAAGGAATTCAGCCTGGAGAAAGGGAAGACCAAGGGGTGATGAGGGCTAGTTCGAGAATGTGAAGGGCTGCCTCACGGAGGAAGAAAGAGATTTGTTTGGTCCAAGAGGGAAGAGCCAGGAAGGCTCCAATTTAGACTCGTTGGCAGAAAGAAACTTGCCAACAAATCCGAGCTCTCCCAAAGTGGAACTCGGAGGCCTTGAGTCGTGGCGGGTTGGCCCTCGTTGGAGCTCTTCAAGGCTGGCCAACCATTTATTGAGGGTGTTGGGGAGAAGATTCTTGGTCAGCTACGAGATGGAGGAAATGACCACTGAGGTTGTTTCTCATCCCGAGGGCCTCTGATTCTCTGATTCTAATTCTGTAATTGGCTTGCCACATGGAAAGATCCTTCCTTAAGGAGGAGGTGATGGCTGGGTCTTTCACTCTCTGCACTTTTTTGTAGGGGCAGAGTTCTCAGGGTTCCCGGTCCCTGGCAGCAGAGAGCAAAAGGCCCCAGTGCCCTATGGGCACACAGGACATTGAGATTGGTTGGCGTCCTGGGCTTTAAGAAGCAGGAGCGCCAGCCAGCCAGCCTCGCCTTCCTTCCTCAGTCAGCTTGGCCTCCAGCAGCCCCAATGTGCTTGTAAAACCCCAGGTCATTGACAATTCTAGAGCTCATTTGCTGTGGCCAATTTAGCGCTAATCAGCTGAAACTGGGCTTCAGGGACTCACTTTCCTGAAACAGAAACGTGCCTTTTATCCCCTCATTAAGAGGCACTTTCCCAAAAAACAATTGAAACCTAATAGATTTTTTTTCTTCTTCTCCATTCTCCGACCTAGACCAAACATCTTGCTCATTTGGGGTTGATTTCGCATTAGCCTTTCCCAGATACTTGGCTTCTTTCTTTGTCACAATTGGGCCCTGCCTGCTGGTTCTTTGGACTGAGACTGGGTTAGAAATGAAACCTTTCCAAAGTCCTCTCCTTAGATAAAGACCCAGGAGAACAGAAAATCTGGTGAAACTGATCTAATGAGCAAATTGCCCATCTGCCTGCCCCCATACACACACACACACACACACACACACACACACACCCAGACATACCCAGACACAAATGTATATAAACACATATACAGCCATACATATACACACAGACACACATATGTAGGTATGTACATACATACAGACACACACACACACACAGAACATATACATATACAAACACATACACAGAGCAACAGAAAAGTTTCCTAAGAGGTGCTGAGCCTGGCTGACTAGCTTTGGTTCTGGCCCAACCCAGTTCCTTCTGTGCACGGAGGCAGCTCTGGGGAAGGGGTGGGGGCTTCATTTGGAGTCCCAGACTCCCATAGAAGACAGGCGGGAGAGAGGAGGGCACATTGTTAGAGGCTGTGCAGGCAGTCAGAGAGCTGGAGTGAATAAGGAACGAGATTTGGCCTTGGGAAGACTTGGGTTTGAAACCTACCTCAGACACTGGCTGTGTGACCCTGGGCAAGTCTCTCAGACTTTGTGAGTCTCGGGTTCTTCATCTGACAAATGGGGAAGAAGCAGCTGCAGCGCTGCCCTGCCAGGGTGACTGGGAATTTCTAAGGAAATGCACTCCAAGTGTTCTAAGGCCCAGTGACATCAGGTGACATAGTCCCAACCACCCAGCCAATGAATGGCAGAGAGGACAGAATGCATGTCCTCTGTCCCTGGTGCCCCAGTCGCTGTTCTGACAATGACTGCTTAGTTCAGGACCTTGCCTGTAGCCTGTGGCATAGGCACAGGCCCTGTGTAGTGCATGTGAGGGGGGGTCCAGAATCCTGGTGTCTGGGTGACTGGCAGCCTCTTGGGTCCTCAGGTTCCCAGCAGGGTGCCCCAGCTGGCTGGGAATGGCCTTTTGTGCCATCCCCGCCTCACAGATGGCAGCCTAAAGCCCTGGGGGAAGGCACCTTTCCTGCCACTGGGCCTTTCTGAGCAAGCCACACTATTTATTCCTTGATTTCCCTGTGACTTGGGGACAGATGTTCTCCCTGCCCTGGCTTCTTATTCATGAGTGGGCTGTTTCAATGCTGGGATGGACTGTCTCCATTTGGAACAAAACATTGTTTGCAAAATGCACACACCCAGTTTTCTCTAAGCAGTGGAGAAGTCGGGGGTTATCTCTCCTTCTTTCTGAAAGCAGTTCAGGTAAAGCTTAGAGCCACTGAACCTGACTTAGAGGGGCCACCTTCCTTCAACCAAAGAAATCAAAAAGCCCCGGGTTTCAAGATAACAAAAAGGCCCTGACTCTCTCCCCAGCCCAGTCGTTGGAGCTACAGGAAAGCATTCAGAACCCCTGTTCAACTGCAGCAATAGCTACTTGTCTCCAAAGATGCAGCCCTCTGTTTAGGGTGCAGGAAAATGGCTGGAGGTCCAATTCATCATCCCTTGTGAGCATCCTTGTAACAGCCAAATCCTGTTCAGTGGAATATTCTGATAGCCCAGGAGCACTGCTCAATGCTCTTTGGGTCTGTGCTCAACACCCTACCCTGGGCACCATGCTGTAGAAGTGTCGTGTCTCCCTTAAGCTTCCCGAGGGCAGGGACTGTACAGAACAGGGTCTCTGTATTTGGATCTCAGCATTAGTACAGTGGTTGGCATGTAGTAAATGCTTTTCATTCTTTCTCACCTTCAGCCCCACCTCAGCCAGCAGCCCAAGATGCTGAAAGCAGATGCCTCTGGGTCCATTCTCCTTTTAGAATGCTCAGTTCAGAGGCAACTAGAGCTGATTGGGGGCATGAGGGAGGGGTGGTCCATGCTGGGACTGAGCTCTGGCCAGCACCAGGCTCTACTGCCCTTGATTCCTTTGCTATACCCTCAGCTCTCCTCAAAAGGGAAATCAAGCAATCAGGGAACCAAAGAAGAAGCATTTCCTAAGAGGCATTTTCCAGCAGGGGGCCAAGTCCCAGGGATACTGGGAAAGGCAAACATAGTCTCTGCTTCTAGTCTCATGGGGGAGATACCATGTATCTAAATAGGTATAAATACAACACATACAAGCTAAACATGAGATAAATTGAAGCAAGGAGGAACAAATGATATTTACAAAGCCAAGTTGTACAAAGCACTTAAGGCATTGGGTCATTTGATCTTTACATCATCTCATGAGGTAGCTTGCTGTCCCCATTTTACAGATGTAGAAACCGAGGCTGAGACCAGTGACGTGCCTTGCCCAAGGTCACACAGCTAGTGAGTTCGCAGACCCTCCTGACTCAAGTCCAGGGCTCTGCCTGCTTTAGCTAACGCCGCCCTGCTTTTGTCATGGAGTAGCAGAATTTTAGTGCTAGGAAGGAACTTTACCTAGATCTGAGGCAAACCTCTTCATGAAACAGGTCAGAAAATGGAGAGGTAAAGTGAATTGCCAAAGTCATACAGCTAGTGAGATCACAAGGTCACAGATGTTGAGATTGGATTGACTTTAGCCATCCTCTGGTCCAACCTCTTCTGCGTTGGGCAGATGAGGAAACAGGCTGAGAGCGACCAGGATGCCATCCTTGTCTCTTGACTTGAGTGGCTTTTCCAATTACAAGATCCTAGGGTACAAGACTGTTTTGTATTTGTGTTTTTGTTTCAGTGCCTAGCACAGTACCTGAATATAGTAGGCGCTTAATAAATGCTTATTGAGTGAGTGGGTTATGGGGGAACTAATCCCAGGTCTTCATTATTCCTGTCAGATACATATGTGTGTGTGTGTGTACGTACATCTTTATATTAATAAATTTCTGACACCTTCATAGGGAGTAGGAGACTCGCCAAGGTCGCAGGGTGGGGATGCAGAAAATAAAAAGGCCTGAGAGCCAGGAGACCTGAGTTCTAATCCTAAGCCTACCATTAACCAGCTGTGTGTCCTGGGACAAAGCATTTGACCCCTCTGGGCCTCAGTTTCCTCATCTGCACAATGAAGTGGCTAGATTAGACAAACAGCTGGGTATGCAGAGAGGGTGCTGCATTGGGAGTCAAAGGACTTGAGTTCAAATCCCATTTCTGTGTTCTGCTATTTGTATGACTTAGAAGAATGGTCAGTCGACTTCTCTGGGCCTCAGTTTCCTCATCTGTAAAATGAAGGAGTGAGTTTAGACTATCTGTGAGGTATGCTAACCCTCAAATGTCTCTTCCATTGGCAACTTTCTGCAATTTAATAATCTTTTACCTCCAGCTTGAGTTGGGTGTGGCTAAAGAATGAACAAAGATAGGATTGAGGTAATAATAATAATAATAATAATAATAATAATATAGAACTTCTTATGGACCAGGAACCATAATAAGCCCATTACAATGATTGAAAAATAACCCTAAAGTGTTATCCACATAGTAATTATACTGGAGACTACCTAGAAAACAGGTGTAGGGGCTTCTTTCTGTCCTTGGGCACCATCTGCTGGCTGATCTAAGAGAAAGCCTCACGATGATACAGCTCGCATTTCTACGGCTTTGTATGGCCTTCCCCTGGCTTTCCTCACAGCAACCCCATATGCAAGGGTTTTTAGGGGTAGGGGCAGGAAATGGGCCTGTGATTTCACTGGATTAGGGAACTCTCAGGTGAGGAAGCCCCTTCTGCCAATGCAGGTCAGCACTTTCTCTACAATGTATAGTCTCAGAGAATTGCTAGAGCACTGAGTGGGTAAGCATATCCAGGGTCACACAGCCAGGATATGCATGAAGAAGATCTTGAATACAGGTCTTTCTGGCTCCAAGATCATCTCTCTCTCCACTATGCCACACTGCCTGCCTCTCAGGAACATAGTAGGTATTTAATAAATGTTAGACAGTTTATATTTCTTTTGAAAACTGGTCTGTTGGGGAATGATTCTTAGTCTGATATATTTGTGTGGGTTTTTGAAAATATTTTGGATTTCTAACTTTCCCTGAGATACAAAAAAAAATCCTTGATACAAAAAATTTCCCTCAGCCAATTGTTTTCTTTATTATCTTAGCTGAATGAATTTTTGTCCATGTAAAAACTTCTCAATTTGATCAAATTTAAATTGCATTTCATCCTTTATGATCACCTCTCTCCATTGTCCAGTTGTGAGGACAAGGGACTGCTTCCATTTTTGTTTCTGCGTTCCTTGCACCTGTCATAGTGTCTTGAACAAAAGGTTGTGGACATCTGATAAGTGCTTGCAATAATTTTATGTTAAATGAAGTGGGATTGATGTTAGAAGGATAGAAATAAAGAGATTCTATTTAACAACAAAAAGAAAAAAAAACAACCTAATTCCCCATGATTCCTGTCACACACACACATTTAAGAATTGAGTATCTTTCTTACATTTACCTCTGACTACAGAATGCATAGACCCCAAATATTTGAGTACTCTGAGAAGCTTTCACATGACAATTAAGTGTATTTTATTATTTTTAATAGTATTTTATTTTTCTTGCCAATTATGTGTCAAGACAATTTTTAGCATTTACTTTTACAATATTTTGAGTTCTGAATTTTTCTCCCTCCTCCCTCCCCTCCCCCTTTTGAAAATGGTAGGCAATTTGATATAGGTTATACATGCGCTATCAGGTAAAACATAATTTAAGTATATTTTAGGAAGGATGAAGGAACTCTAGCATTTTCCTTACCACCCAATTAAAGGATTCCTCATCCTCATTTAAATCAAAAGAAAATACCAGTTTTCCCCATCATTAGGCCCAATGATTAAGCCTTTCTGCTCCAGACAGCTAAGGATAGCTCAGGACTGAAAAGAATTCTGGTTGAGTTTGACCACTTTATTGGGCCCAGTTATAATTCTAACATCCTTATCTTATCTAGATACCCCAGAGCTGACAAGGGCAGGGAGGAATTCATGTCTGCTAAGGTATATTCCAAGTGTCATGTAATTCCTGCCAACAATTTACCAAATATACTAAAGGAAAAAGATTCAGAAAACAAAACACTCTGTAAAACTCTGTATGCATGTCTTAGAAAGAACAAGACAACCCCAGCCCCACTAATATCATACTCAGAGGGTTTTTTCATTTTTAATGATTGGTACAAACAATAGGACTCAATTTCACCATCTGTCATATAGTGGTGGCAGTAATAGGTAAACTAGGCTTCAAGTCCTATCTCTACTAGACCATCACAAGTCGCTTAACCCTTCAGTGCCCCAGAAAACTCTCCAAGACATCAAGTTATAGACGAGTTCCTGGTCTGCTTCAAGGGAGGGAATTACCTTACCAGGGAGCTCCCCCACATTCATGAAATCATAGGTCTGGATAAAAATAAGACAAAAAGATAATACTATTGATCCCCCCATTTCACAAGGTGTCACGAAGGCTGGCAGGGCCACCAGGCAGCTTGCTAAGGCCAGAAGTTGCCACGTTAGGGAAGGGAGTTTCCTCACCATGAGTTACTTCCTCCAAGGAAGAAACTACATGTGTAACACAAATCCATACCCCCCCACCATCTAAGGGAAAGAGAGAAAGAGAGAGAGAGAGAGAGAGAAAGAGAGACAGAGAGAGAGACAGAGAGAGAGAGAGAGACAGAGAGAGAGAGAGAGAGCAGACATTAGGCCAGATGGATGGAGGCATCTAGAATTCTTCAGGGTAAAGGTAGGGTCCGGGTTGGGTCTTGAAGGAAGGGAAGAGCTTGGAAAAACAGATAAGAAGGAAGAGAGAATCCCGGGCAGGGATAATGAAGAGAACTAAGGGGGTGAGGGGAGAAAGACAGAGCCATGTTTGGGGGAGGGTGGGGAGGTAAGCATGGAGCAGTGGTGAGATACAAGACTGGACAGTTAGGTGTGGGGCCAAACTGTGGAGACCCAAGAAGCTTGGCCTTAACTCTTCGAGTGTCACCCGACAATTGGTGGAATGTCCCTTTCAGGTAGTTTCAAGGAAGCTAATAATGTCTCCCATTGCTAAGACACTGCAGTCAAGGCAGCAAATTTACCTCTACTCTCCATCTCACAGAATCCTTGCAACAGCCCTGTGAGGGAGGTAAAAATGAGACTATCCCCATTTTCCAGATGAAGAGAATGAGGTTCTGGGACTTGCCAAGATCATACACGTGGACAACGGCAGGGCTGGGACCTTAGTGCAGGTCTTTCTGACTCCAAGTCCGAGGTCTGGTTCCCACTGCCGTACTCTAACTCTTCATAAGAGAGTGTTTCTAAGATGGTGTCTTCCTGGGCCGGTGCAAGTCTTCCACAGGGCAAAGTCATGGACCAGATGGCAGGCCTGCCAGCCCAGATCTTTTGCTGAAGTTAATTAGGGATGTCGTTGGATTTAGGGCAGTAAGGGAGTAGAGAGACAATCGAACCCCACCGCTTCGTCCTACTGAGGAGGGGTCTATAGCTCAGAGATGGGGCTCGACTTTCCAAGGGTATAGAGGAAGGAAGCAGCCGAGCTTCAATTTGAACCAAGCCCTCCAACATCAAAAGCGGGTCTCTTTTTACAGCCTTGAGAGGTGAGTTCTCAAAATCAGTGAAGACAATGATAACTTTCAGCCAACTGCTAGACACAGGGTGGTGCTGGTGGTGTTGTTGCAGTTCTGAATATCGCCAGACGGTGGCGCTGCGCCATCATTAGTAATGTCCGCATGGTGGTCCACAAAGGATGAGAGGTTGGGAGAAATGCACTTTAAAGAATGGAAAGGAAGCCTTCAGATTCTCTGTTCTATGATTTTTCAGAATTACAGGCCTCCAAGATGAATAAATGCTCATTTAATTGGGGAAATCAAATGAGAATTTTCGGGTGCCCGGGAAGATGCCGACCATTTTCTCAAAAGCTAAATCCCCATTTCGATTAGAGATGTAAAATTGCAAGGGACCTCAGATGCCATCTGGCTTTCTTTCCTTTCCCACAGATTTGGACTTAGGAAAGACCTAGGGGAGCATCGATTCTTCCTTTGCTTCCTTATTTTACAGATAAAGGGAAACTGAGGCTCAGAGTGGTGGAGTGATTTGCCGACATCAGCGAGCTACCATGTGCCAGAGCTGGCTGTGACCCAGGTCCTCTGACCCCCCCAACCCAAGGCTTTTTCAACGAAACCACATTGGCTTTTCATCAGGCAAGGGACAACAGTAGTTTACACAGACCTGAAAACCTCCATTAAAATATAAAGTGTTTGGCAATCCTGGTTTCTTTTGAGAGTCACGTGATCAGGGTCGGGAACCAATATAATTCATGCATCCAGCCCAATAACAATGTAGCATTTGTCATCAACCTCTACACGTCCTTGATCTGGAGCCTGAAAGGACCCCAAGGTCATCTAGCCCAAGCCCCTCGTGTTACAGATGAAGAAACTAAAGCCCAGAGCAGTGAGGCGGCTGGCCCAACATCCCACACAGGGATCCCTCAACTCAGGGATGATTCTAACATTGTAAGATTGGGTTGTGAGCCCTTCGAGGGCAGGGACTATCCTTTCTCTGTATACCTAGGGCTGATTCCAATGCCTGGCACGCAGTAGGCACTTAATAAATGCTTCTTGACTGATTGACTGAGATAAGATCATTACTGGTAGGCTTATCCTACCAAGCTGGAAGGTGCACACACCCACTCTCTCTCTCTCTCTCTCTCTCACACACACACACACACACACACAACTAAACAAAACTCCCCAAATTACATACATCATTTTTAAATGATTGGCCTGAAGGTTTTGTCTTTCCCTACAAAATCTAGGTTGGATGCAGACATGTACCAGACTTAGAGCTGTCCCGTTGGTCAGGGGCTTCCTGGTCTCGGTTCTCAGGCCAAATGGTCAAACACGAAGGGCTTTTGTGTTACTCCCTCCAGGGAAGCATCCCTTCCTCTCTTGGTTGATTCCTGATATTTAAGTGAGAGGCCTTGGGGTAGGGAGAAGAGTTACATTATTTATCCCGGTTATGTTCACCCAGCCTCTTCCCCAATGGTCCCTCTTCTTAAAGTATCTCCCTGATCACACAAAGTCTGAGGTTGTACAAACTAGGCTGTAGATTGTCTAAGAAAAATTCCAACAAGCTTAGGCTTAACCTCAAGCCTTTGGGCCTTGGGGAGAAAGATACAGCAAGGGGAACTTGGTTTTCAAAAGTTGTACCGTTTCCAGTGAGCCTCTGGGGGATAAATATCCCGATAAGTATCCTGGCTGACTCCGAGGCCTGGGCCCACTGGAGAGCTCCCAGCCCCAATTCCAAGGAAACCAAGGCAACAGACATTTAAAATCACACCAGTGTCTCACTGAGTCCAGTCTGTTTCATGTGGTGTAGGGTTTATGAGGTAATGTGCAGTGTGTTAAGCCAGTGAACACAAACAGCCCCCCAGGCCAATCCAGGCACAAGTGACCCCTGACTGTTTAATGCAAAACAAAGGAACCGGATTCCTGATTCAGGAGGACAGGGACATTTGTTGCGGCACAATTCTCTCCTTGAATCCCTTTTCCAACTCCAGGTGAAATCACAGATGTCTGCGGTCTGCTTTCTAGCCTAAATTTGCCTAGTACTTTCTTTTTCCGTTGGTTTGCCATCTTGGGGGATAGAGAAGTCCGTCATTGTGGCTATCAAAAGTTTTCCCTGAGCCAACTGCCTGGGCCTCTCCCCAGGCAGCCAGTAGACCAGCACCCTACCTTTACCTCAGTCCAGGAGACTCTTACTAAGGGCCTCCTACGTGCCAAGCACTCTCCTAGGCACTGGTCATACCAAGACACACACCAGTCTTTGCCTCCAAGGAGCTAACATGCTAATTGGGACAACAACAGTGTTAGGTTAAGTAAACAAGAAGGATATAAAAAGTAATTACAAGAGGGGGAGGCCATTGAAAATACCAGCAGTTCACCAGGACTTTGCCTAAAATCTCTACAGAAGCCCCGTTTTTTAGTAACCTCAGAATTGCAGAATCCTGGGTGTACTAAAAAGGGCTGAAAGAGTCTTCAGAGAACATCTAGTTCAACCATCTCCTTTTACAGATGAGGGAAATTGAGGCCCAGAAAGGTGAATGACTTGCCTAGGGTCACATGGTCAAATCTGTAACAGAAGCATCTCTTAGAAACATTAGGTGTTTAATGACTAATGCTAATAGTTAGCGCTTCTCTTGAAAATGTCATATTCTTTGACTATCTGCTGGGGGAAATAAATCCATCTGATATATATGTGTTGATATTTATATTTTTTTATTTTGGATTTCTGAAATCCTTGATGTAAAGATTTCCTGCCAAACAACTGCTTCTTTTCTTACATTAGCTGTATGAATTTTGTTCATGGAAAAATTTGTTATTGGAATTTTCTGTTTTGTCTTTCATAATCTCCTTTGCGCATTGTCTGGCTAGGAGGACAGGGATTGTTTTTTATTTCTGTGTTTGCGTCCCCAGAACCTATCACAGTGCCTTGTACATATTGTCATAGGCACCTAATAAATGCCTGTAGCATTTGCATGTGGTAATATTGGATGGAGTAGCCATAGCTGGAAGAAGACAGAAGAAAATGGATTCTCTTTAACAACAGAGAAGTCAATCTTCTTCCTTATAGTCTACCATACACACACACACACACACACACACACACACACACACACACACACACCCTTAGGAATAGAGTATATTTTTATTTACCTGTAACTGAGTAGTGCACAGACCCCTAGTGTCTGAGTACTCTGGGCAGCTTTCATGGACCATTAGTGCATTCTAAGGAGTCTGACTTATGACATTCTTCTTATCATTTCCATTTAAATTCAAAATAAAATGCCAGTTTCCCCCATCATTAGACCCAATGGTCTGGCACTGATGCTCTAGACATCTTTACTCTCTTAGCATTCAGAGAAAATCCAGTGGAGCTGGGAGGGTCCTTCTCTTGGTCTTGGAATAGTGATAACATCTACATCTTCTCTAGATTTCTCAGAATTGTCAAAGCCAAGGTGGAGCCTGTTTTTGCCAAGATATGTGCTAAAAATCCCACGACTCACGCCAACCATTTAGCAACAGTGATGAAGAAAAGGGAATCAAAAAGCAGAGACCCCTGAGCATAAACCCCTTTGAAAGAAAAAGAGAGGAAGAAAAATAAACATTTGCCCAGCCCCACTGGTCTCATACTTTGGGGTTTTTCTTTTTCCTCTGTATTATTCCTCCCTTTTTTAATTTACACCAGGTCTTCACTTGGACCTCTGGCTCTTTTTCTCTTGTACCTATCTTGTCTTGCGCCTGGTTGGTTTGGGCACCAAGACAATAAAAATTACCCCTTACAAGATCAACAAGCTTTTGTTCCTTGTGATTTAAATTCCTCTTGAATGTTTCTAGTCTGGGATTTTCCAAGTGGCTTTTCCAGACCTTACACAATGCCTGACACATAGTAGGTGCTTAATAAATGTTGATTGATTGATTTGTGATAATACAAGATGGAGGGATTGCTCCAGAGAACATGCAATTTAAAAAGGCATCCCCATTTCCCAATTCTAATTCCCTTTAGAAATACAAGGTTTCTGTTAGCTATTAAAGAAGGGGGCTGAAGAGGGGGTGTCATTCTGCCTATAAATAAACTTGAGAACACACATTAGAAAAAAACCCATATTTTTACAATCTCATCTCTGCTAAACAAAACAATATTTTCTGGCACCTGTATGCTCCAAAGTTTCATGTAGTTCTTATTATGGAATTTCCTTTCTCCTTTTGAGATTAAAGATAATTACAGAATGCAATAGAAACTTTACAGCCATTAAAAATAGAACAGAAAAATGTTACCAGACGGCAAGTTGTTCAAAATAAATAGGAAACAGGACTGTGATCCGTCCATCTCAGCTCTCTCGCTGCTTAGCTTTTTCTGATGCCAAGAGGACAAGGGGGGTGTTGTTTCCCCTGATTCTGAGGAGGAGGCATTGATTACCTGCCTAGCAGATAAGATCATTCCCTGTCTCATGCTTCAGTTGAATTAAACAGGGTATTCAGAGATGGGGTACTAAAGATGGACTTGTGCAATTATTTCTTTTCCATTCAAGGTGGGTATTTCTATGTTTGGATCTTGAAGGGGAAGGAATTGTACAAGGGACTTTCACGTTAAAACAAAGGTCTATGGAGTAGGAAAAGAGTGACTTCGAGCAAATCACTTAACTCCTCTGGGTCTCAGCTTCCTCATCTGTAAAATGGAGGCATTAGACTCCATGGTCCCTTGCTACTGTAAATAGATGATTCTCCAATTCTAGAATCCTACCATTGCTTTCCTAGTCAATGGAGAAGGGGAGATCTGGGAATGGAAGAAAGAAAATAGAGGGGCAGTTGAAGAGCCTCCTATTTCTTAGATCCTTCAAGCTTTGCAATGCACTTTACGCACAGTAGTTTATTTTTACAACACAAAAACCCTGAGAGGTGGTGTTGCTATTATCCCCATTTTGCAGATGAGTCAAATGAAGCTCAATCTTGTTCTTCTTGGATTCTTGTAGGGCCACAAGGGTCATAAGATTTATATATAAGAGACTTTGGAAGCTGCCTACCTCAAGCCATTCATTTTACAGATGAGCAAATGGGACTTGGAAAGAGGAAGCAGCTTGCCTAGAGAGTAATGGGAGGAGAATTTGGACCCAGGACATTAGGTGGCACCATAGTGCATAGAGTGCTGCGTCCAGAGTCAGGAGTACCTGAGTTCAAACCAGCCTCAGACACTTACTAGCTGTGTGACCCTGGAGAAGTCACTTAACCTCTGCCTCAGTTTCCTCATTATAAAATGGGGATAATATCTCCCAGGGTTTTTGTGAGGACCAAGTGAGATATTTGTAAAGCTCTTTGTAACCCTTAAAAGTATTTTAAATGCTAGCTACTACTATTACTTTGCACTGCATTTTCACAGAGACAGATTTGAACTCGTGAAGGGGAGTCTTCCTGACTCCAGGCCCAGCACTCTATGAGCCGTGGTGCCCCCAGCCTTTCTCTGAACGGTCAGTGCTAATCTGATTCTGGAGAGTTTAAGAATAGTCAAATCAGTCTAGCCATTTCCTAAGGGCTAGGCATCATGAAAAGTAGAAGGCATAGAAAGAGAAAAACGGGAAAAATCCCTGCCCTCAAGAGGCTTATGTTAAACAGTTAATACAAAGTAACTATAAAGTAGTTAAGTAACTGTAAAGTAGATACACAGTAATTTCAGAAGGGAAAGAAGGCTAGTGATGGTGATCCAGGTTCAGGAAAGGTCAGGGATGGTCAGCTTGAAAGGAAGGAAGAAATGCCGAGAGGTTAAAGTTGGGGGGGGGGATAGAAGAGGGGAGAGGGTATAGGAAGAGGACCAATTCCTGCCACTAGAGAGCTCTAGGCATCCTCTCTGCTGCCCTCCCTGCCCTCTCTGGGGAAGACGAGCTATTCCCAAGGGCTGGGGTGGGGGCGAGCGGGGTCCGGAGGTGGGGGTGGGAAAGGGGGTGCAGGTAGAGCCAGAAATCTGGCCCTTCAGATGCCGGCGTGGCTCCTCATTCTGGACAAGGAGCGATGGGCCACACTGGAGAACATTTTGTGAAATACCGGCTAGTTCTTAGGAACACAGGACCAGATGCAGCTCAGAGATAAAGTGGCCAGAGCTCTCTCAGGGGTTGCTCACAGCTGCCCATCAGGCCTTACAAGCTCGGCGTAACCCCGCGAGTTTTGCCTGAATAAGGAGACTGGGCTCTGTTCCACCAGTTCTTAGCTATGTGAGGGTCAGAGGGGAGCCTGCTGGAGAGGGAAGGGGATCAGAGAGTCAGCCCTTTGAATAACTACGAGGACCTTCATTAAAGTGGAAGCATTGATCTTTCAGTGACATCGGCCTCTTGAAGCTCAGGGGCTGTTCCTCCCCTTCACAGAGATATTGGGGTGAACTGAACTCCCCATGATGAATGTTAACTTCCTAATGAAACCCTGGGCACACTGTGTCCCAGGAGCAGGGCCTCAGCAAAGGTTGTTGAGAGAGCAAGCAAAGTGGGGCCTTGTTAGAAATTCCAGGGGGTTAAGAAGCCAATCGGCTCAGAAATGGAGAATCCAGCTGGTGCTATGCCTTTTTTCCCTGAGTTTTCTTAAAAGTTTGGGGCATCTGGGCATCATCTTAGCCTCCAAACATCCCATATTTCATTCTCTTGGGGATCCTGGCCAAAGGAGTCGTTTGTTTTTCGTTATTATTAATTGCATCCTCTTTCTGACAGCCTCTAGGCAGCCTGGTCTGCTAGGGTCACTGAGGTGGTCTGGGAGGCAGGAATCTTTGGGTTATAACCCCAGCTCTGGATGACTCAGACTAAGCGTGCGGCTTCATCTCTCTCCCTGTTGATCCAGCTACAGTAGAATTAGCTGCTGACGCAGAGAGAAATGGAGGACCCAGGAATGCGAGACCTGGAAGGGCCCCTATGGGTCATGTTAGACTTCGCCCTCATTTTACATTTGAAGAAACTGAGACGGGGGGGGCAGAAATGATTTATTTAAGGGACTACTTAGCAGCTGGGTCTAGGACTGGGGCTCCTGACTCCTCAGACTAATGTTCCTTTTATTTCATTTTTGGCCTAGACCTGCTATTTCCCTGCTGTGAGGAACTCTCAGTGTGGAAATTACTTTCACTGATACAGACTAGCAGCTTGTCTACAGTTGACTGAAAAGAGCTGTCTGAGTGACTGAGAGGTTTTAAGTGACTTGCCCAGGGTCAGAGAAAAAGTAGCAGCATCCGTGGGAATGTTGGCTTTGGAGTCAGAGAAAACCAAGGCTCAAACTCAGTCTCTTGCATCTGTGTGACCTCAGGCAAATTGTGACCTCCCTCAGTTTCCTCACCTGTAAGATGAAGAGAAATGGGTCTAGCTGGCTTTTAAGTTTTCTTCCAGCTCTGACTCTACTATACCAAGTATATCATACACACACACACACACACACACACACACATATACACTATGTATACATACACTATATATACATACATATATATACACTATATATACATACATACATACATACATACATACATATATGTATATATACTATACTATACTGAGCTCTACTATACTGTAGAGCTATCAGTCCATCCCAGCTCCTTTCCATCTGATAGCTCTACAGTACGAAGACACATTAGAGATCACCTTGTCCTCATTTTACTCAAGAGGAAAAACAGGAGCTCCTGGTGGAGAAAGTAGCTTCTCAAGGTCACCCAGGGAGTAAGCTCGTATTTAAACCAGAGACACGAGCTCCAACTTCAGTGCTCCTACCACCACTCCACAATGCATCGTAGCACAGTGCTGGGCACACAGTCAGCACTTAAATGTTTATTGATGGACTAAAGTATTGCTACAAATAACCCACTGGAAACTAGATGAAGACAGATTCTGATCCTTCTCAACCATCCAAGAACAAGTTCTAATGGAGACGCCATCTACAATAGAGGAGCCAGAGAAGAGTAGATTAATCCATTTGGTCCTGGGCATATTAAGACCATTCTGTAGTGAAGGTCTTGCTGACCTGCATCTCTTGGAAATGAAGATCGCTTTAGTATTAATAAGAAGAAAATTGTTATTTCTTTTTATTAACAAGAAACTTTTACCAAGTCAAACGCGTCATTGTCTCTGCTGGGTTTGAATATTGTCTTCGTTATGTCTCATAATCTGCATGATTACTACCTGTGTAATTAGGTGTCTGGCATCTGCTAGCTGAATTTTTCCAGCCCATTATAGTCCCCGTATTTTTTTTTCCTAATTCAGAGATAAGATGAGGCCATGTGAATTTGCAACGAAGTGCCTGAGGCAAGCTGGAACCAGCCAGCAGCTGGAGCAATGTTACGGAGGATGGGGAGGTAGACAGGCAGTAGAGAACCATGGAAAAGGCTCCAATCACCTTAGCTGACAAGTGAGGCTCACAATGGCAGATGAGGTTGGCTGGCATTCCAGTTGAGAAATTGTTTTTCCCATACACCGATAGTAGTCTCAATTTCTGTTTATCCCCATGTGGTTGCTCCCTTCAACAGGGCAGATCATTGCCCATCCACACCTGCCCATCCTGTGACTCTTGTCTACATACTACTCTAAAAGCATAACTTAGAGGCCCCCCACTAGACTGGATCTTTTCCTTATACCTCTTGACATTGTACGGATAGCAATGGAGGAGGTGAACTGTCCCCTAGTGATATTTCTCATCCCCAAAGTCATCAGATGACTCAGATAAATCCAGACTATTCTGGGGAAAAGTTAGTCTAAAGCATGAGTAACGGTGAGTGGGCAGGAGCAGGCAGTGTACCAAAAGCAACTCTCTCCTCAGGGCTCCTAGGGCTAAAATCAATCCATCAGTCCCCAAGCATTTCTTAAATATTTAGTCTGTGCCTGGCAATGTGCTGAGTGTGGAGGCTGCAGAGAAGCCAGAGACAATGCCTTCCCTCGAGGAGTGGGGCTATTGTTATCATACCATTAACAGTTATCATGCCTGGAAACTCTTTGTTCTTCGTAAGTTGTAGCCCATTCCCACCCTCCCCATGAGCCTCTGAGTGTTTATACAACTCCATTTCCCTGCACCCTCATCAGGACAGCTCATGTCACAGAATAGATTTTATTTGGAGTGGATGCTACCAGCTCCTGAATGCCCGACCTTAGGGGGAGATATTCAGACCATCTTGTTTAATTTAGGTGATGTGGAATGATGAGAATTTCGACTTCTTTATCTGGAATTCGGGGTGTTAAGACTCTCTTCTCTCTCAGCCTCTCTGCCTCTCTCTCCTTCCCTCTCATTTTCTAACTCTCCCTCCCCCTCAGTCTGTCTATCTGTTGGTCTTTCTCCTTTCTGCCTCTCCCTACCCCCAATACTTTCTCCTCCACATCCACATTACTTTATTACAGCAGGCCCTCTGTGCTCGTGTCAACGTTACGGCTGAAAAAATGTTAGAAAATCAAAATAAAATTCCATGTACCTCATTTCATGAAGCCCCTTTAATGCTGAACTAAAGGGGACTAGCTAAGACCTCACACTTCAAGGACTCACCACACTGAGAATGAAACTCAGTGATGACGCCTGATGGGCGTAGCCTACTGGACTTTAGAACTCCCAGGCTCTGCACCCACCGGCCTCATCTTCCCCAGTGGCTGGGATTACAGGGGTGCCCCACCACGTCCAACTAGAGCAGGGTTCTCAACCCTGAGCCTATGAGCTTGTCTTTCAATACTTTGATAAATGTGTTTCAACATAGTTTGTTTCCTCTGTCTTCTGTTACCTTTTATTTTAGCCTAAAACACAATTTTATTTTATTATGTATGCATAATAAATTCTATAAAATTTTATTTTATTTTAGGCATCTAAAAATATGATTTTGCCCAAGGAGTCCAGGGCACAAAAAGGGTAAGAACCTTGATATTATAACTACCATTTGGATCCAAAAGAAAAGGGTACAAATGGAAACTGCTTTTTGTTTCCAGTTTCTGCCATGTACAGGGGCCACCCTTGAGTACAGGGCACCTTCTTGGCCTGTCCTCATATGTGCTGCATTAGTATCCAGCAATATATGCCTTAATTTAGTCACTCAGCCGAGAAGTTTCTAATCTATGCAACTCATCTGAGTCCCATTCTGCTTGTATTTAAGCTAGTTCCCTTGGCTCTATTTTGAGATGCCTCCATCAGAGAGAATGGCTGCTCAGTTCCTTCTCTTAAGGACAATGTATGAAGTTCCCCACCCCACCTCCCACCAACCTTCCCTTCTTTGTATCATCATTTTCCATCACAGATTTAGAGTCAGACAAATGACTTGCCCAAGATCATGAGGTCCAGCCTTTACATAGTACATCCTTTAGCTTAGTACCCTCCTGGACACTACCTCCTCCCTTCCCTGTCCCTCTCCTCCACTGCTCAGAGCCTAGAGGAGAGAGTACCTCTGGTTAACAAGGCGCAGTACTGTATTACAGTGGGCAGCCACCAATGGACATCATTACCGCCAGTGAGTGTTGTGTTCTGGGTTCTAAGTACGAAGAGTCTTCTGGGAAGTCTTCCCATTTATTCCCCTCTTGGGGGAGGACCAGATGGGGGAAGTCCCAAGAGCCATCAGATCAGCTCAGTTCCATGTCTTCTCATTTCAATAAAAGGATCATAGGTCAACCTCCTTGTTTTACAGATGAGGAAACTGAGGTCCCAGGAAGGTTGACTTGCCCAGGGTCACCTAGATAGTAGCAGACCCAGTCAATCAGAACTTGTTGAACACCCACCTTGTGTAAGATCCTCTATCAGATGACAGAGATAGAAAGATAAAACTCAAGCAAGCCTCTGCCCTCAAGAAGCTTACATTCTACTCAGGGTAGGTGGAGAATGGGTGACGAGACTCATCAAGGATGGTGAGGGCAATATCCAATTCAAAGAATGTGGCCAGTTGTACTGAGCTACAGAGTAGGGATTCTATAACAGCACTGACACTTGGGGAAGGGGAAGGGAACAAGTATTTATTCAGCACCTACTATGTTCCAGGCACTGTGCTAAACATATTACTTCAATCACGAGGATTCCACAAAAGGAAAAAAGGACTTCTCAGTAACCAAGATCTATGAGTTTCCTCTGCCGCGTGTGTTCTCTAGCCATATGCCTCACTATCTTTATACTTTAAATATGAGCTCACTCAACTCAGGAACTTTGTGTGTACAAGGAGAAAATGTGCAATTGGTTTGGAGGATATATTCTTGTACTTATTGTTCTTATCATACCTATTTAGTAAATTACTTTTCTAAAAGGTCATTAAGTCTGACTGGCTATTTGTCAATGTGAGACACACCAGTGGGGGCCCATAAGCAAAAGTACTGGAAACCTAGATCTTCCAAGGTATCTAAAGCATCAGGGACTTGACTAGTCAGTGCAAGGATGAGTTAGTGAGTTTCTAGAAAGTGTTACAATAGGACTGTTGGTTGAGAACTGTAAGGCACCTTAGAGATCTGCTAATCTAACCTCCTCATTTTACACATAATGAAACTGAGGTCCAGAGAGGTTAAGCAATTTGCCCAAGATTTCTGCCAGGTTCAGTGAAAAGTGTGGTGGATTTGGAGTCAGAGGACCTAGATCTGAATCCTGGATCTGCCACTTACTTCTGAGTGACTTTGGATGAGTCATTAAATCTTTCTATTTCCTTATCTGTAAAATGGGGGTGCTTGGATTAGATTGAGGGGCATTCACCTTTCTTGTGTAATGGTCCTCTTTGGCAGTCTGGTGAAATCTATGGACTCCTTGGGATAATTATTTTAAATGTGTAAAATAAAATACATAGGATTACAAAGGAAGCCAATTATATCAAAAGAACTCTGGACCAGATGGCCTCTGAGACCCCCTCCAGATCTTCATCTGTTCTCCTGTGATGGAGTCACCTAATGTCTTGTGGCTTCGGTTTCCTCAACTGTCAAACCAGATAGTTGGACTCAGTGTTTTCCAAGGTCCCCTTACGATCCTCCAGCCTTCCCCTAGCTCTCCAGGGAAGGCACCATTGATGGTCACACTCCACATTCCAAAGAACTCCGTGGGATGCCCAGCTCTTTTCCCCATTCCACGGGTCATCCATGCCCTGCCTACACCACCCCCTCTCCCACCCTGCCTTGGTCCCTTCTGTGCTGTGGCTGTACAATGTTTCCACTTTAACAGATCCCACCAGCTGTTTTCCTTTGGTCCCTTTTTATTGCGGATAGAATTTCAAGGGCTTCAGGGTGAAAAGCTGCCGAAAAACACCCGGCCCTGGGCCCCGCTTCAAAGCAGCTTTCATCATTCTTCATGCACTGCTTTAAGACCCCTCTTCTGTTCTTTCCTTGGAACCAGATTCTTGAGACACTTGCCCTCAGTGATATCACTATTTACGGAGCTCCAGCTCGAGACGGCATGTTTCGACCTGATTTGTACATGTCCAGGCAGTCTATAAAGTTTTTAAGAGGATTAAAGGTCTTTTCCTCTTTCATATATCTTTCTTTCCTGAGGGTGGGGAGCCAGAGAGGAGGGGAGTGGGGTGAGGGAGACAAGAGATGGCAAGCAAGCCTCCCTCTTCATTTTTCCTCCCTGATTTACCCTTAGTTAGACCAGTGATCCCCAGCTTTTTAAGAATGAAGATCCCTTTTTAATGCTAGATAAGGCTCTGGACTCACCCATGATCGTATGCAGATGAGCTAATTTTATGGAAAGTCCTGTGTAAACCTTAAAGAAATGTGAACTATTGTTATTGCTATAATTTTAGTTCATTGTTGATGTAAACTTCCAGTGAGGAATTCCCTTCGCCAATGGAGGTTGGGATCTTCTGCACCTTACCGGTCTGAGAGTCACCAAAAGCACTGGAAAGTTAAGTGACTTGCCCAGAGCCACACAGCCAGTGTCTCTGAAATGGAATCTTCCTGACAAGGAGGCCAACTATGTACTCATAGTGCCATGCTGCATCTTGAACCATCACTGTCATAATCATCATCATATCAACACTACCACCATCATGACCACCACCACCACCTCCACCCGGAACTGTTGATTCAAAGAGTACTTCAACACTAGAAGGGAGCCCTGGTCTCACCAATGTGGACACTCCCATCCAAGCTATAGGTTGCAATCCATCCATATCTGTTGGTCCTTTGCTTCTCTTGTCAATGTCCATGAAGAAATACATGACCAAAAAATCACTGTGACTTCTGCAACACTAGTAAGTCAATTCATATTGTAGTAATTAAAATGTAGCTTCCTATATTTGATAAATGGTCATGCATAAATGTGTAAGACATAGTGCTTATTCAGTTTGCAGAAGGCATATTTGCTATTTATATATTCATGGACTGTCATACTAAATCATAGATTTAGATCAGGAAAAAACTTTAAAAGTCATCTTGACTAGCCTCCCCATTTTATAGATGAAGTCACTGAGGTCCAGGGTTATTAATGATTTGCCAAAATGGCAAATGGATAATAACTGGCAAAGATGGAATTTGAACCAAATTTCCAAACTCGGCCCTTGTTCCACTACAACACAGATAACTGGGGAAATAGAATTGAATCTTGCATTATTAAAAGTAACCATCAGAAGGGTCCTTGATTCACCTGACATTAACCTCCTCTCCATATTATTCCTCTTCAAAAAAGTCAGTCAATTGGCCTCCCCCATTCTAAGACTCATGGAATTTCTAATGTGCATACAATGTGTTGAGGCAGCAGAAGGCCATTTCTAGGATCAGCCCATCAAGAAAGTGGCTTGGCCTTCCTGGAATTCCTCTAATGTAATAGGCCCAGATAGCGTACAATGAACCCACAGATTTTAGAAATGGAAGGGCCATTGTTACCTACCAATACTTGAAAAAGAATCCCCCTATACCATATTTAATAAGTGGTCATCCAGCCTTTGCATGGAGACATCCAGTGAGGCGAAGCCACTGGGTCCCCAGGCTGCCCCTCCCATCTTGAGACAGGGCTCCTTGTTGACAAACTTGTCCTTTTCTCAGTTCTAAAATTGACTGCTGCTTCAACTCACTGCTTCCACTTTGGCCCTTTTGAAAAAAAAGCAGAGAAAGTTGAACGCCTCTTCCAGATTATGGCCTCTTCAGAAATTTAAGACAACTAACATGTTTACCTCTTCCCCCCACCCCCAAGCCTTCTCTTCTCCCAACCAAACAACCCTAAGTGCCTCGGTTGATCCCCATACAGCATGACCTTAAGGCCAGTCTTCATCCTAACTGCGCTCCTTCGGACATTCATCAGCTGACAGCTGCCCCTTGCTGGTGGTGCTCAGAACTGAACACAGTACCCCAGATGTGGCCTGCCCAAGACAGATCACAGCAGGAAGACCACCTCCTCATTTCCCAATGCTGCACCTCTCTTTATGAATGTTTTCTTGACCATCCCAAGTCACTAGGTGTATAAGTTATAATATAACTGCAAATATGATTCTTTTGTCCAGTCATCTCCTCCCTAAGCTCCTTGCCGGCATCTTTTCCTTCCTCAGATGCTATCAGCCTTTATCAGTTGGTGAATTTTTTTCCTGTTCAAAAAAGTGCACCCTCTTTTAAGGGTCTTTTTGTTGTCATGGCAGCTGCCTCTTCTCAAACACCACTATGCACATATCCCACACTAAAATGGATGAGGGCCAAGCAAATCATAGACAATTTTTTGAGTTGAATGGTCTGAAAGACTCGGATAAAGTTCAAGTTATTTGGAGGATATATGTGTCAGGGACACTTAGCATCAGTGGAGAAGGGAAGGCAGATAAAAGTTTGATTTAGGACTAGAAATAGGGAGGCATTTTCTAGTTCAGCCACAGGGCTCAGTGATCTCTTCTGAACAATTCTTTGATGTGAAAGAGACTTCAGAAGTTGCGTAATTCTTGAGTGAGGTCCAGACACAATGGTTTTTACAGGTCACAAGGGGTGGCAAAATATTTATCACTTTGGGTTCTGTCCTTCTCTTATCTCCCCACTGGCCCACCCCAAAGCCCAGCAACAAGCTAAAATCTTCTCTGTTTCCCACGTTGGTGCCTTTACATTGGTTGGCCTCCATGCCTGGAGTGCTATCCCCCTTCACTCCTCTCTGCCTCTTAACTTTCCCCGGTTTTCTTTAAGGCCCAGCTTAGCTTCTGCTTGAGCCATCTCTAGCTCCCCCAGCACGTTCCCCCCTGAAATCACCTACTAGCAATTCTGTATGTCTTGTATGGACCTACTTATTATTGTGTTTGTCTCTCACATACAAATGTGAACTTCTTGAAAGCAGGGAATCTTTTGCCTTTCTCTGTTTCCCTGGCATTCAGTACAGCACCAGGCATATAAGCACTTATGGATAGTTTGTTCTCCAAATGGAGGACAAACTAAATGACTGACCAAAGAAGGCTTTGCCCCAAGGAAAGGTTCTACTGGCATCGCAAAATGATCATGCCATTGGATTGGATGCTGTTCGGGCTATGGAAGCCTATTAAGAGAGGTGGCCCGTGGAAGCTGCAGGAACAAGGAGAGTCCACTGCCTGAGGCTCATTCCCTTTGCTTAGGCATGGGACCTCTTGTTTCATCTTACAACATACAAAGCCGGTCGAGTTTGCGGAGCAAACTGGTCACATCCCATTTAGCGCGTTAATTTCCATCCTCTGCCTCCCGGGTTAACAGATAATATTCTCCCTTTTTTTTGTTCCCCATCCTCCCCCAATTCCACCTCAGTGTTTTCCTTCTCTTTTTCCTTTCATCTGATAAGAGTTTTCAAGAGTTTCTAATTTGCTCAAATTTCACCATTTCCCATCTCAACTCCAAGCTCACCAGCCCAAGAGCCTCTGGGCTGCAAACACAAACGTGGCCACAAATGCCCCCTTTACAGCATTTCCTCCATCAGGTTGGCGTAAATCAAATTGCCAGATCAGCCCCCTGAGTAAAGCCGGGCAATCACATTCCCCAGCCGAGCACAAAACTGTGGAAGGCAAAGCTTTCTCTGCATCAAAGGGTCGAGAGATTCTTTTAACCACAAAAATGAGGATAGAACCAAATGGATATACAAATGTCTCTGGATGGCAGTTTCCCTGCTGGAAATGTTCACGAATTACCTGTAATTTAACTCAAAATGTACCATATGTTCTATTGGAAAATGGACTTATTTTTTCCTATTTAAATGGATGACTATTCAGTATATAGGTTTTGCTTGCCAAGGGAATAGGTATTCGAAATAGACTAGAAAGAAATGCCACATAGAAAGTTCTCAAATGAAATTGGATGAATGTTTCTCATCTGCGTATTTGCTCTCAGGCAGCGATTCTTAACCATTTTTGTGTCATGGATCCTTTTGGCAGTCTGGTGAAGCCTATGGACCCTTCTCAGAATTATGTTGATAAATGTATAAAATCAAATACATAGGATCATAAAGGAAGCCAATTATATTGAAATACAGTTATCAAAATATCTTTAAAAGATCATAAACCCTAGGTTAAGAACCCTTGGTCTAAGGGGAAAAAATGGGGCTAGGTACATTTATACCCTTAATATGATATAGTTATGATATGATTATTTTATTTATTTATAATATTAATATTAAAATGGCATGATATAATATGATAATATAATCTGAAATAGGTATCCTGTAGACATCTCTTGGACCCAACACATCCAAAACAGAGCTCTTTATCTTTCTTCCTAAACCCTCCCCACCTCCTGCCTTTCCTATTACTTTGGAGGGCACCACCCCCCTGCCAGTCCCTCAGGCTCATGACCTAGGAGTCATCCTGGATCCTCACCATCTCTCACTACCCTCTCCCTGTATCCAATCTGTTGCCAAGTCTTATCGATTTTGTCTTTGTAGCATCTCTCACATGTGCCCCTTCTCTCCTCTGACACTGCCGCCCCCTGGTGCAGACTTTCATCACCTCACACTGGACTACTGCAATAGCTGCTGGGACGTCTGCCACCTCAAGTGTCTCCCCACTCTAGTCCTTCCTCTATTCAGTCACTAAGGTGATTTTCCTAAAGCGCAGGTCTGTTCACATCACCCTCCACTCAGTAAACTCCGGTGGATCCCCATTACCTCCAGGAACAAATACAGAATGCTCTGGTTGCCATTCAAAACCCTTCATATCTTACTGTGCCCTCCTCCCTTTCCAGTCTTCTTAGTCTCCGATCCAGCAGCACTGCCTCTTAGCTGGTCCTGGAACTAACCCTCCATTTCCACCCTCGGCATTTTCACCAGCTGTGCCCAGTACCTGGAGTTGTCTCCCTGCTCATCTTGGTTTCCTTTGAGTCTCAGCCAAAATCCCCTCTTCTACAAGAAGTTTTTCCCAATTCCCCTTAATTCTAGTGCCTTCCCCCGTTGGTTTTCTCCAGTTTATTTATGTAGAGTTTGTTTGTCTGTGGTTTGAATTAGACTGAGAGCTCCTTGAGGGCAGGGAATAGTTTTTGCCTTTCTTGCATGCTTAGCACATGGCATGCATTTAATAAATGCTTGTTAGCTAACTGATACCCATTTTGTAGATGAAGAAATGGAGGCTCACTGCAATGAAACATTTTCTTCACAGTACAGTGGAAAAAATTACAAAGAAATCAGTAACTATCTAGAATCTAAAATTACTGAGTTTGAGAATCTTTGGTGGATTTTCATGTAATTTTATGAACCACGCTGTGATAAAATTGAATCTTGGCGTTGGAGTCTGACTTAAGTTCAAATCCTGACTTGGCTGCTTTGTTGTAGTGGCTGGAGTGCTTGACCTGGAGTCAGGAAATCTTGAATTCAAATCCTATCTTAGACACTTACTACCTGTATGACCCTGGGCAAGTCACTTAAGTCTGGGCAAGGTATTCTGCCTCTGTTTTCTTATCTGCAAAATATAAACAATAATAGCACAAAAAAAGGGAGAATATTATCTGTTAACCCTGGAGGCAGAGGATGGAAATTAACGCGCTAAATGGGATGTGGCCAGTTATAAATAATAATAGTCATTGTGAGGATCAAATGACATATTTATAAAGCACTTTGAAGACCTTAAAGTGCTATAGAAATACTAGTTTTGATTATTATGGTTGTGCATATTCTGTTGCTGCTACTACTTCTACTACCACTACCACTCCTATTAATACTACCACCACCACTACTACTACTACTACTATTACTACTACTACTACTACTACTACTACTATTACCACTACCATTACTACTACTATTACTACCACCACCATTATTACTATTATTACTACCACTACTACTACCACCACCTCCACTACTACTACTACTACTACTACTACTACTATTACCATTACCACTACTACTACCACCACCACCACTACCATTACTACTGCTACCACCACCACCACTACTACTACTACTGCTACCACCACCACCACTACTACTATCACTATCACCACCACTACCACTACTACTACTACTGCTACCACCACCATTATTACTATTATTACTGCCACTACTACTACCACCACCACCACTACTACTGCTATCACTATCACCACCACTACCACTACTACTAC
>NW_020954577.1:7799080-7808138 GCF_900497805.2 Vombatus ursinus | reverse complement strand
ACCACCACCACCACCACCACCACCACTACTACCACTACCTCCTTGTGACCTTGGGCAAATCACTTCCTTTTTCCGGGTCTCAGTCTTCTCATCTTTAAATTCAGGGGGTTAGGCTTAGAAACCTTTGGGTCTGTCTAGCCCTATGAATCCTATGAAATTCACTTCCTTTGCTCCGCCCTCAGGGACCTAGAAATGAGGCAGATTAGCCTCATGCCTTGATTCCACTGCTGCCCTGCTGCCCCCCTTGAGCAGCCTCATAAAAGGGAATGGTACGGTTTTTGTATGTTGTGGAAGATGAACCTGTAGCCCAGGTCCCCCGGCTACACAGAGGGGCAGATGGGATGGCAAGAAGGTTGCTGTAGGGTCCTGAAACAGAGCAGAAAGTCCCTTTCTTCCTCTCCCATCAAGGGGCCACTCTTTGTCTAGGTAGTCTCTCATCATTTTGGAGTGACAGCTTTCAAAGGGACAGGCAAATCGCAGCCGTTCTGGGCCAAAACATTCAGTGTTGCCAAGAGGCTGGCCCTTTTCTGGACCCCCCAGCACATGAACAGATGCAGATGGAGGAAAGGATGCTTCTTTTCTCCCCAGGATCCTCTTGGTCCTGTCTGTCGCTGGCCATGCCACATCTGTGTTTTTGAAGGGAAACATCATAATATTGCTGATCAATACGAGGGGTGACAGGCCCATTTGTCAAGACCCAGCAAGCACTGCAGCTGTTGTCAGCCCTGCTCCCCTTCCTCTGGGGCTTGGCCGTGGGGGCCCGTCCGCAGGCTGCCCCGGGCCAACACGTGGGCAGACAGGGACTGCAGGAAAGAATTCACTCCCCTCGGCTCCAGTGCCCTGCCCAGGTTGACATGTGGTTGGACTGAATGGAACAGGGAGGCGAACAGAGACAATCACAATGGACTCCGAGAGACCCCAGGCGTCCTGCAAAGGGGAGCGGCTCCTCTGCCCTGGGGCCGCCCTGTGACCTTTCAGCCTGCCACCACGGATGTGCCTGCATCTCTCGCACACACACTGCAGATGTTCCTTGCTGGTCTGCTGGTCAGAAGGACAAGCAGGTCATCTGGATGGCGGGGGTGGAATGACTTAATGGGGGAAATTTGGTGACAAAGCCTGAGTTTAATGAAGACTTCCAGTTTTGCTTTCTGGGGAAAAATCGAACAGATCAGGGAGAGGTCGGTCTCCTTGGCCGTTTGGTTTGCTTCAGCTGCTGTGCCCACAGGAGCTGCCCCAAAATTAATGTAACGAGGGTGGGCGAGCCTCCCGGCAACAAAGAGATCACTCATGCATGAGGCGAGGTGGTTTGTGGAGGTGACACTGTTGAACTGCCCTTTCCCACCCTATGGAAAAAATGTTTAAATTAGGGAATTAATCTTAATCTGCTGTCCTATCTCTGGCTCGCCGTGGTCCCAGATTTTGTTCATGGTTTGTCATGCTTGGGTGTCCTATGCCCAGCTCCTCTTAATTGGCACAAAGAGGTCAGTTCTGAAATTGAGCAGAGGGGCCCTGAGAGGGCTCCCAGTGACCTGCCTTGACCATAGCGCCTTCTCCCATTGTGCTAAAGAGGAAGTTCAGCTACAGAAAGAAGTGTTTCACCCTAGCCCTCTATTAACCAAAGCTATAGTCAGACATTCTTGTGGCAGATAGCAAGCTCCAGCACACCTTCCCCTTTGTAAGAAAAATTCATCTGAGAGGTAAAAAAAGGCCTTAGAGCTGGGACACAAATCCTAATGGGGAGCGGGAGGCACTGGAAGTGGCCAGAACGTACCAAGGTGAAGGAAATGGAAATCCCGGGGAGCCAAAGCTCCTGCATAGAAAGGAGGTCCAGGACCAGGCTGGGCCTGGAAGGAGCTTGCTTGGGATTAGGCCACTGGGGAGAGGCAGCTGCCACCTGGTTATCTCCTGCTTTAAAGAGTGATTCTTGCTGACTAGGTACTGCTGAAAAAGTCTGAGTGCCCAGAATCCCCGGGGCCCTGCCAAGTACAGCTGAGACAGAACAGCCTCCCTCTGACAGGGTCTCATGTCCTTCATACTTAGCCATATCAAGGGGGTGGGGGGAAGCTTATATATGGCATATAGCTTATGCTAGGCACCTGTGCTAATCCTTTTTTACAAGTATTATCTCCTTTGAGCCTCAAAACAAACCTGTGGAGTAGATGCTATTATTATCCCCATTTTATTGTTGAGGGAACTGAGGTAAACAGAAGTTAAGTGACTTGCCCAGGATGTATTTGAACTCGGGCCTTCGTGACTCCAGGCCCAGCGCTCTATCCATTGTAGCACCACCAGAGTTCATACGTCATAAATATTCTGCTGTTTTTAGTTCTCTTTGGGCAAAAACAGATGAAGGACATTTCATAGGATTGGGGGCTGAAATGGCCCTTAGAAGTCATCTGGTCCCATCCTCTCATTTGCAATATGAGGCAATGGAGTCCCAAAGAAGGGAACTGGCATGTCTACACTGTCCTAGCTGGTGAGCGTCAGACCACTTTCTCCCAGATAGTGGCATTGGTCAGGCCGGTGATATCTCAGCCCGAGATAAAGTCAGGCATGACCTCAGGAAGAGCTAAATACCTGTCAGAGAAGCACGGTGTGGTAGAGTGGGCAGAGGATGGGTTCATAGTCTGAAAATCTGGGTTCAAATCCAAGCCTACAATTTTTCTATGCTTGTGACCAGGTCGCTTCACCTCCAAGGACCCGGTTTCTCCATCTATAAAGTGGAAGGCAGGACTAAATGATGTCTGAGGCTCCTCCCAGCTCCAAATCCCATGATTCTGGACTGTGAAAATAAAAACCGTTTTTCACGAGGGAGTTGTCGGCCCTGCAGGGATGACTAGTTGGGAATGCGTGCCTGTGCCTCTAGAAGCTAAAATCTGTATGTCTGCACTAACATGCATTTCTAATTCTTGTCACGCCACGGTGGTGACCGTGGGTTCTCCAAGGCATTGCCCCCTCTGGCAGGTACGAGCAAGGACTTGAGTAAAGGTCCAGCTACTGACTGCGTGTCTTTTGTCCGAGGAGTAGGCTCCAGCACTAGACTGGCAATTCCGATGACCTGGGTTTGAATCCTGTAGTAGGAGAGTGACTTTGGACAAGGAATCTAACCCTCTGAGCCTCAGTTTCCTCACCTGGAGAATGAAGGAAATGGACAAGATGACCTCTAAGGGCCTTTTTAGCTCTAAGTCTGCATCATCGGGCTGGGCAAAGGGAGAAGAATTTTTTGGCTACAGCAGATCTCAAAGGCCATCTGCTAAGTCATAAGAAGGTCGCAATGTGCATCACTGGAGGAAAGGACCACACCGGGGGAATGAATACTCCTCACGGTCCCACTATTCACAATGGCAAACCCTCAAAGGAAAGTGGTCTTCAGCTCAGTCTGTACACAGTCAGTGAACCTCAGGGAAGAGGAGCCAGAGGCCAGCCAGCCCAGCTGTGGCTCATCTTGTGACAATGTCCTTTCACCATTTTAAAGGTCTCCTCATCCGCATTGGTTTCCAGCTATCACTGGACCCCTTGACTGGTTCTCCCCAGACTGTTGTCCTCCTTTCTCCCTCCCCCTTGTCTCTCCACCAGCAATAAAGCAGGCTGACATCCAGTGGCCTGATTACAAAGTCTGTCAGCAAAGCATTTTTTCCCTAAAACCCAAGAGTAGATTCAGTTGATCTAGGTAGAAATCTGCCAAGATGGTGTGGGAGTGGGAGGGAGAAGGAAGAGAATGAGGCAGATAAGTGGGATGGCAGAGCAGGGTTGGCTTCCAGTTTTCCTTCATCAGACCACCTTCATTTTCTCTCTTACCATTTCCAGGATCACAGCTTTAGAACCCAAAGGCACCTCAGGAGTCCTAGGACCATGGATATTAAACTTGTAGAATCCTCAAATGACGTCTAATTCAACTCATTAATTTTACAGTTGAGAAAACTGAGACCATTTTAGGCTCGCCCAGAGTTACACAGCTCGTGAGTCACAAAGCTGGTTCAATCCCCTTATTTAATGGATGAAGAAATGAAAGCCCAGAAAAAAGTGATCTGATCTTTGTCAGATCAGAGACTTAGAGCTGGGAGAGACCTCAAAGGTCTTGTAGTCCAGGTTCCTCATTTATAAAGAAAACCAAGGTCCAGGGAGAGTGAGTGAATTCAAGCTGGGATATGAACTCATATTCTCTTCTTCCAAATTCAACTCTTTCAGTGGTAAGGTTCTTTGTAATCAATATTTTTGAAATTTCATTTTCTCCAAGATTTCAGACCCTAAGAAATTGGGCTGAAGGATCTGAACCAGTTTGATGGATTGCCCTTCTGTAGACACCAACTACTATGGGAAATATGGCATCTAGCAGATAGTTGAGTTTTTGTTTTATTTTTTCAAGGTGCTGAGCTTGCTTTGATGTCTCCTGGTAATATGGAATTCCAAGGTCTGGTGACAACAGACTTCTGCTACAACCTAAAGAACCGTTTTCTAGGGGAAATCAGGATAATTCTTTCTCTTTGCTAATTAAGTTCTCAGCCTACTAGTGGAATTCATCTATGAATTAATGTGTCTGTTAAGGAAGGGATGAAGAATTTTCTGTGATGTAGCAAATGGGCTCAAGGTAGAGACTTTATTTCTAATGGGCTACATCAAACAAAGATGCGTCATAGCAGATAAGAAATAAAAAGGCCATCAACAAGCCCAAGTTCAGTCCAATGTAGGTATATATTTGCTCTCAAAAGATGTGAATGAGGTAAAAGTCTGTGAGATCTTCAGTTGAAGAAAGAGAGATTCAGAAAGACCTGTTTGGACTGATGCTGAGTGAAGTGAGCAGAACCAGGAGAATGTTGTACACAGTAACAGCCACATTGTACGATGACTAACGTTGATAGACTCAGCCTTTCTCAGCAGTGCAAGGATCTAAGACATCTCCAAAAGTCTCATGATGAGAAATGCTATCCACATCCAAAGAAAGAACTATAGAGTTTGAATGCAGATCAAAGCATACTATTTCCTCTTTTTTATCCTTCTGTTTTGTTTTGTTTCCTTTTTCTTGTGGTTCCTTCTATTGGTTCTAATTCTTCCTTACAACATCACTAATGTGAAAATATGTTTAATAGGAATGTATATGTATAGCCCATATCAGGTTGCATGCTGTTTTGGGGAAGGAGGGAGGGGAAAATTTAAAACTCAAAAGCTTATGGAAATGTTGATAAATCAAAATAAATGAATAAAAATATACAAAAAAAGAAGAAAGAGAGAGAACTCCTAAAGTTCCAATGTTCCTTGGGGCAGGTAAAAATATTTTTACTATGAATCTTTTTCTGGTAGGGTTATGTGACTGCAAATCATGGAGTACCATGAGCTCTGAAGAATCAAAATTTGGAGCAATGGAAGGATACATTGTGGGTATAGGTAATCTACAACCGCTGTTGACTAGTGTACAAAGAAGGATGAGAAAAGAGGGCATCCATGAATGTATGACTAGAAATAGAGATGGGCTCATCATGAATGGAATAGTGATGGCAGAACAATGTTTGAGAGCTGCACTTATACATAGGAAATGTTAAAATACATAAAAAAAATGTCTTTATCATGTTGGGTAGATCTGTATGATGTAAGTTACTTTTCCCCCCTTTTTGTGACAGAGGGGGAAGTTGAGAGATGTCAGGAATGAGACAAGTTGAGAGTAGAATTATTCAATTAATCAATCAAGAGAAATTTATAACTTGCCTACTATGTGTCTGGCACTGTACCCTGGAGACCTGAATAAAGCAAATAGTTCCTATCCTCAAAGAGCTTACTTTCTCATGAGGAAAGGTGACACATAAAGGAGAGCTAGAAAGAAAAAAGAGTAGGGGTATACATGACATAGAGATGACTGACAAATGACAAAGACAAAAGTCAAAGCTCGCCTATCCTCAGGGAAAATACATTCTATCAAAAAGTTAGAACACATTAAAAAAGAAGCAAAGACAGCATATATACAATGAATACAATGGCTTCAGCAGTGCATATGGGACACTAACCAGTAGGAAAATAAGATAAGCCTCTTGAAGAAGGTCACAATTGAACGGGGCCTTGAAGAGAGTTTAAGTTTCCAGGAGGTGGAGGTGGAGCTAAGGAGAGATGCCAACATAGAAGTAGGATATGGGTTAAGACTAAGTTCCTTTAATGCACAGATTGTTCTTAGTATTGGAAATCTTAGAGAAAATGAAATTTCAAAAATATTGATCATTTGAGGACAAAGAACCCTACCATCAAAAGAGCTGAATTGGGATAAGCAAATATATGGGTTTAAATAGCAGCTTGAGTTTTGTTTTTTAAATTTTGTCTTCATATTCCTATTGCATGACAAAATGTCTCATTAAATACTTGTTGGGTTGGATTGTGTTGGGTATAGGTTCCTATTGTCGTTCTATCAAATGAGATAGTTACTGTAAAATGCTTAGTATAGTGCCTGGCACATAGTAGGTGCTTCATAAATATTTGCTTCCTCCCTTCCTTAAACATCATTTTGTCAAACTTGGGGGCATAGTTCACTTGATATTTTTTAGCAAAGCAAACAAAAAAGAAAAACACAAAAAACACCTTTTTTTAAAACTCAAATTAACTGGCATACATAAACTAGAGGTTTGTAAGACCTAACCCCTTGAAATTTCTAGCTATGTAGATAAACTTATTAAAGGCCAAAGACAAGAGTGGCACTGGATGGGCAGGTATGACCTGGTTGTGAGCTATGTCATTGGAGGGAATAACCAAAATGATGAGCTCTTACATCAATTGGAGTAGCTGAGAAGGACTGAACTCTGAGGAAGGCTATTTCATGTCATGAAACCATTGCCACCATTCCTGAGGTCAGCCTGGAGTTGGAACTGGAACACGTCCTGACCAAAACCAGCCTGCTATTCTCAAGAATCATTTGGTCTATTGAGTGTCAGGATCATTGTTGACTCATGCCAGATTGATCACCAGCTAGGCTTATAGTTATGCACTTTTCTACAAATAAAATGGATTCAGCTGTTTTTTGGAATGACTTTTTTAGCCCATATTTTGGAATAGATAATGGGATTTGGCATTGATTGCTATCAATAAAAACCTCCCAAGAGCTGGGAATATATGGATTTCTGATCAAGTAACCAATGATTAGAAAAATTCCATGCTTCTGGTTTGGGGGAAGACAGAGGGAAGTAGAACTAGCTGTAGGGGAGCTATCTGAAATGGAATCTAAACCCAAATGTGATGCCATCAGTGATTGTTGAGATGTCACAGCAGAAGAGTCTCTCCAGAAATAGTTTTGGCTTTAACAACAAAGGATTCTTCTGGCCACCCCTTTGGTGTCCTGGTGTGTTTAGGAGATGGAGCTCCAGGGAAAGCCTGACCTCTCTGTAAGATAAGCATGCCTGACACCTTGGCCTCATCAGGCACATGGCAGTCATTGTCAGTCAACCAGCATGGGTTAAGTACCTACTTTGCACCAGACACTGTGCTAAGCACCAGGCTGAATAGAAGGAAAATAGAAAACCATTTGTTTGGGATGCCAGAATCTCAGGATTAGGAAAGGCCTCAGTGGCCAGTTAATCCAACTCATAACTGAAGAAAATTCCTACTATTACATACTTTATGCTCCCAAGGTAGGTCAATATACTTGGGAATAGCTCTAATTGTTAAGAATGTTTTTCCTCTTTAAATTAAACATACATTTGTCTCTGAAATTTATATCCCTTGTTCTCTGTCCTGCCTTCTGAGGCCAACTGGAACCAGTCTGATCACTTTACTCAAACATACATAGATCTTTAAATACTTGAAATGGCTATGATGTATGCCCTAAATTTCCTCTTCTTCAGACTAACCATGTCCAGTTTCTTTACCTGGTCCCCATGTGGCATGGAATAAAGCCCAGGCCCTCTAGCATCCTGGTTTCCCTCCCTTGGGAGCTCTCCTGCTCACTTACATCCTTCCTAAACCATAGACCTCAGACCTGAACACAACAGCAGAATCTTGGGTCGGGTTTGGGACATGGAAGCTTAAGTACCTAAGCAGGAGAGCATCTGGAAGAGGGCACCTAAGCTGGTGAAGGACCTTCAAGTTCATGCCATCTGAGGGTCAGGTGAAGGAACTTGGCATATCTAGCCTAGAGGAGAGAAGGCTCTGGGGAGCACATTGGATGTGTTCAGGTCACATTGAAGGGGGACCAGACTCAACCTGCTTGGCTCCAGAAGACAGAATTAGGAGCAAATGGGTAAAAGTTGCAAAGAGGCAGATTTAAGGAAAAATTTCCCTAAGTGGAATGGACAGCCATGAAAGGCAAGGGGCACCCCATCATTTGATGTCTTCAAGCACAATATATTGTAGAGGGGATTCTTTTGGGGAGATGGGTTGGACTATATAGATGCTGAGTTCCCTTTCCATTTGTAAATTCAGTAATCCTGGGATTTTTAGCTTATATGCGAGAAAGATAATCAGGGAAGGCTTCAAGAAAGAGGTGAGACCCGAGGTAGACCACAGAAGAAGAGAAAGATTTTAATAGCTGGGGATGAGGGGATGAGAAGGTGGGGGGCTATGAGCAAAGGCAAGAAACTGGTAGAGAACATGCTGAGAAGGGAGGTTGGCTGCAACAAAGAGCATGTGAGGAATACTGTGAAATGAGGCTGGAAATATGGGTTGGAGCCATACTGTGGTGGGTCATGTAGTTTATTCTGTAGTCAGTGGGGAACCACAGATGGTGCTTGAACAGAGAAGTCTGAGGACCATAAAAGTGCATTAGGAAGATCATGGGGTCAGTGGTGCAAAGGATAGATTTGTAAAGGGAGAGATCAGAGCCAGGAACAGAAGGTTATTACAATGATACAGATGAGAAAGGATGGTCTGAACTAGAGGGAGGTTGTTAGATCTCCCACAGGGTGAGCTCATACACGCTAAAAGGAAGAGGAGGATTAGTGGAATCATGGATGCCTTAGAGTGGACCTCTAACCTCTCTGCTAGGAAATCAGATAAGGTTTCAGAGTTTGAGTTCAAATGAGATATTAGTATAATGGAAAGGAGGAAGGAAGGAAGAAGGAAGGAGGAAGGGAGGGAGGAAGGAAGGAAA
>NW_020954577.1:7778009-7799070 GCF_900497805.2 Vombatus ursinus | reverse complement strand
AAGGAAAGGAAGAAGGGAGGAGGAAGGAAGGAAGTAAAGAAGAAAAGAGAAAAGGAAGGAAAGAAAGAAAGAAGGAATAACAGGGTCAAAAGAGAGAACAGAATAAATGAGGAGTGGGATAGGATGAAGGGAAATGTAATTAGTTTTCCACAACATGACTACTATGTAAGTGTTTTGCATGACTACACATGTATAACCTGTATTGAGTTGCTTGCCTTCTCAGTGAGGGTGGGTGGGGAGAGAGGGAGGGAGAGAGGGAGAAAATTTAGAACCCAAAGTTTTAAAAACAAATGTTAAAACTTGTTTTCACATGCAACTGTGAAATAAGATATACAGGTAATGAGGTATAGAAATCTATCCTGCCCTACAGGAAAATAGAAGGGGAAAGGGATAAGAGAAGGGGGGAGATAGAAAGGATGACAGATTAGGGGAAGGGGTATTCAGAATGCATGCAGTCTCGGGGTACGGGGGGACTAGATAGGGAGAAAATTTGGAACTCAAAATCTTGTGGAAGTGAATGTTGAAAACTAAAAATAAATAAATTTTTAAAAAGATAATAAGCAAAAAATATATAGAAAAAAAGAAGGAAGAAAAGAAGGAAGGAGGAAGGAAGGAAGGAAAGAAGGAAGGAGGAAAGGAAAGAGGAAGGAAGGAAGAAAAGAAGGAAGAAAGAAGAAAGGAAGGAAGGAAGAAACTGAGGCTCAGGGAATTTGAGTGACTTGCCCAAAGTCACACAGGAAATAAGTAGCAGAGGCAGAATTAGAACCCAGGTCCTCTGACTCCAAATTCAGCACCAGACTTTAAAGTTGGTTAATATACAATGTTCATCAAGAAATCCAAGAGGCAATGGAGCTAGAAATAGAGAGTGAGCAGCTGTGTATGGGAGCGGAGTGAGGGCATGAGGGGGAACAGTGATCAAACCTGGGAGGCCTATACAAAAATTAAAATCCATCCGAATCATTAGTTAAATGACAGTTTGTTTGACAAGTTCTGCCTCCTCTTGTAAGCTGGCAGTGCGTTCTTCCTCCCTAGCCTGCACTAAGGTGTCAGTGGGGAATGGGCTGGCAGAGGAACCATCCCGCCCCTCCCGCTATGACAGCTACACCTGTGTCTGTTGGCTCAGACAGAGACAATAGTAGGGAAATGAGGAAAATTCTAGGGATACTGCAAAGGTAGAATCTAGAAGATCTGGCTACCATTTGGGAGGAAGAGAGAGTGGGGGAAGTGCCCAACTAGATTGGGGTATCTAGAGGTAGAGGAGAATTTTGGTGGCCACTAACAGAAATAGAGGACTTGGGAGGAGAGGCTGGCTTTGAGGAACAAAAGGATGAGTTCAGTTTGGAAGGCGCTGTTTGTGGTGCTGATGGGACATGCAGGTGGAGATATTCAGCAGACAATTGGAATGCAAAACTATAGCTAAAGGAAACCTTCAGGGCTGAGATCAAAGTTTGGCAGTCATTCCCATAGAACTGATGAGTGAAGCCATGATCACGGTGATGTCTGAGGGGAAGGGTATATTGAGAGAAGAAAATAGTGTCTAGGACAGGACCAAGGACAGGGCCTGGGTGGCCACTCCTGTTTAGGGGGTGGTGGGAGGAAGGTGGAAGAGCCAGGTAAAGTGACAAAGAAGAAATGGTCAGAGATAGGAGGGAAGTGAGGAAGACTGGATGCCACAGAAGCCAAAGAAGAGGGCTTCTCATAGAAGAAGAGATGGGCAAAGGTACCAGGTGCTACATAGGATTCAAGGGAATGAAGAATGAGAAAAGACTTCAGAATCCAATGATTTAGAAAGAAGGTCACTAGGGAACTTAAAAAGAATAGCAAGTTCCTAAAGAGGCAAAGTATACAAAGTAATTTGGGTTTATGGATTTAGTATTTGCCATAATGTTGTACAGATGCAGAAATTACTTTTTCAGAAAAGGATTTGGGAAAGAGAAATCAAAACCCCAAATGACATCAAAAAACAGGACTTAATATCAGCAGCCCAATTGCATAATAAAGTCATAAAATATCTGTCAGGAGGCTGCCAGTCTGAAACCCTCTTAACCTTGCATGTCCCAGATAATACAGGATCAATTAGAACCCAGGAGCTCTGGATCCTGCACAATTTGGGTTTCCTCTGCTCCTCACTGCCCTGCTCCACTTTCCTTCCCATAGGATATTTGACTCCATCTCTAGCTGCCCTGGATGGAAGCAAGAATAAGAAAAAAAGTCAAGATGAGACTAGGGTGCAGAATGCTTGGAAAGAGGTTAACAAAGTTGACACCCTGAAGACTCTTCTTGATGTCTTTGTTTAAGTGGGTAGCCCCAGAGCTCAGAGGGTGTCTTTTGAACCCTCCAGAAGCAGAAACACATAAGCAAGGCTGCTGAGCACCTTCCCCGAGGACACAGAACTGTTGAGTCTCCTTGTGGGATGTTCAGGCTCTCAATTGGTTTAGGATGCTTTTAGCTTTTCAAATTAATTAAGGGCAGGGGGAGGGGAGACATAAGGCCTTCAACATAATGACTCCATCTCAGCTTTGGAAATTGTTCCTGGGAGCAGTTGTTACCTGTGAATGGGTCTCATTAAGTGAGATTCTGATGAAACCTCACAGGTACAAGTGAGGGCCCTATAGAAGGAATGGAAAAACAGAAGGTGCCCTGTCCATTAACACTGATTATTATTCTAGGGAGGTATTCCCAGTCACCTCCGCAAGACTTGGCTCTTGTTTTACAGATGGCCTGGTGTTCTACACTCAACCATTTTGCACCTTGAGAGAAAAAGGCATGTGTAGCTACGAGTAACTGGCTAGCAACCTAATGTCCTCCATTCACACAACAAGACTGGCTTCAAAAAATGAGTTTTTGAAAATATTTACTAAGACCAAGGTGAATTCCAAAAAACCCAACTCCCCCCAAAAAGTCTAATTTGGGAGAGAACATGATAATTAAATTAAACTCAATGAGTATTTAATACTGTTGGGCTAGATGCTATAGATAGAAAGAAAAAAAACCCCAAATAGTTCTTATCCTCAGGAAATGTCCATTCTACTGGGGTGGAGCAGTAGGGATGGGAAACATGTAAACAGATAAATAAATAGAAAATATGAGGATAAAGTAAATACAAAATAATTTGGTCAGGGGCAACGTGGGAGGAGAAGGGGTGTGTTCAGGTGGCATTTGAATTGAAATTGAACCTTGAATGGAGGAAAGGGATTCCAAATGGTGCAGGTAAGGAGGGTCAACATTCCAGGGGTGAGAGACAGCCTATGCAAAGGAATAGAGGCAGGAGATAAAACAGAATGGTTGGGAAAGAGCTTTCCTAGTTTCACTTTCCTCATTTGTAAAATGGTGCTAGATGGCACCATAATGCACAGAATGCCAGGCCTGGATTCAGGAAGACTCATTTTCATGGGTTCAAATCTGGCTTCAGATACTTACTAGCTGTGCGACCCTGGATGAGTCAGTCTGCCTCAGTTTCCTCATCTGTAAAATGAACTGGAGAAGAAAATGGCAAACCACTCTGGTATCGTTGCCAAGAAAATTCTAAATGGGGTCATGAAGAGTCAGATATGACTGAAAAACAACTGAAAACAACATCAAAATGGTGTTAATAATAACACCTATCTCACATGAGATAATGCCTGTAAAGTGCTTTGAAAATCTTTAAGTGCTTTATAAATGCTAGTTATTATTGTTATTATATCAATTAGTCTGATAGACATCCAATAGTTCAGGTGATGAGGTGATGAGGGCCTGAACCAGGGTGGTGGCTGTGACGATGGAGAGAAGGGGATGGCGGGTCCAAGAGACATTGTAAGGAGAACAGATATGGAGAGGTGGCGGGGTGAGGGAGAAGATAGCATGGAGATTGTCTCTGAGATTATGAACCTGGGTATGATTCAGAGCAAAGAAAGCAAAGAACTAGGGGAACGAGATACACAATGGCCCTAATCAAGGGAATAAAAATAGCTATGAAAAAACCATTGAACTAGAGGAAAAGATGTGAGCAAGCTTAGCACCAGAGGTGACAGGACAAGAAACACACTTCCATTCTCTTCTTGGAGGTAAGGGTCTAGAGGTGCCTCTACCTATGTTGCCAGATGAGATGGGTGCTCTGGGTGGTCATTCTTTGTGACAAAGGAGATGGTGCTCCAGAGGTGGAAAGATGTTAGGAAATGTCTTTAATATGGAATAAAAAGAATCAATAAAAAATTTTAATCCAATATGGGGCTTATCTCATTGTTAAAAATTATTTGATAAATAGGCTTGACACCACCCAAAAAATTCATTTGTATTAGAAAATAAAATGCTTTCATGGGCCATTTCTCTCTCTCTCTCTCTCTCTCTCTCTCTCTCTCTCTCTCTCTCCTTCCTTCCCTCTCTCTCTCTCTCCATCTCTCTCTCTTTGTTTTTGTATCATTTTCATTTCTGAATATATCCCTCCATGCACATATATACACCAAGTCATCTGTCTCTTGTTATTAGCACAAAATGTCAATTCTTTTGTTTAGCACTTAAAGTTCTACATGTCTCTTATAACAATGATTTTTAAAAAGAGGAAAAAAAGAAATTTAACAAAATATATTGACTGAGTCTAACAATACATGAAATGTTCCACATCCACAGTCCCCAACCACTGCAATGAAGGGAAGGAGATGTATTTTTTCAGTTCTTCTCTGGGGCCAACTTCGGTGATTATAATCACACAGTGTTTGGTTTACTTTTTTTGTTTTTTTGAATTTTCATTGTAGTCATTGATTATATTGTTTTCCTGGCTCTGTTCATTCATTTTGCATCAATTCATATAAATCTCCCCATATTTCTCTAAATCTTTATACTCATCATTTTTATGGTGCAGTTCTTTGATGTACCATTCATATTCCACAATTTATTTACCATTTCTCATTTTATAAGAACCTACTTTATTTCCAATTCTTTGCTTCCACAAAAGAGCTCTATGAATATATTGGTGTATATGGGACCTTTCTTCTTGCTTTTTATCTCCCTGAGGTCTGTGCCTAGCAGCGGGGTGTCAGAGTTCAAGGGTATGGCCATTTTTGTTACTTTTTGAGCACAGTTGAAGACTGCTTGACAGAATGGTTGAACCAATTCACAGTTCCACCAACAACGTATTAGCGTGCTTATCTTTCTGCTAATCTTCCACCCCAATCTTAACTATTTCCTTCTTCTGTCATATTACCAATCTGCTGGATGCAAGGTGAAATTTCTGAGTTATTCTGATTTGCATTTCTTTTATGATCATTGATTTAGACTAATCTTTCATATGGTTTTCAATAGTTTGAAATTCCTCTTTGAAAACCATTTCTTGGGAGCCAAGATGGTGGAGAAAAGGCAGTAACTCACCTGGGCTCTCCCCAAAACCCCTCCAGACACCTTTAAATAATTCCATAAAACAATTTCTGGAGCAGCAGAACCCATGAAAGGATGAGGTGAAATGATTTTCCAGACAAAGACAACTTAGAAAATCAGTAGGAAGGGTCTATAAAACCAGGGTGAGAGTGGAGTACAGTCCGGCACAGGCCACACCAGCACAGATTGGGCCCAGCAAACCAGGAACAGGCCTTGGGAGCTACTGAATGAGCAATGGGAACAGCTGCTTCCAGAGCTCTCAGCAAATAGATGGTAAGGGGATCGAACAACTGGTCAGAAGGAGGTTACAGGGGTCTCTTTGCTAGCACTGAGGCAGGACTCTGTTGCTTTGCCCACACTTGGATCCAGGTTAAAGTCCTGGGTGGCAGTCCCAGAGTGAGGAGGAGCACTAGCACAGCAGAGTTTGTGGCTGCAGCAGAACAGGAACCTTCGGCACAATTCCAGGGCACAAAAGAATGCTTATGGTCACTTATAGACCAGACCACAGGCCAAGAGAGTAGTAAACATCTCTCCTCAGATCATATCACCTTGGAAAAACTGAAAACTTATGGGTCCCAAGAAGAATCTCTGAAAACAGCTGCAAAAAGCCTTTGAAACTTGGGACAGTGTGCCCTCCACCAGGGAAGCATAGCCCTATTTTGACAAAGAGTTAAAAGTCAAAAAATAGTCTGGGAAAATGGCAAACAACAGAAAAAAAATTTTGACCATAGAAAATTACCATGGTGACAAGGAAGATCAAAACACACGCTGAAAAGAAGATAACAAAGTCTCAGCTCCTACATCCAAAGTCTCCAAGAAAAATACGAATTGGTCTCAGGCCATGGAAGAACTCAAAAAAGAGTTTTAAAAATCAAGTAAGAAAAGTAGAGATAAAATTGGAAAGAGAAATGAGAAGATTGCAAAAAATGATGAAAAAAAAAGGGTTTAACAGCTAGGTAAAGGAAACACAAAAAAATACTGATGAAAATAACACCTTCAAAAACAGAATAGGCCAAATGGTAAAAGAGGGACAAAAAGCCAATGAGGAGAAGAATGCCTTAAAAAGCAGAATTGGCCAAATGGAAAAAGAGGCACAAAAATTTACTGAAGAAAAAAACTCCTTAAAAAGTGGAAGTGGCTAAATGGAAAAGGAGGTCCAAAAGCTCACTGAAGAAAATAATTCCTTAAAAATTAGAATGGAGCAAATGGAAGCTAATGATTTTACGAGAAATCAAAAAACAATAAAACAAAACCAAACGAATGAAAAAAATAGAAGGCAATGTGAAATATCTCATTGGAAAAATAACTGACCTGGAAAATAGATCCATGAGAGATAATTTAAATATTATTGGGCTACCTGAAAGCCATGATCAAAAAAAGAGCCTAGACATCATCTTTCAAGAAATTATCAAGGAAGACTGCCCTGATATTCTAGAACCAGAGGATAAAATAAAAATGAAAAGAATCCACCAATCACCTCCTAAAAGAGATCCCAAAATGGAAACTCCCAGGAATGTTTATTATAGTCAAATTCCAGAGTACCCAGGTCAAGAAGAAAATATTGTAAAGAGCCAGAAAGAAACAATTCAAGTATTACGGAGCCACCATTGGGATAGCACAAGATTTAGCAGCTTCTACATTAAAGAATTGGAGGGCTTGGAATATGATACTCCAGAGGGCAAAGGAGCTAGGATTACAACCAAGAATCACCTACACAGTGAAACTAAGTATAATCCTTCAGGGGGAAAATGGACATTCCAAAAAATAGAGGAATTTTAAACATTTTTGATGAAAAGACCAGAGGTAAATAAAAAATTTGACTTTCAAATACAAGACTCAAGAGAAGCATAAAAATGTAAACAGGAAAGGAAAATCATAAGGGACTTAATAAGGTTAAACTGTTTACATTCCTACATGGGAAGATGATACCTGTAACTCATAAAAACTTTCTCATTATTAGAGCAGTTAGAAGGAGTAATATATAGACAGAGGGCATGGGTGTGAATTGAATATGAAGAGACAATATCTAAAAAAATAAAATTAAGGGGTGAGAAAGAGGAATGTACTGGGAGAAAGGGAAAAGGAGAGGTAGAATGGGGTAAATTATATCACATAAAAGAGGCAAGAAAAAGCTTTTACAGTGGAAGGAAAGATGGGGGAGGGAAGGGGGAGTGAGTGAACCTTACTCTCATCAGAATTGGCTCAAAGACAGAATAACATATACACTCAATTGGGTATAAAATCTATCTTATCCTACAGGAAAGTAGGAGAGGAAGAGGATAAGAGAAGGCAGGGAGTGTGATAGAAGAAAGGGTAGATTGGGGGAAGGGGTAGTTATAAACAAAACACTTTTGAGGAGGGACGGTGAAAGGAGAGAGAGAGAACAGAATAAACAGGGGTAGGGATAGGATGGAGGGAAATACAGTTAGCAACAGTAACTGTGAAAAAAATTTTCGAAGCAAGTTTCTCTGATAAAGGTGTAATTTCTCAAATATATAAAGAACTGAGTCAAATTTATAAAAGTAAGAGCCATTCCCCAACTGACAAATGATCAAAAGATATGAATAGTTTTCAGATGAAGTAATCATAGATAGCTTTGAGCTATCTATAGCATATGAAAAAAGCTCTAACTTGCTATTGATTGGAGAAATGCAAATTAAAACAAGTATGATGTACTACCCTATACCTATTAGGTTGACTTATAGGACAGAAAAAGTAAACGACCAATGTTGGAAGGGATGCAGGAAAAATGAGACATTAATACAATGTTGGTGGAGTTGTGAACTGATTCAACTATTCTGTAGAGCAATGTGGAACTACGCCCAAAAGGCTATAAAACTGTGCATACTCTTTGACCCAGCAACACCATTACTAGGTCTGTATCCCAAAAGAGATAAAAAGCAAAAAGGAAAAGGACCTATATATACAAAAATATTTATATCAGCTCTTTCCTGATGGCAAAGAATTGGAAATTGAGAGGATGTCCATCAAATGGGGAATGGCTAAAAAAATTGTGGTATGTGATTATGATGGAATACTATTGTGCTATGAGAAATGATGAGCAGGATGTTCTCAGAGAAACATGGAAAGATTTACATTAGCTCATACAAAGTGAAATGTACTGTGTACAAAGTAACAGCAATATTGTAAGATGATCAGCTGTGAATGACTTAGATATTCTCAGCAATATAACGATCCAAGACAACTCAAAAGGGCTTATGGTAAAAAATGCTATCCAAAGAAAGAGCTGCTGGTGTCTGAATATAGATTGAAGCATACTTTTTTGGCTTTCTTTATTTTTCTTGAGGTTTTTTTTGGGGGGGGGGAATCTATTTTCTTTCACAACATGATTAATATGGAAACGTTTTGCACAACTACACATGCATAACTTATATCAAATTGCTTGCCTTCTCAAGCTGGGGGAGAAAGGAAGGGAGAGAATTTGGAGCTCAAAGTTTTAAAAATGAATGTTAAAAATTGTTTTTACATGTAATTGGGGAAAAATAAAATACTAAATAAATTTAAGGAAAAAAAAAAGAAAATTTCTTCCATTGGAAGAATAAACTGAGTCTTACATAGGCAGCTATCAGAGAGAAGAGATGCAAAGTATTACTCCCCTTTCAAGTGGCTGCTTCCCTTTTTATCATAGCTGCATTGATTTTATTCATGCAAAATCTTTTCAATATCAAATAATCAAAATAATCTACTTTCTCTTTTGTGATTGCCTGTATTGTCTGGTCAATAACTCTCACCCTACCCATAACTGTAGCTTTATGGTATCTCTTAACAAAGCCTCTGTAATATTACAAGGCACAAGCCAGGGGTGAGATAGATTTCCCCAAAGCATATGGCAAGGAGCATATTCACAGAGGTTATGGGAAGGAGACCTAGAAGGTTCCCGGTACATTGGAGCCTGCCATCAAACATGCCACGCATTCAAAGCTGTCTGTGCCTGCTTCCCCAGCAGCCAGGACCTGCTTGCTTCCAGGGCCTGGGTTCAGTTGGAATCCCAGAACATAAGGCTTGCACTGTTTAGGGAGATGATCAATCAGGGAGGCCTAAGGCAATCCTTCAATACCTTTGACCTGACCTTTGGGCAGTGGAATACAGAGACAGCAACAGCAGGGATAGGAGGGGAAAGAAAAAACCCCTGGACAAAAATAAAAAGGAGGGGAGAGAAAGGAAGGCTGAAAGAAAATTTCCATCACAATGGAAATGCTTTTAGAAACCGTAGGCTGCAAGCTGTAAGCAGCAATATTGGGTCTCACCCCCAAAGGGTCTTAGGGTCTAAATTAGGCCTATAATCCTTCCTCAGACTTCAAGGAAAGTTTAGGAAGAGCTGTCAGAGAAAGTATAGAGCAAACACAGAAAGAAATGTCAAGACAGCGAGACAGCTCCTGCAGACCTTACTGGAAAGAATGGTTAGGCTTGTTGGGTTGTTTGGGGGTTTTTTTAATGAAGTTTTCCCAGAATATGATAGTGAATGGGGACATCATAAATGAAGATCCTGGCACTTAGAAGACATTTAGTACAACCCCAGTCCAGCCTCACCTTAGAGATAAGGAAATTGAGACTCAGAAACATTGGCTGGCTGGCCCAGGTAGTAAGGACAGAATCAAAGTGGCAATTTATTTATTAAGAATGTTGGTGTTAAACTCTGGGACTTTAAATATAAGCAAAAAGAGAGTCCTGGCCCTTAAGGTGCTTACATTCTAATGGGAGAAGACAGCACATGAAAGCGTGGGATGGGAGGGGAAGTGGAAGGTAGCCATGTTGTTGTTGCATTTCAGTCGTGTCTGAGTCTTTGTGACTCCATTCGGGGTTTTCTTGGCTGTGATACTAAAGTGGTTTGCCATTTCCTTCTCCAGCTCATTTTACAGATGAGGCAACTGAGGCAAACAAGGTTAAGTAACTTGCCCAGGGTCACACAGCTAGGAAGTGTCTGAGGCTGGATTTGAACTTGGGCAGATGAGTCTTCCTGACTCCAGGCATGGCACTCTATCCACTATGCCACATAGCTATCCTAAAGGAGGTATCCATGCAGAGGCACAATGTCAAAGTCCAGAAGTCAGAAGCAAAGCCAGGAGGGGAATAGAGGATGGCTGACCTAGACCTTTTACAAAATGGAGGTCCAGAGAGGAACTTATTAGTGAGAGAAGAGGGCAGTCGTGATGGAGGAATATTCCAGGGTGAGAAGGCCACAGAAGCAAATGGATGTTCTCAGTGAGAAGGCTCTTGGTGCTGAGGCTGCTGAGGCATAGTCCAGAAAGTCAGAAGTAAGCCTGGGAAGGGAATGAAGGCTAGCAGGGCTGGGCCAGGGGTCTGGCTCCAGAGTTCTTCATTCGGCAATCTAGATTTAGATCTGGAAGAGATCCCAGAGGCCACAAGTCCACCCAAGCCCCTCATTTCTCCCATGAACACATGGAGAGGCAGAAAGTGAAGACAGCGTTCAAAGCCAGATCTTCTGACCCCCAAGCACAGAGCTATTTCTACTATACAATATTGTTTCCTCAGCTCAAGCCCCAGCAAGCTTTCAGCCAATGGCTCAATGAATGGCAGACTCTCAGAGTTACAAGAGATTTCAACAGCCAAATATTCCAAATCATACCAGAAAACCAATTCCTCATAAAACCTACTCCATGAGTGAACACCCAGGCTTTGCTTGCTGACCTCCAGGGAGAAAGAACCCACCACCTCCTGAGGCAGTCCCATTCCATGTTCGAATAGTTCTAACTATTAGGAAATCTTTCTTTCATGTGACAGTCCTAGATTCTCCAGGATAGCCATCATGTCTCCCCCTAAGTCTTCCTTTCTCCCAGCTAACTATTCCCAATACTTAACTGGTCCTCATGAAGCGTGATCTCAAAGCCTCTCAACATACTAGTAGCATCCCTTCGTGCGCATCTCTAGTCCAACCCCATCTTACAGATGAGGAAACTGAGACCCAGAAATGTTTAGTGGTACAAGGTCCTACAGGTGATAAGTGATTGAATTGGACTTCAAAGCCCAAAGCTCATTAATCAATCAACACTTATGAAGCATCTACTACTGTTGGGTTCTATGCTAAGTACTGGAGATACAAAAAGAGGCAAAAGACAGTCCCTGCCTTCAGGGAGCTCAGAATTTAATGGAGGAGACAAGGAGCAAGTATGTACAAACAAGCTACATACAGGATAAACAGGAAATGATTAACAGAGGGAAGGCATTAGAATCAAGAGGGGATGGGAAAGGCTTCCTGTAAAATATGAGATTTTTTTATTTGGGATTTAAAGGAAGCCTGGGAAGTCAATAGGCAAAGCTACTGAGGGAGAAGTTCTAGGCATGGCAATCAGCTCATCACCATCCTTTCTAATCTGTGATGCCCTGAACTGAACATGAGTCCCAGTGAGCCCAGACCAAGGCACAGCATGGTGGGACCATCACCTCCTAATTCTTGTAGGGGATTCTGCTTTGGAACATGAGGTGATAGGGAGCATAAGTTGTGTCCAATTATTTTTATTGGCCAGAGGCCTCCACGGGATACCAGTCCAAGAAAATGAATGTGCTTCCAACCTTCTCTACCTTTGAGGGTGGTGCTGGTGCTGAAACACTGGGTTGCCAGCTGACTCCTTTGTCTTCATTCATCAATGGTGTAGACGTGGCATGGTGGGAAGCAAAGTAACACAGCTTGTACAGGTCAGACACTGGTTCTGGTGCCATTTTGGTGAATGAAAATCCAGTGACCTTTTGGGTTGTTGATTTCCATCTTCTATAGTGATCAGGCTGATTGCAAAGCTGAAGAAATGTCAAGACAGCAAACATGAAGTGGAACTTTACATGGAGAAGCCTTAAAAATGGTAACATCCTGCCAAGATGTCAGCTGTGATTGTTTGGTTGTAACACAGTACAGTGAAAGGGACTTGGGAGTTGGAGTCATAAGACCAAGGTTATCCAGGCTCTGTGACCCAGCTGTTGGGACCACTGCAGGCATTCTCTGGTTAATGAGGTATTTCTGAGCTATTTCCTCATCTGTCTGATTGAGGAGATTGAGGAGATTGGATTAGCTGAGCTCCAAGGTCCTTCCCAGCTCTAAATCTATAACTCTCAGAACTGCCCAGGGAATCCAATCAATGTTAGCAAACCTAGAAACTGCTGATCTTGAGGGGTGTTTTCCTCTCAATAACAGGAGTGTGGTTTTGTGGATGAGGTTTTAAAGAAAAAAGGTATCTCTGAGATGGAAGAGACTTCAGAGGCATCTAGTTCTCCCCCCCACCTCCACCATGGGTGTCTAAGAAACCACTCCACAAAGTCCCCAACAACTGGTCAGTCAGCCTGCTGGAAACCCTTCAGTGAGAGAGAGCCCTTCACCACACCCCAGGCAGCCCCCTCCACTTTGGAACAGCCCCAAGCGTTACCAAGGTTTTCCTCACATTAGGCCTAAATGTACAACGTCCATTGATTTCTGGTTCCGCCTTCTGGAACTAAGAGAACAAGTCTCCTCTCTGTATGACAGCCCTTGAAAACTTGAGGTCAGCTATCACGGCGGCCGAGTGTTTTCTTCTCTGGGGATCATACGGCTTGGACTTAAGGCCCTTCAGCAGCTTATTCACTCTTCTCTGGGCATGCTCCAGATCATCAAATGTGGTACCCAGAACTGAGCAAAAAGCCCATGTGACCTGACCAGGGCAACCCACAGTGGGACGATCACCTCCTACGCTCTCGACACTCTCATGCAATATGAAAGCTGTTGGTTGCTGTATCACAATAGTAACTGGAAAATAATAGTAATAGCTAGCTTTTGTATAGTACTCTAAAGTCTGCAAAGGGCTTTACAAATCTTATTTCATCTTCAAACACCTCTGGGAAGTAGGTATCCTCCTTTTAAAGATGGAGAAACAAGGCAAACAGGTTAAGTGACTTGCTCAGAGTCACACAGCTAGCACTCTTCACAACACAGTGTTGAAGATCCCCTATTCTCCACTCTCTGTTACATTATACAACAAAACTGATCTCTATGTTTCTCCCTCTCCGTCTTCATTTCCGTTCTACATGCAAGAAGAGCCCAGGTTAACACTGGTAATCAAAGTAGTTTCTGACTCTGAAGTCACAAAAATGCGTTCAGATTTTGCTATGTACTACCTAAATTACTGTGGGCTACCCTCTGGGCCTCAGTTTCCACATCAGTAAGATGAGGAGATCGAACTAGGTGATCTCTATCAATACAATAGAGGCAGCTAAGTGGCGCAAATGATAGAGCACCAGACCTAGAGTCAGAAACATTCTTCTTCCTCAGTTCAAATCTGGCCTCAGACGTTTACTAGCTATGTGACCCTTGGTAACTCACTTAACCTTGTTTGCCTCAGTTTCCTCATCTGTAAAATGAGCAGAAGGAAATGGGAAACCACTCCAGGATCTTTTCCTAGAAATCCCCAAATGAGGTCATGAATAACAACAAAGATTGATAAAATTGAAGGAAAGTTATGATCCTATTATCCTTCCCAGCTAAGAGTTCAATAGGTAGAAAGGGGAAAATATTTTATCTCTTTTTAGGGACAAATACCTACTTCCTAAAGAACAGGCCAGATCTAATCAGAACAGTTGTTTTAGAGAGCTGATTTAATCAAAAGCAAAAACTCATTCTAACAGACAAAGTCTGGTGACTAAAACCATTTAGAGACAGGCTATTCCTACCTAACATCTCAAAAAGGATTGAAAGTAGAAATTTCAATTATTTACCTGTTTTGTTGTTTAACTACACCTTCTTCACCCTCCAGAAAAATGGCTTAAATGATTTTTTTTTCACCATTGGATTGACTTGTTTTTTATTGAATTGTCTAAATCAACCATTTGTTTAAGTATCATATAAGAACAGCCAGGGGCCCAGTTCACAAAGGGCTTTGAGGTTGACTGTCAGGATGGAATTGATTAGTCACTTCAGCCAAAAAGCAAAAAACAAAAAACAAAAAACAAAAACCCAACATCTTTTTTTTTTTTTGCCAGCTCAGTTGTTTTTTTAATTGAATTAACTCAATTGGCCCAGTAGTCTTGACAATGTGAAGACACAACAGAATGATTGCCTTGACCAGTGTGCATGTAGCCACTGAATGTCTCAGTACAGCACTTTTTTGGGGGGGGGAGTGGATCTTGGGTCTTTTTATCTCACTGAGGCTGAAAGTACAGTGGCCACTCACTGGGCCAATCCCCTTGCTTCTCAGCTTGGCCCTTTCATTCCTGGGCTTTCATCATATTGGTGCTAGACTTAGTGTAGACACTGATTAGCCCTACTCTAGTTCAAAACTCCCAAACTCAAGCAATCCACCAATCTCAGCCATCCCTAATATCAGAAATTATAAGCATGCACCACCATGCCAAGCTAAATGCCTCATTTTGGCCACCAGTTTTAATATTTTGTCCAAGTAAGAAAAAATTAAGCCTTTTCCTCTCTCTCCTCTTCTAGGGATCATATTATTTAGAGGGAAAGGGACCTTAGAAATCACCTAGAGTAACTTTCTCATCAATCAATCAACAACATTTACTAAGTACCTACTGTGTGCCAGGCATTGTGCTAAGTACTCTCATTTTACAGAGGAGGAAACTGAGGCTCAGAAAGATGAAGTGATTTGTCTAATTCATATAGTAAGTAACAGGAGAAGGATTTGAACACAGAGTCTCTTTCTTCATATCCTGTGCTTTTCTCCCCAGTGTTGTAAGGATGAATCATACAGTAGCATAAACTCTTTCCTTTTTCTCTCTTTTATTATTTTTTTTAACTTTCTTGAACTTTAAAGAAGCAAGGCTGGATAAATATTTGCTCTCTTTAACACTGGAATGTGAATACTTTACTTATTTTTACTATGCTATGTTTACCTGGAAAATGAATTTATATGTAGGTAAACACAGACTGATATACAGATAGGACGCCCAGTGTAGTGGATAGGGCACTAGAACTGGAGTTAGAAATGTCCAATTTGATACTACCAGCCTCAGTTTTCTCATTTATAAAATGGGGCTACTACTTTCTGTGTTAACTACCATTTAGGGTTCTTATAAGTACAAAATTACATAATGGGAATGAAAAGTGGTGGAGGGGAGGGGAGGGGAACCTACACAGGGGCATGATGGTCAAATTCTGGGAGTCAAAAGGGAAATGAAGTATGACCAGCCTGAATTTTTCTCCAAAATGGATACCCAAGAAGGAACTTGCCAGAGTGGATTAATGGAGGGATATTGTAGGATGACAAGGCAGCTGAATCATGATGATAAAGTCTAGAAAGTCAGACCCACAATTGGGAAGGAAATGTTCCCTGATTTTCTTAAGGTCACAAAAGTATCAGAAGAGGAATTTGAACCCAGGTCTTCTGACTCTAGGTCTCTCTCTCTCTCTCTCTCTCTCTGTCTGACACCCTGAGATTACAACCAATGTCCAATGCACTTAAGTCTTTCAAAATGGGATATGCATGTTCATGAAGAGTAGAGTAGAGAGCTGAGGAAGAGGGGTCTGATGGTCTGATGGTCTGAAGGACCTCAGGTACAATGACTGAGTCCCTTCCCAGGGTCACTTTTAATTGTGAGCATATTGATGTGGTGGCTAGAGATCTGCGCTGGGAGTCAAAAAGGTCTTGGTTCAAACCCAGCCTCTGACACTCACCAATTACATGAGTGTATGCAATTCAGGCCTCAGTTTTCTCATCTGTAAAATGGGGAGAATTTAGCACTTACTTCCAGGGCTAAATGAAACAATATGCAAAGCACTTTGTAAACTTTGAAGCGCTATGTAAGTGCTAACTATTATTATTGACCAATCAGTCCTTAAAGAAATGTAGAAAAGAAAAACAACTCCCTGGGTATCTACAGTCAGAGCATCCTTAAAGGAAGTGGGTGGGAAGTGAAGTCATCTGCAAGGTATCACTTGAGGACTTGGAGCTGACAATGCATTCCACTGAACTCAGGGATCAGTTTGTCTCACATTGATCCATGGAGCTGATATGTACAGGAAGGCAAATGAAAAACTGTTCTGCCCATCTTCTCCCTCTCTAAATCCCCATCCTTGGCTGCTTGGATCTTCATCTGCAGTCCCTTTCTTTGGCTCTTCCTATTCTTTGCTTCCAATTCTATCTCAAACAGTGACAGTTCCTCCCTGAAATCTCCCTGTCTTGAGGACCACTCCATCTTAATCACCCCTTCCACTCCCCCCCAATAGTGATATCCCTCCTGGGGATTGCTTTGGGGGGGCATCCTCTATAACACCTCAGAGATCAGTAAGCCAGACTGACAATTTAACCCCTGATGCTTTGGTAAGGACAGATGGCAAACTGTAGTGGTATTGGCCATGGCTTTCATAGCACATTAACCTGTTCTGACCCTTTTAACTTTGGCGATCCCTGAGATTTAAAGGGGGGGTTGACAGTGTTCTTGAGAATTCCCTATCCAGAGGAATTCTGACCAAACTAACATGGTTAATTTCTGCTGAGAATAATGTTCCTGCCTGACATCTATCTATCATCTTAAGACTGCCATCCTACTCCCACCCTAAAGATTCCTTTAGGAGCCCAAGAGAATGGGTATGGGTAGATTAGGCAAACAGGGGAGCATTGATGCACTGTTATGCACCTGGTCCTTCATTTCCAGCAATGTTAAAAGAACATTAATCTGATTTTCAATCTGTTGGATGTCATTCACAAGAGTAAATATGCCATTAAAAGTGAATACAAAAGCTAACTAACAAAGTCTGGGATGGTCCTTACTTCAAGGAGGTGCCAACAATGTGATGTGTTTCATTGGTCCCATCTGTGCTGGCAAACGTGCACTGTCTGGTACCGAGGCCTCCCACAGTCTTCTCAGAATCTTTAGCTGTGAAAGCTGGTGGCAAGTATTGATTCAAAAAACATTTGTTAAACACTTTCTATGTGCCAGGCTCTGTGCTAAAAGCTGGGGGTACCAATCTAAACAGAAAGGAAAACAATCCCTGCCCTCAAGGTGCTTATATTTTAACAGGAGAAGACAGGACAGAAAAAAAGGAAGCTGAAAAGTGGAGGTGAGAAGAAGATGAAGGTAGCAGGCTAGGGTCAAGGTAGAGAAAGTCCTTTGGTGAGTCAAGAAGGCATCTTGGAGAGGAGTGAAGGCTGTCTGGTGTGGGCATCCTCCTTAAAATGGAGGTTCTGGGGGTAACCAGGCAATGACAGAGAGACAGGAAGAAAGGGGGCGGAGAGACAGAGAGAGACAGAGAGAGAGAAAGAGCATAGGGTGGAGGGCACTTCTAATGTGGGAAGCCCAAGGGTGGAGCGAGCTTTCATGGTGAAAAGATTTCCGTGGCATGGTAGAGAAAGCCCCGTGAGTCAGAAGGGCAGCTTGGAGAGGAATGAAGGGGACAAGAGGGCATGGCTTCTGAACAGCTCTTCCGCCAGCAGTTCCCCTGTCTTTGCTCATCTCCAGCTTTACTCCTCCAGTAGAATAGAAGCTCCTTAAGGGCAGGGACTGTTTTCTTTTGTGTCTTTGCATCCCAGGTCTGGCCAAGAGTGATAATAGCTAAAAGCTAGCTATGCGCCAGGCACTAGGCTAAGTGCTTCACAAATATTATCTCACTTGGTCCTCACAACAACCCTGGGAGGTAGGTGTTATTATTATCTCCATTTCACAGTTGAGGAAACTGAGGCAAACAGGTTAAGTTTTCCCAGGGTCACATGGTTAGTAAGGGTCTGAGGCTGGATTTGAACTCAGCTCTTCTCAATTCCAGGCCTAGCATCCAGTGCTTAGATAGTGATAGATACCTAGTTGCTATTTAAAAAGTGCTCTTTGAATTGAAGAATTCAGCTGAGTTGAGTTGAATAGAATCATGGGAGAAAAGGATGGGTTTCAAACCACCAAGCATCAAAGTCTTTTTTACATAAGCAGTCAGTCAATAAACATTTATTAAGCACCTACTATGTGCCAGGCACTGTGCTAAGCACTGAGGATACAAATATGAAAAAGCCCTCAAGGAGCTTACCATCAAACTTGGGAAGACAACAAAAGAAGGGGAGGAAAGAAAGTTTCTGGCCAAGGCTCATTATGGAGAAGTCCAAAGGAGCCCAGCCAGGTGGGAAATGGAAGAGATGGCTGGCCTGGGCCCCCTCCTTAAATAGAGATTTTGGAGCAGCCTGGATTATAAGATTTAGAGCTTGGAGTAACCTTGGAGATCATCTGGTCCAAACACTTCATTGGATAGATGTCTCTAAAAGTGGCCCAGAGAGTTTCAGCTCGCTGCCAAAGTCACAGAATCAGTAAACGACAGAGCCAAGACACTCACCTAACATCTGGGTCTTATCTCCTCGTTTCTTACCTAGATGCAATACTTTGGGCCCTTTCTGATGAACTTCTCCACCATGCTCCCAGGGTAGTCTTCTCTCATTTGATTGTAAGCTCCTTGAGGGCAAGGACTGTCTCACTTTTCAATGGGTATTAGCACAGGACTGACACAGTGTAAGTACTTAATAATTAAATGTCTTTTCATTCCTTTGTTCTCTCCTATATACTGAGTTCCCAGTGCCTTTAAAGTATTCAAAGAGAAGGCTAGACATGAAGAATGATGAAGGATGTTAGGTTAGATTTCCCTAGAGTAGACATCACAGAATTAAGCTTCCCTGGCTACCATTCAATCAATGGTTTTTTCATTCATTCATTCCCTGTTCATGGGTCAAATGCCTTGTTGCTATTACTGTGGCTTTATCTTCAGTTTCTAAATGTTTCTGATTAAGGATTAACAGAGTTCATGATGAACTTTGAGTGTAGATTGAAGTATACTTTTTCCCTTTCTTTATTTTTCTTGGGTTTTTTTGTGTGTGTTTTTTCTTTTGTGACACGGCCAATATGGAAATATGTTTTACATGATTTTACATGTATAATCAATATCATATTGTTTGCCTTCTCAGGGCATGGGGAAGGGGTGAGAGAAAGAGAATTTGGTACTCAGCGTTTTTAGAAAAAATGAATGTTAATTTAAAAAAATTTAACTGGGAAATATTTAATGAAATAAATAAAATACAATTTTTAGAAAGAGTTAATGAAGCTCAGCACACTGATACGTTAAATAGGAACCACATCAATGGGGCTCAAAGGTCATGGTGTATAGTAATAAGACATTCCTTTCCACCAGAGTGGGGAGCCCTGAAAGGGAATTGGAGCAGTGACCCAACCTGATCTTCTGGGATCTCCCGGTCTGCCCATGAGTGCAAGTTGGGTGAATGAACAGACCCAGAGAAAGAAGGGTAGGGGATTAGTGCCACACCCATGCTACAGTATTATAACCTACTCTCCATCACCTAAGCTGACCTCTTTTTCTTCTTCCCCCTTCATTCTGTGCTTATATGTACCACTCTAATAGGGACACATGGTAGACTTTAAGGCATGCAGTGGGAAGTATTCTAGGATTGAAAAATGCACTTTTTTTTTCACCTTAGGGGAGCTGAAACAGATGTGTATCACCTAAGCCGTCCAACCTGCCCGTTTCCTGAAAAGGTTAATACAATGCACACTTGACCTTTAAAAGCCACATTCAGATTTTAAGGATACTTACACACAAGTTGTGATTTTAATCAAACTTCCTTGTGATATATTTTCCTATGAAAGTTCATAGCTTCAAGGTACAGTAGGGGTAGAATGGAGGGGTGGTTTTAGAGAGGAGATCTTTCTTTTTTTCCAGAGAAAGTCTTTAAAAAATTTTTCTACAAACTTCAAAGGCCATTTATCTACCTTAAAATATCTTCAGTCTTCAGTCATATGAATGTAACTCTTTTTATCAGGCACAAAGAGCCTGGTTATAGGATTTCTCACCTCTCAGAATCATAGCTCCTACTTAGAAGATTATTCGATCTGAACTAATTAAGCACCTACCATATTCCAGGCACTGAGGATAAAAGGACAAAAGTAGAACACCCTTCTTCCCCACTTCAAGGAGGTTACATTTTATTGGGGAGATTTACTATAAGACCCCACCCAGGATGTTGTTACCAATTCCCCTTGCAAGGGTGTAGTCCAAAAATAGTTAAAGAAAACTTTGTCTAGCCTTACTCTGGATTCTGAGCATCCTCAGAAAAAAGCCGAAGATGGTCTCATAGAATCATAGATGGCCCTCTAGTATGACCCTTTTATAGATGAGGAATAACAACATTTGATTTGAACCTGGAGAATCCAGATTTCACACTAGCCTTTTATCCAGTACCCAGCGTTGTCTCTTCTGGGGTGAGCATGTATGAAGGTTTTTTTTTTTTTAGTGTTTTTCACTATCCTTTTTCTAATTTTTCTTCTTAGTCAATGGCAAGGCTTTCTTTGATACCCTGTGACATTTTGTCCCAGCTTTTCACACATGAAATCAATCAATCAACAAGCATTTATTAAGTATTTATTATATTCCAGGCAGTGTGCTAAGCACAAGGGATATAATTACAAATGAGTTTGTGATGTCTCTGGGAGATCTAGTTCAAAATATCTAATAGTCAGTTGATGATATGGAACATGATGTAGCTTGTAGATGCATGTATAGAAATGTGAGTCATCAACATACAGGTGAGAATTGACTCAATGGGAGCTAATGAGGTTATCATAAGGAGTATAAAGAGAGACCTCATGGCAGAGCCTTTTGGTATATTCATGGTCAGTGGGCATGGCATAGATGATGAACCAGCAAAGGAGTCTGAGAAAGAGGAGTAAGGATGACCAAAAGGGAGCAGTGTCATGAAAGCTCAGAGAGAAGAGA
>NW_020954577.1:7749074-7777999 GCF_900497805.2 Vombatus ursinus | reverse complement strand
AGGATGACCAAAAGGGAGCAGTGTCATGAAAGCTCAGAGAGAAGAGAGTATCCAGCAGGAAAGGATGGTCAGAAGCATCAAATGCATTGGAGAGGTCAAGAATGAGGTCTGAGAAAAAACTGTCACATCTGGCAACCAAGAGAGATCACTGGGAGCTTTGGAAAGAGAAGTTCCAGTTGGATGATAACGCTGTTAGCCTGATTACAAAGGGCTAAAGAGTGAATGAGGAGAGAGGATATGGAAACTATGGGGGTAGACAGATTTTTTCTAGAAGATTAGCTTAGAAAGGGAGGAGAGTTATAAAATGCCAACTTGAGGGGGTGGTAGGGTTTAATGAAAGTTTGTTTTTTTAAGGATAGGGAAAGACTTGGACATATCTGAGGACAATTAAGAAGGAACCAGTAGATAATGAGAGGTTGAAGATTAGGAGTGGAGGGTGGGGGGAACCTGATTGATCGTAGGGAAGTCAGGAGAGGACCGGATCAAAAGCACTTGCAGAGAAGTTGGCCTCAGCCTGTCTATATCAGAGGGTTGGGGATGATGTCAAGAGGTTTTGAGATGAGAAGGGCAGAAGAGGTGGCTCAACGTTCCCCGGAAATTAAGAGGCGAAGACCCAGGCTGAGAGAGCAGGGCGGGAGGAGGGGAAGGTGTAGAGGGTTTGAGGAGAGAAGAGAAGAAAGAAAACTTCTACGTGGCCACTTGAGCATCAATTGCCCACACTCCTTGAAATCTTAGTTAATGCACTGATGATTCTTTGAGTCCTTTTCCCGTTCATGCCTCTGATTATTTTGTCTAACTTCCTCAAAAGTTTGAACAACCTAAGTTAGTGCAGCATGGGAAGAATTAATGACCCATTCAAGGCCTCATCAGCTTTAGACAGGGCGCTCATTCCGACTGCCCCTTCTCTCGACCCTGTCAGATGGGTTGTTTAGTTTGCAGGACATGCCAAGAAACCTGATCGTTTGAAGGTATGGTCCATGGGCTCTGCCTAAGAGCGGGGAAATTTTAGGTCCAAGCAAAACCATTAGTTTTAGAAATGGTAAGCAAATCCTTACCCCAGTAGGAGGCAATTCTGCTGTCTTTCCAATCCCTCAAAGTCCTACGAGTTTGAATGTATCGCAAGTGTTTTCTAATGAGTTCATTATTTTGTTTATCCTGTTAAGCACAAGTCAGAGCTCACTTGACATCTGCATTATTAATGACCCTTTTCAAAGACTGTTGGCACTTCAGTTATTGGTAATGGCCCTAAATAGGCCTCCCACTTGGGCCAGGCCCATCTGCCAAGGCCTGCACATGGCCCCTAACATCTCCATATAACCCTGTGTGACATGGTGCAGTGAAAGAAATACTAGCTCTGGGGTTCAAGGACCTGGGTTCATATTTCTTTAGTGATACTTCTTACTCCGGATGACCTTAAGCAAGCCACTATAACTCTCTCAGCCTCAGTTTCCTTGTCTGTAAAATGAGAGAGTTGAACTAGATGTCTTCTAAGGTACCTTCTGTTCTAATTACTTAATCTTAGTTGTAAAATGAGGAAGTTGGACTTTTTTGATCCTATCATTTATGTCATGACCACGAAGTTTCCCCCAAGATTCCTCTTATTTCACGTGGGCTCCCAGAGGCCAAGGACCAATTCCTTTTTGACTTTGTGGTCGGCATACTTACAGTTGTTGTTCAATTATTCAGTCATGTCTGACTTCATGACCCTGTGGACCATGGCCCACCAATACTGTCCATGGGGTTTTCTTGGCAAAGATACTAGGGTGGTTTGTCATTTACTTCTCCAGGGGATTAAGGCAAACAGAGGTTAAGTGACTTGCCCAGGGTCACACAGTTAGTAAGTGTCTGAGGATGGATTTGAACTCAGGTTTTCCTGACTCCAAGCCTGGCACAAGCCACCTAGCTGTCTCAATGGTTGGCATATAGTAGGTGCTTGATAAATGTTTCTTGATTTGAATTGAATTAGTATCTTTGAGGACTGAAGTGATTTGGCAACAACAGTATCTCTGATCCAAACATAGGCTTGACTGCCTACTAATGTGCCAATGGGTTTTGTGTGTGACATTATGGACCATAACTCCACATTTCACGGCCTCTCGTGACACATGGAAGGAGTGAGCCAGGGTGGTTCCATTGCTAAGAGATGCCAATCTGGAGGCTGATGTTACCACAATAATATTCGTCACCACAGACTTACACAAGCTACAAAGAGGATCTGAAACTCGGGAGATGGCCCGTGCTCAACAGTAGGACTGTTAAGCTTCTCTGCCCCAGGAATGGGACATAGAGAAGAGAGCCCAAGACACTAGCATTTCACTGAAGAACATCAGTGAGACCAGGAAGACCTTTGAGGGAGGGGGAGAGAACCTTGAAGCAGGATTGTTTACAAGGCTCTTTTATGTGGTAGCATTTTATCCCCTTGAAGGAAGAGACTAGTTCATTTTATGAATCTCATCAATGGGTGAAGTGCCTGGTACTTGGTAGGTGCTCAATAATGGTCATTGATTTACTGATGGAAGGAGAGGGGAAAAAATGCTTTCCAAAAGACTCGGCCTGACCATTAACCCAGCAGTGGAAAAAGAATTCTTATGATCCAAGGGTTAGTCTTAAAAAAAATAAACTCAATTGACCTTTTAAGACAGATGGTGCACTGCTGCAGAAAGAACACTGGTTAGGAATTAAAACTCATTGGAAAAGATCTTGATGTTGGGAAAGATTGAAAACAAAAGGAAAAGGGGATGGCAGAAGATGAGATGGATTGCTCCAGGGAAGCACCATCTTGGGCAGACTTTGAGAGAGAGCAGAGGCCAGAAGGGGTTAAGATGGGGCACAAAGGGTTGGGGACGACTGCGTACCAACAGCTAGGAGTTGGAAGACCCGGGTTTGAATCCCAGCTTTTGCTACTTACGTAACTGCATGACCTTGTCTCACTGAAGCCCCCGGAACTCAGTTTTCTCATCTGTGGAATTCCTGGTTTGGACTTCATGATGCCCTCTGGGCGCCTCTAACTCTAAAGCCATTAGCTCATCACTTTGTATTAGCTCTTCCTCCCTTCAGCTAGGAGCAAAGTGTTGCCCCTGATAACTTGTTAACGAACTCCTGCTTTGGCTGGGAAGTCTCAAGACGGTGGAGCTAGAACTGCAAGGGACCATCGAGGGCCTCTAGCCCAACTCCATCAATCTACAAATGAGAAACCTAGGCCAGAGAGGACAAGGGATTCATCCGGGTATGAATAACACAGCCAAGATTCGAACCCAGGTCTTCTAAATCCAAACCCTAAATTCTCCCTCTGTGCCATACTCTCTTTCTCTTTCTGACCAATACGTTTGCCCGAGTGCTTGAAATAGATCTTCTCTTGACTCCTGTCCCAACCCCAAACCTTGGGATTCCTTAAACAGCTTACCTCAGGTTCTTCTCCCCACTCCCCTAAAAGGCGAATGACACCCCTAAAACAAAACTCTTCTGTAGGCATGTAAAGTCCTTCCTGGTCTGGCTCCAGGCCGTCTGGACTAGATGATGATCACACATTTCTCTACTTCACAACTTCCAGTCAAACTGAGCCACTTACTGCATTCCATACCTTTGCACAGGCTGCTGTCCATGCCTAGAATGCCTTCTCTCCTCATCTCTGCCCCTTAGAACCTCAACTCCATTCAAGGCCAAGCTCAAGTACCATCTCTTTCAGTGAAGAGTTCCTGATTCCCTCAGTTCATAGTCCCCCTCCCCAACCTTATATGTTTCACGTCTCACATATTTTGTATTTACTTACATATGAAAAATACATTTACAAAAACATAAAGTTTTTTCTCATGGAATATAAACTCCGTGAGGGGACGAATTGCCTCACTTTTGTACGTATCCCAGTACCTAGTAGAGTGTCTGGCTAATAGTAGGACTGAAAAAATGCAGGCTTAATGAATGAAATCACACTTTCTATGAGGTTTTTTTTTCTTTTTGGTGAGGCAATTGGGCTTAAGTGACTTGCCCAGGGTCACACATCTAGTAAGCGGCAAGTGTCTGAGGCTGAATTTGAACTCAGGTCTTCCTGATTCCAAGGCTGGAGCTCTATCTACTTCACCACCTAGTTGCCCTGAAGTTATACTTTCTAACATAGCTTTTGTGCCCTTCTAAACTGAATTGAGCTACTGCCCCTCAGAAAAGTCTCTAAAAATAATAAAACCACACCCTGTTGTTGGCCCAAATGGAAGGTCTCATATACAGAGATGGCACTGTGCCAAGCAAGTGTGAACTAGGTAGAAAGGAGCTAGCAGCCACATAGAAGAAAAGCATTGAGTTGGACCAAGAAGATGGGTGGAGCATGCAAGTGCAGAGGGCTAGGGGTCCAGAGATGGTGGCTGGGCTGGAACAACAGAGAGCACAGGAGAAGGCGATAGGCCTAACATACTGGTCCATGACTTGATGATTCCAGAGTCAAGCTAAGGGGCTTCAGCCTTTGTCAGACCCTGAGATATCAGTGCTCCCTGGGATGATCCCCTGTGACTATATTCAGGAGCAAAATGAAAACAGACCCTAAACTTCACCATGGATGCTGTGTGTTTGAATTATATTCTCTTTCCCTGGTGGAAGAGAGCATCACTGTCCTAAATATTTGGCAAATGACAGATTTTTGTGCATGGATGCAGAGGATGTTTCCTGCAATCTGAATTCTTTGCTACTTACCTTGTTGTTCTGTTTAAATTTAAAATTTTAAAAGTCAACTGTCTTTGGCTTCTAGATGTATGGGTTTGGTTTTTTTTGTTTGTTTATTTGTTTGTTTGGGACGGTATTGCATAGCATCAGTGGGGGCTCAGGCTATGCTTCTGAATAGATGGCAACTCCCCCAAAGCACCCTGAACCCAAGAAGTAGTGAGGGATTCCAGCACTGGAAGAGTGGAGGGTCGGGTGGGGCAATGTTACATTTGTGAAAGGAGCTCATAAACTAAGGGGAGGAAGGAGAATATGGGGAGTGATTGAAGAAAACCAGTTCAGCTTTCCCAGAGGCCAGATTCCTTTATTACTCAGAGAGACATGAAGAAAGCAGCCAGGCCCCCCATTCACCGAATGATTTAGGCCAGGTGGGAGCTCTGGAGCGTAGTGGAGTGGAGTGGGTTAACGTGACATGCTGTTCTGTCGGAAAGTCGACTGCAATACTGCAGAGCAGGTCAGAGTGAACCCTCGGAAAAGTCATTAATTCTGCTCTGGCTGCCTCGCTTTCATCCTCACGTGTTTAATTGTAAATTATCCTGCCTTGCTCTGGTCTCTGTCTTGTTTTTCCAGTTTTGTTCCAATATGTGGGACCCCAACAGACATGGGACATGGGTTGAACGTCTCCTGAGAGCGAAAAACAAGACCAAATACAGAAGACAGGGACGAAGATAAGTTTTAAAATGAACAGGACATCCTCTGAGCCCGGAGCTAGAGTTGCTAGGAATTCAAAACAAACAAACCAAAAATGTGTCTTCTGGAAACCAGAATGCAACAGGTTCCTAATGAGGAAAGTACCCCAGATTTTAAGTAAGATGAAAAAGAGCTACAAACTCCCAGCTAGCCCCTGGTTGCCCACAGTTGGACAATGAAAACTAGGTTTGCCTTTTTGCTGTGATATTTTCATCTCCCTTCAAAGCTTTGGGGCTTGTTTTTAATTTTAATTTTTTTTTTGGATAAATGGTTTCTGGTGCCTGGATACGGATGAGGCTGTAGCCGCAAACAGTTGCAAGAAGAGAAATCACACAGTGTGTGGGTTCACCATCAGAAGCCCCATAATAGTAGCATCACTCACACGTAACTTGGTTTCAGTGGCTGATATTAAGAAAAATGCTGCCTGTCGTATGATGCACGGGTCTGTCAAACCCACGCCCCCGCACCCCGTTGGTCTGAAAATGATTTTGTTTTATCGCCTCAATTCTGCCGCACCAAGTTCATAAATTTGGATTAGGGATATGAGGGCTGCATTCAACCACAAGAGAAAAACCAAACCCTGTTACTGGCCCAAATGGAAGGGCCATTTTGGGGAATGGATGTTGTATCCGACTCCCGAGTTGAAAAGATTTTGCCTAAAAATCAATGAGAGGCTATTGCTTGAGCTTGGGAAATGTGAGGCCTTCCTTCCAAAGGGACTTAGATCTTGATGATAAAGATGACCAGCCAGGTCTTGAAAATAGCAACAAACCTTAATTGCCACAGAGCAAAGGTTTTTAGAACAAAGCCGTCTACTCTAGGATTCGATCAACTATGAGGTTAAAGGCAGAGAGGTTTATCTCAGCCAGGGAACTGGATTATTGCCCAGGAAAACAAGAAGATTGGTAGCTTTATCAACCTAATACAATAAGTACCGTATTTCAGGAGAAGTTTAGAAATAACTCAATAGAGGGAAAGGAGTACAAAGTGGAATGCAATGATCTCCTTGTAAGGGCACAGCTGATGTAACTGAAGTCCCAGGAGCAGCAGCCTCAGGAGACGGAGACTGAGAAGAAAAAAACTACCCCCAACCCCCATGGAAATTTTGGGGATTTAGCAGATTACTGAGTTAGGAGGTTTGATGAAGAGACAAGAGTTGATTTCAGACAGTTTTTAAAAACAATGCTTGGCAACTATGCTCTGGCTTTGCAACTATACTCTTCTAGGGTTCTAGGGGTACCCTGAGGGTTTGGGGGTGTCTCTCAAAACAGCTAGCATTTATATAGTGCTTTAAGTTGCAAAGTTCTTTGCATGTGCCATTTCATTTGCTTTTGTCTAATTTGATCTTTTTGGGTCTCATTTGGGTCTAATTTGATCTTTTATGTTCTCATTTGGTCCTCATAACAAATACATTTTGTCTAATTGCTTTTGTGCTTTAAGTTTGTGAAGTTCTCTGCATGTGTCATTTCATTCGCTTTCATCTAATTTGATCATTGTTTGAATATATATTATGTTATTTGAGCTTCGCTAATGCTATTAGCTCAAGGCCTCCCCAGGCTGTTTCCCTTCCCTGACCTTAGGTGCCAGTGACTAGTACCCAAATTCTACTTAACATCAATTATATTTTACAAAGGGATATTTATTTTGAAAATGTAGCAAGAAGAATAACACAAGTATTTGCCCCCAACACCTCAGGGACACCTGGGAGAAAGGGCTAAGACTTAACATAGTTCCTACCTACCATGGATCCCACCAAGTTCATGTCCGGAATGATGCCTGACTGCTTGTGATGAGTACTTGACCCAGCTATTACCGGAGTCCCAAAGGTCACTCTCCAAGATGGCTCCCTGGGGCATCAAAGCTAGAAAAGAGGGAGGGAAGGAAGGAAATAAGCCTTTATTAACCAATTAGTATGTAAGCACTGGAGATACAAATAGAAATAAATGGAAAGACAGTTCCTGCCCTCAGGGAACTTGGAGTTTAATAGGGGATGATAACACACAAAAGGTAGAGGGGAGCAGGGATGGGTGGTGATGAAGATGCCCAGCATGAAAACATGATTTTTAAGTCTATGAAGTTAGGAACAGGGCCAGGAGGGAAGTGAAGCTAAGCCAGTCCAGCCCCTTCACAAGATGGAGGCATCAGGAGAAACTCTCCCAGGCCACAGAGATGGAAAGGTGCTCCAGGGAGAGGGAGCCCCAGGGGTTGAGAGAATTTCCAAGATGGGATGGCAATAGAGGCATGGTTTTGAAGTTCAGTAAATCAGGGAAAAGGGTGGGAGGGGAAAACTCAGTGTGGGCTCAGACTCTTGGAATCCTGGATTTCAAGAGACCATTTGGCTCCTGGAGGTACCATATATCACCAGTGAAGAGAAAGCATTCCAGGAGGATAGCTGAGGCTCTGGGTGGCTAGAGCTGTGTTGAAGGTTCCCCAGTTCTGACCATGCAGTGAATAGAAAACGCTCCTCCTAATCACATGTTTGGTAGACCAGAACCAGTTAGAGAAGGTCTACACTGGCTCCAAGGCACTGCAACTACCCGCCATCTTGATTAGATGAGATGATCTCCAAGGCTTCTTCCAAATTTAGGTTGGATAAGTATGGTAATAACAGCTGATATTTATGTCAATCAATGAAGAAGCATTCATTAAGTACCTACTATGTGCCAGCCTTGCCTACAGTGTTATAAGCATTACAAAGTGCTTTATGTCCACTGTCTCATTTGGTCCTCATAATAAATACATTTGGTAGGCATTCTAGGGGTTCTGCTTGTTTCTATAGAGGATGGTGATGATAGCTAAATGGTCCAGCATTTTAAGGACTACAAAATTTGTTATTTCACTTGAACCTTACAACAACCCTGTGAAGTTGGTGCCATTAATATCTCCACTTTATAGATTGTGAGACTGAGTTTCTGAGAGGTTAAGTGATTTGTCCTTTTGTTAGAGACAGTACTTGTACCCCCATCCACTAACCCCATGTTCAGGCCTTCTGGTGAAATTCTCTCACATTCTATATAAGGAAACTGAGACCAAGGGAATATTCAAGTTCACATGGCTATGGGGCTGTATCAGGGGGACATATTTGATGAATAACATGGGATCCATCTTGCCCTTGACCCTACCCTTTAATTTCCACATCAACTTCTCCAGGATCCATGCTTTTTCCTTCCTTCAAATTACTGTATATAGTATGTATTCTAAGCTAACTGTACCAGCTTTTGGAGCATCTTGTATATGTGTGCATACATATGTGTATATTGCATATATATAAGCATACACACATATATATCTGCACGTATATTGTGTTTGTGTACATGCACTGTATATAAGTATAAATATTTTATATCTGTGTGTTGCATATGCATATATGTGTGTACATGTGTTGCACATATTTGTTATGGGGTTGTCTCATGGAGTATATTCAGTCCATTTGTGGTTCCAACCAACCATATAGAAATCTTGGGGAAAGTTACTTCTAGCCACGCATGACTCATCATGAAGGAGTTAGCCTGTGTGGTATTGAAAAGTCCCCTAATTGCCTGCTGAGCCATTACTCAGCGGATATACAAAAGAGATGGCCTGTCCTCCCACCTCTCTTCCTTGCCGACTTTGAATCATGATGACCTTTAAGGTCCCTTCCAGCTCTAAATCTATGATCCTTTGATTCCAGAATGATTCTGAGCTGCATCCAGAGAATCAAGGGGGAGAAGAACAGTGACCCTATCCAACCCAGTTTCATGCAGCCATGAGAACGTGTCGTACCTAGGTATGTGTGTCTGTGCCTTGGATGGCGCCATCTTCCTTTTGGGCTTCCTTTCCTTATACAGGTGACTGTGAGTTTCAAAAAAGAAATCTGGAAGTCTTCATTTGCAGTTGGATCATTGTCTCCCTGACAAAATAGCATTAGTGGTATCCACCAACATGGTGGCAGCGGTGGTGTCCACCAACATGGTGGCAGCAGTGGTGTCCACCAACATGGTGGCAGCAGTGGTATCCGCAGGTGTGTTGATGGCTAATGGCAGAACAAGTATCTGCATCAGAGAGAACGGCTGTCAGAAACAAAAGAGCAGCCCACAATGGCCAGCTTCCTGACAGGCAAGCTTCCACCAATGGAGTGTTGGGACAGTGCAGGGGAGATAGGAAATAGAAAAACGAGTCAGTAGCAGATCTGATAACTGTTTTCTGTCCCAAGGACACTTGCACACATGCCTCTCAGATGATTGTACTAGCAGTTATAAGATGTTACTGAATCCTGTGTAAATCTTTTTGAGCTGTGTACAATGTTGTTTTAATGGTTACCATTGCTTTCTGTGTAGGAAAAAATCACCTCATGTCATACATTAAGTACTCCTTTCCTGCTCCCCCTTTTTCAAAGGCCCTAGACTTCAACAACAACCAAAAATAGCATTGTACCTGTGACATCAGGGTTGGAGTTTAATGGGTCAATGAATAGAAGAATGGAGAGCCTAGTCTCCAACATCCAGAGGCAAAGCTCCCCTAGAGCTGGACTAAGGCAAGGTGTAATGGCTGGACAAAGACAAGACAGGATGGAATTGCTGGGGATCACTGGCCATTCCTGTGTATCCCTGCTGAATGGTGCATTTGAGACAATGTGTTTGTGTAGTGAGAGCTTGTGTCTCTGTGTGTGCATGTAAGTGTGTATATAGATATAGATATAGATATATAGATATATATTATATATATCTCTACTGAGCCATATATATAACATATATAAATATAAACAACATATCTATACACATATGTATGTTCACATATATATTTGTTTGTTGATTGGTCCTGGGGCCAGGGACCAAGCAGGAGACCTCTTCCACATGACAGCCTTCTCATGCTAGAAAATAACTATGATCCTTTAGTTTCCTCTCATCTTCATTGCTTTTTGTGCCTTTCTCTAAACTGCCAGGAAACCCCAGGAGTGGATGAAAGCCTTGTCCAGAAGATCCCACCCTCCCCATCGTTGACTGTCCCATGGCTGAATGAGCTGAGTCTTGTGCCAAAGCCTCCTCTCCTAAGCCTTTTGTTGTTCTTTTCCCAGGGGGTGCCCTGGAGAGCTCTCCCTTTCTTCTGGGGATGAGGATAGCAGCTCTGCAGGTAGACCATGAAGACACCAAATCTCTAATCCATATTTCTTCCACTCAAATTACAACCTAGAATTTGTCATCAGTCCAGCAAGTGACAGCGAGCTCCATGATGAGAAGCTTCCATTTTGTCTAGGACCCCCTCGTGTAATGAAAGTTGGGCCTCTGGGACAGACCCACACATGCGCAGGGCTCACCGCAGCAAATCCAAAGGACTTCTTCCTTCTCTTCTCTTGAAGCACCCTGAGCCCAGTCTGGAGACCTCTGCCTCTAATGGATGCAAGGTGATTTATTCATGTATCTGCAACATGTTCCCAAGTTCTCTTTCCAAGAATCAATGTATACTAAAGTTCCCAGGGTCCTTTCATTTCAACATGAAAGTGATTAAAGATGTTTCTCTGAGCCAGAAACACTTGAAGTCTGGGTCTGTGTTCATTGCTGAAACTATTAAATTGGGTTCCGGAGGGACCTGGGGCACATAAGAAAAGAATTTGAAAACTCTCTATTAACCCCCTTTCCAATTCACTCATAAGAGGGCCCGAGGCATAAACAAATATACTAAATGTGGCCCCAAGTCCAGCTGAGCAAGTGGCCACACTTTGGACCTGGGTATAAGTTCCAAAGGCAGGATGATTTGGGGGAGAAAGACCAGACACCTTGTTTCTTAAGCTTAATGTCAACCATCACAGTTTGGCAAAGCAGAGGGACTCACTCCTTTTGTTTTCCAGAGGGCAGGTAGAGGAATAGCACCGGGAGATGTTTATCCAGTTGACATTCTGTAAATGTACTAGGCTTCTCTTTGGAACATATGCAGCCCAAATGGTAAATGCGCCTGGAGGAAGCGATGAGAAGGGAAAGCTATTCTAGGGGAGCAATTCTTTAGATCCCGCAGGATACAGAGGAGAAAATGCCTGAATTTAGAGTCAGAGAACTTGGGTTCAGATCCCAGCTCTGTTGGCTGTGAATCTGGGATCTTGGACACAATGTTTGACCTCTCTGGGCCTCAGTTTCTTCATCTGTTAAATAAGGGGACTGTATGAAAGTCACATCCAGAATGGTGGCTTATCACAGTTTTGAACACACAGTAAGAACTCAGAGGCTTTTTCATTCCTTCCTTCATTCATGTCTTCACTCACTTTCAGCTGTTCCTCTGCTAAATAACTATTCAGGCCCATCCACGGACCCATTGACTCCTGCTGCTGCTGGGGGTTAATAAGGACAGAGGAGGCAGGAGGCAGCCCCAACACCACCAGGAAATAGATAGTTGCTGCTAAGCAGGATGGCTGGTAAAAGGCCCCACTAAATTGACCAGAAGGGATTTAACAGGATTGCTTTTTCAGGAGGAAAGCAGAATGAGAAGAAGCAGCATAGTCCTGGGACAGAGCAGCCCTAAGCTTCAGTTTGTAACTGCTACAATCCCTTCTGTGTGTCAGGCATCCTGGGCTCTCCAGGGTTTAAGCCATGATGAATAACCTGGATTGGGCTCATTAGTGCCAAATTCATTTTGTTTGTACCAAGGAGAGGCAGCTGATGGCTCCCCTGCTTCAGAGTCAGGAAGATCTGAGTTCAAGTCTCATCTCCAACACAGCCTGGATAGGTGACCCTGGGCAGGTCACTTAGCCACTCAGTGCCCCAGACATCTCTAAGACTATACATCATAGACCAGTTGTCAATCTGAATTAGTTTCTTTACCAATAATTCCTTACAATAATGGCATCACAGTTCCAAACAAAAACAGTGAGACCTTAACTAATTGCATTAGGAAGGAATGGGCTGTGCTTGCTCCACAGGATAGGCCAAGTCAACCAACAAACATGAGTCCTCACTCATTGTGTGCTAGGCTCTGTGCCGAACACAGACGTTTAATAAAGGCGTTAAAATTTGAGAGAAAGAGATGGTGTCTGTTTGAGAAAAGGAATGGAGACAGCTCTGATTAGCTCATTACTTCTCCCTTGGCTGGGATGGGGTGGTTGCCACATGGTCTCCAGGTCTTAGCAGCTCCTTATTCAGTGGGGGGGCTCCTCTTGTTCCTCAATCTTTTGTTTCTTTAAAGCCACCCGCTCAAATCAATGCACACAAAAGCAGTAAAGGCCATCTGTGGCAGATGGATCTGTGCATTAGGCTGCCCACAGATGGACAAGCTCATAGTTGGACAGCTCCATGCCATGGGGGTGGTCTCTGCAGTATTTGCATAGGCAGGGAGTATAGTGAATATTAGCTCAGGGCAATAACAATAGAAGGGACAGTCGCGCCAAGTGGCAAAAGCTCCAGCGAGACCTGGTGAGGGACAAGCTATTCCAGGCATGAGCAGCACAGAAGTGTCTGCAAATTCTTGTTGGTGATGGAGGCTGTGTAAACATTAAAGGGAGAGACTCTTCAAGATGCAGGAAGGGGAGATGAAAAAGTCTGTGGATCTGAGACTCTTAATGCCCAAGACCAGGAGCAGGTTCTCAAAGTCAGTTCCCCTCTTGCCGATGGGTTTCCAGGCCAGGACGCTGCAGTGCCCAGAGATACCTCCCCTCCCCATCTCAAACTAAGCTAAGAGCAGCCACTCATGATTTTTATGCCCAGGGCAAGCAACATAAAATGTACCTGTAGCAATTGGCATGAAACATGGCCTCAAGGCTGTAGGGGATGTCATGAAGGTAGACTGGTGGGCCAGAAAGAAGCCACTAAGGGGAACAATGCTTCTGATAATTTCCTATTTGACTTAATTATTCTCAGCAACTAGGGGCTAAGCTCAAGGGTTTCTACATTGGTGAAGGGCTGCAAGAGCTATCAATACCCTCTCCTTTACACTGTATGTATTTGGTATGGACATAGATGTTTGCATATTGTTTACCCCACATTAAACTCTGTGCTCCTTAACATAAGAATTGATTCCTCCATAGGATTCTCCTGGTAAAGTGTAGCACCCTTTTGTATTGGCCAAAAATCACCATAAGCCCCCAAATCAGTCAGGGCTTGTTGACTGGGCTCTGGGCACATATGCTGAGATAATTTTTATGGGAGATAAGAGAGAAGAAAATATTTCCTGTTCTCAATGTGCCCAAGGGGACAGTGAGAGTGACTGTAATCACACAGGGCTAGCATGGGAAGACTGCATGGGGAAAAAAGCAAGGCATTCCACTCTGGGAGGATGGCGTGTAATATGCCTTAGAGAAGGAAGAATAGTCAGCAGAAAAAGAAGGAGGAAGTGGGAGATGAAAGCCCATAGGTAGGAAGCATTGAAGTCTAATTTATCTATCTGTTCTCATTCTGGATGTTAGGACCCTGACTGTTCATCCATCCTTGGAAAAGGTGAAATTATCAATCAATACCTTCCAGGTGTTCAGAATGGTAAGGAGGATCCTAAGAATTCATCTCTCCCCAAATTGACTCCAGAAGGAAACAGAGAAGACGTCCACTCCTTCCTTTCTATTTTTAACAAAGGACTTTTGGTCCCCAAGAATTGGGGAAGCAACAGCATTAAGGATACAACTTCTGTTTTTAATAAGGTTGGATTTCTTTGATTCAAAACTAACCTCAATCAAGAAGCATTTGTTAAGGGCTTACTCTGTGCCAGGCACTGGTGATATAAAGAAAGGCCAAAACAGTCCCTGTCCTCAAGGAGCTTACATTTGAATAGAGGAGACAAAAACTATGTGAATACAAGATACATCCAGTGTGAATGAGAGGTCATCCCAGAGGGAAAGCATTAGCCATGGGATAGAGAATTGAAAAGGGTCAGGAAAAGGTCTCCAGCACAAGACTGGGTTTGAGCTGAGTCCTGAAAGAAACCAGGGAAGCCAAAAGGCAGAGGTGAGGGAGCAGAGAGTATTCCAGACATCGAGCAAAGCTAGTGGCAAATACATGGAGATGGCATATGAGCTATCGTGTTTGAGGAATAGCAAGTAAGCCAGCATTGCTGGGCCATAGAGTATGTGGAGGATAGGAAGGTGCTAGAAGACTGGAAAGGGAGGAATGCCAAGCAGAAGACTTTATATTAAATCCCCACATGGGTCCATTTCAGCTAGAATGAGTGGGTTCCAATGAGTCATGTGCTGAGATGGAAAAGAAGTTTTCTGTTGTAACAAGACAGCATCTGCTTTATTCAAAATTGACTTGTTCCTTTAAAACCGCGCACACACACACGTGTGTGTGTGTGTGTGTGTGTGTGTGTGTGTACTGAATGGGGAAGGGGCTGAAATTCATAAGTTGTCTTTGAGTTTGGAATGTAGAATGTATGACCTTGCCTAAATCTCAGCAAGAAGAGACTTGAACAGGATGAAAGCAGCTACGACAGCTGTAGGGATAGTCTTTCCTTCCTCAATCCCTACAGGGTAAAGGGGCCTTTCTTGATTCTTCTAGCATAGACTTAGGACTTCTCTAAGTCCCAGAGAGATTGCAATCTGCCTTGGAGGAAAGGCATTCCTGCAGCAGCAGTTTCCCTTCCAGAGGATATCACAGGTTCTACCTGCATTTACAGGTTTGCATATTCCCATACTTACTTCACCTGGACTGTTGTCCTGAGAGATACTCAATTAATGACGTGGATCAACACAATTGCCTTCTGGTATTCTCCAAATGAGTCACAATAATCCTAGAAAGAAGCAAAAATATCTCTTGACGCCTGCATAATGACCACTCCTTGACTCTCCCAAAACCCAAATGTTCATGTGCTGACTCAGAAAATGGAGGTTGAGGTCTATGTCTGCCTTACAGCTATGGTGATAGACGGACTCCTTCCATTTACTGGCATCCGTATTACCTCTAGGGTAAAATATACACTCTTTTCTTGCCCCTTAAAGACTTCAGGGACTAAAACAGTCCCAATCTCAAGGAGCTGTCATCCTAATTCTCACATTCTAACATGCAAATATCTAGGTGGATTCCAGATATATCTAGATTCAATGGAAAGCAACCTGACAGAGGACTGAGAAAGGCCCCTTGCTAGAATGGCAGCTCCTCAAGGGCAGGGAATGTTTCATTTGTGTCTTTATCCCCAGTATTTGGCGCATAATAGGCACTCAATAAAAGTTTATTGTTTGATTAGTTGATTGAATATGGTTATTAGAAAACCAGAGCCTCCAAAAAGGAAGAAGGACTTATGGTCCACCCTTCTTCCCCCAATACGGACACTTGTGATGCTGTTTTGTGTTCTTCTCTTCCAATGTTTAGACCAAGGTAAAAGGAGGACAGGCTTGGTGGCAGCTGGGTCTCATTTTTCTCACATAAAATAACTAGATGACATTAAATGTCTGAACTCTTTCCTAAGCTGGGGACCAACCATGGAAGAACCACCAGCATTGTGAAGGACTTTGAACTCATTACATGTGCAAACCAGTTGAAGGAACTGGGAATATTCAGCCTGGGGGCACACAATGGTTGTGTTCAAGTATCTGAAAAGCTGCCATGTAAAAGAGGGGCATGATCAGGAGGAATGAGAAGAAGATACAAGAGGAAAAGAGGTTTGATGTAGGGAGGTAGGGGGAAGCTTCAACAGGACACCCAGGAGACAATGCTTTCCCCCTTCACTAGAGGCAAGTCAGCCAGTTTGGCTGAAAAGTTCCAAGATTTTAAGAGGGACAATTCAAACAAGGAAGATTCCTGGGACCCTAGCAGAATCACAGAAAATTCCATTTCATCTTCCTATGGTCAACTGACCAAAATTATAGGGGGAAGGGAATAAGCATTTATATAGAGACTACTAGGTGCTGGGCACTAGTCTAAGTGCTTTACAAATATTCTCTCATTTGATATAGACATGAGCAACCAGACAAAAGAGTTTTCCAAACGATTTGCCCAGAAGAGAATGTCAACATGTTTGAGGAAAAGAGGCAGATGGCCAATTAATGAGATTGTAAACTCACTGTGGGTGGGAAACTCATTTTAGCCTTCTCTGCTATCCCACATAGTGCCAAGCCCAAAGCTAGAAACATAGTAGGTAATTAACCAGTATTTATTGATTGACTGATTTATATCCCCTCTCTTTTCATACAACCTATTAGAAAGGCTGGTTGTTCCTTGGCTCCTGGTAAGTAAAAGCGGATATCCAGTCTTGCAACTAAAACTGTAAAATCTTACAAATACTGTTTATCAGCCTACCTAATTTGCATTAGCTTTACTAACATCACTTTGACCTTCTGCCTAGTAATCTCCTTGCTTTCTTTTTTCTCAGTAAAATACAAGTAGTAGAAATACTACATATAAAACCACATTTCTATAGCCTGAAAGGTTTACAAAGGGCTCACTTTTCTCACAAAAATCCTGTGAGGTAGGCAGTGCAAGGAGTATACCCATGTTCCTGGTGGGGAAGCTGAACCCCCTGGTGGGACTAAATAGGTTCAGTTCTAGTGTGCTTTCATTGTACCATATTTTTCTAAACAGACAGATTCCAATTTAAAGCTTATTTAAAACAAGATTGTTTATAAAATGAAACCCCCTACCTCAATTACCTTGTATTTATGTTGTTTATATTTATTGTACATGTACATGCTCCCTCTTCCAACAGACTATAAGGCTCCTGAGGGCAGGGACTATTTCATTTTTGTCTTTGTACTCCCAGAAATATGATGACACCATGCCCAAAACATAGTAGGCCCTTAATAAGTGATTTTTGGAAAATTGCTAACATTAGCTACTTGGTTTCATACATCCTGATGATTTGTAATGTTCATGACTGGATTGTTTTCCAAAATGATGGAATAAATTATTGTTTCACAATTAAATTCATGTGCTGCTAAATACATATGAATGGGCCCTCCCCAGAGGGCCTGAAGGGGATTAGGGAAGGGTCTGTAGGTGTTGGGGTTTTGAAATGAATGAGGCATGAACACTTGCAAGGAAGCAGCAGTTAGAGAGAAAGGAAGAGATAGGGAGAAATGGAGGAGAAAGATGGTGCTGAGAAGATCAACCAATAATGCTTATCACTTATTGTTATTAATAATATTTATCTGACCACTTACCAAGCACTAAATGAGGTACTGGGAGTACAAAAAAGTGAAAAATTCCCTGACTTAAAGTCAATCAGTCAGTCAATAAACACCCATGCCACTCAACCATTCCAATTAAGGTAGCTAACAATATATTCTATGCCTTGATATCTTTAGTAGCTGAGAATGTCTTTTTGATTGAGTTGAAATCAACCAAATAAAAGCACAAACTATGTGTGAACCAGTTCTCAAAATCCTGGACATGCCTCTGGACTTAGGTGTATTGGAAGGGGCTTGGGGAGCCCTTTGAGTAGGCAAACCCTTATGCCTGCAATCAGAGATAGAAAAGGGGTAGGGGAGGATAAAGAGAGTCCAGAGGGACTGTCACACTCTGACCTCATTCCCCATTGACCATGTCATCAGAGATTGAAGACTAGTAACAAACGATGCATCTAGTTGAGAGTTGAGAAAGGAGAAACCATATGCTCTAAGGAAAAGCAGCTTCAGGGAATGTGACTTCTTCAGAAAACAGAAGTATTGCTTTAGACTCCACATATATACCAGCCCTCAGAGCCCAGCAAAGATCTACTCCCAGAGGAGCTTCACCAGGACCCCATGAAAGGAGAAAAGAACTTCAAACAATTGGGAGTTGTGAGTTTCATCTCTGGCAAGATGAGCTGTCTAAGTGTGAGCTCACTCTTCCCAGGGACCTTGTGTGTACAAGGGGAGAGTGTACCTCCAATGTGTGTGTGTGTGTGTGTGTGTGTGTGTGTGTGTGTTTGTGTGGAGTTATTTCTGTAACAACTGTCCTTGCCCTAAATTTGCCTCCAACTCTAACCCTAACCCAATCTGATATACTTACTTAGTAAATACCCCATTTATAAAGATAACTCTGAATGACTAATTAATATTGGGGCCACATTAGATGAGGGCTTGTAAGCAATAATATTAAGAAACCCAGACCCTTGGGACTACCTCTAGAACCCTAAGGGGAAAAGAAGTGCATTATCCTTTGGATACCCAACCTACTAGTCCAGCGCACAATGGGAGAATTACACCACATGGAGTGCTAACATTCCATGGGGAGGAGGAGAGGAACCTGATTCTAACATACCCAAAGAATGAGATAGATGATAGAGTCAGCATTGAGAAGCTTCCCTTTGTTTCCAAAAAGAATGTAGTCAGGCCATCCACAGTGCTCCCCAGTTCCTATCCTGGCAGGAGGGTCACTGTAGGGACATCAATATGCAAGTCTCCTGAAGCATGAACTTCACCAGAGGGATATTAGCACTCTTTCTGCCCCTTGCTTGCAATGCTGTGCTGGTGGAGCAAGCTAAGAATCTGGTATGAGTAGACTCAAGACTCAAGTAGACTCCGGTAGACTGGAGAGAAGGAGGAGATCGTAGGAAATGGGTGCTGACCATTGTGGTCATTTGATTTTATTCCCTTCTTATGTACTGTGCATTCTACTTAAAGGAAAATTCCTCTGACATTACTGTGATTTCATGTGATTAATTCTAGTTGGTAAGGTGGGATTCAGACCAGAATGGGGGCTTGTGATCAGTGCTTGTTAATAGATGGGGAGCATAACCAGTGCTAAGAACATGAAGGTGGCAGTGGGGCATGACACATATTGTAGAAGTGAGGAAGGGAGGAAGGGAGGAAGGCGGGGGACATTGCTTTGCCCTCAAGCTGCTTGTTTTCTAATGAATGTGACTGGTTTCCATCCAGCCACTACTGTCATTTCAGCTTAATTTTGTCAGCATTTATTCAGTAGTCATTTAAGCCACTCTTATGTTCATACTGCTATGCTTAGTGCTCTGGGGGACACTAAGACAAAGTAAGAAAGAGTCCTGGCCATAGCAACCTTATAATAAGAGAGAAACAGACAGACAGGGAGACAGAGATTGAGAGCTACAGAGAGAAACAAAGAGAGGGAGAGAAGAGACAGACAGAGAGAGAGAGAGAGAGAGGAGAAAGAAAAAGAGGGGGAGAAAGTGAGAAACATTAAGAAGAAAAGGAAGAGGAGGAAAAGAAAGAGGAGAGAGAAGAAGGAGGAGGAGGAGGAGAAAAAAAGAAGAGAGAGAGGAGAAAGAAAAAGAGGGGGAGAAAGTGAGAGACATGAAGAAGGAAAAGGAGAAGGAGGAAGAGAAAGGGGAGAGAAGAGAAGAAGAAGGAGAAGAAGAAGAAGAAGAAGAAGAAGAAGAAGAAGAAGAAGAAGAAGAAGAAAGAGGAGGAGGAGGAGGAGGAGGAAGAAGAGGAGGAGGAGGAGGAGAAGGAGGAGGAAGAGAGAGAGAGAGAGAAATGCTCTTTGAATTATGATGGTCCATGATCTTAGCACATCCATAAAGGTGATTACAGTGGGTGTGCCTCAGGCCCATAAAGCCAGAATCCTACCATTAGCTTTTAAGTGCTGACTGTGACTGACCTGGACTTTGCTCTGATCAATAAGAGCCTTGATGGGTGAGATGATGACTTAGGCTTAAATGGCCCAGTTCATGTTTCTTTAGATACCCTTTTACTTCTTAGGAAAATGGCCAATCAAGGAGCACGCTGGGGCACAGAAATTTAGCTGAGCGGATCAGGTAGGAGATGTATCTAATTTATATTAAAATCAGCTGCAAACAGTTGGTTTTCAGCTTGTCCCGGGAAAGACTGAGTATGGCCCTTGGCATATGAATTTTGCAAATGGACTTAACAGGCAAAGCACATTTTCCACTGGCAGGTTGAATGTGCCAATCATAAATATGAAGAAAGAGCTGGTCCAATTTTAATCTTCTGTTTCATATTTTCCATAATTTTCGTTAATGTGAGCAGCTCTCTCCGTAGTCTGAAAGCACACTGGCTGAAAAACTACTAAAGTATTTTTTTATAAATAATGTAAAGAAACAGATTTTGCCATCCCTAGTTGACTTGGGTTGAACTTGTCCACATCAACAAACACTCACCCCAATGACTCCCAGCTCATTCCACATCATTGTGCCTTGTGGAAGTGAGTTTAAATAAACCTTTGCATTCTATTGTTTACCATTTGATAAGAAAACAAGCAAATAAACTTTGGGAGGTAATACAGTATCCTAGAGAAGATACTGAAAGCAGCCTTCTTCCACCTTACATCCATGGCTCCTGGCTCCTGGCTCTGCCTGCTGGAGTCCAACAGAACAAACAATCTCTTCTACAAGTCAGCAATTCAGTCACTAGTAGAGAGAAATCTCCATGCTTCAGCTCCCTCCCCCCAAACCAAAGCCTTCTCTCTCCTAAGCTAGACATCTGTAGCTCTTTATTTGGCATAAAGTCAGCCCTAAGTCCCTTTGGAAATATGGGTTTCCAGTTGGCAGATCATGAAATCTGACCTGGTGGCCTTCACCATCAATGGTGCCCTCACCATACTTCTCCCCATACCATGATCGATACTACAACAGCTGCCTTTTCCACTCAGCCAACACTTTACTTCTACCCTGGACCTTTGCATTCTCAACTCTGTCTCAAGACTAGAGCTCATTGAAACATGATCATGGAGGATAGTGATTGGGAAGGACAATTCAGCATCAAGAACTCTTGACTTGTGTCTTCTCTTCCAAGGAGAATGATCTTCAGGTTAAAGGGGATAAAACACAAACCAAGTGGGAGTAGAAATTGAAAGTAAGTGAAGAGATGGTGAGGGCTCCCTTTGTTGCTGCCCTCCGATGAGTTCTAGTCACGGCGAACTTCATTCCAAGATACTCAAAGAACTGGCAGGTGTGATTGCCAAGTCATCATCTGTGACATTGATGGAATAAAGAAAGGCAATAAGCCTTTATTAAGCACCCGCTGCACACTAGGCACCATGTTAAGTGCTGGGGGGTACAAATAAAAGCAAAAGGAAAAGTAGTCCCTGCCCTCAAGGAATTTATATTCTAATGGAGAGAAACAATACATACATGGGTACTGAAGTGTAAGGGTAGGGAGGAGAAGAAATCCATGTGGGGGGCATGGTGGCAAAGTCCAGAGTTGGAAACTGAGCCAGGAGGGCAATGAAGCACGATGGGGCTGAGCCCATTCCTAAATTGGAGGCTGCTGGAAGGAATTTGCCAATGAGATAAGGAGGAATGTTCCAGAACAAAAAGACCCCAGATACTGAGGGAAGCTTCCAGCTGAGAAGGCAGCTAAATCGTGGTGGGGAAGCTCAGAGGGTCAGAAGCACTGTCAGGACTCACTCTCTCTACTCTGTTGTGAAAAAAGTGCTTTACACATTTCAAAGTGGAATAAAATGTGAGTTGTGTTTAATTATTAATAAGAACAATAATAACACTGGACATTTATCTGGCACTTTAGGGTTTCTGAGGTACTCTACATGCATTTCATTTGAACACTCATCAATAATCCCATTAGAGAGGTACTATGGGAGCATCTAGGTAGCACAGCGGATAGAGCTCCAGCCTTAGAGTCAGGAGGACCGGAGTTCAAATGTGGCCTCAGACACTTGACACTTACTGGCTGTGTGACCCTGGGCAAGTCACTTAACCCTGATTGCCTAAGCAAAAAAAAAAAAAAAAAAAGAGAGAGAGAGAGAGAGAGAGAGAGAGGTACTATGGGGATTATCATCTCCATTTTACAGATGTGGGAGCCAAGGTTCAGTTTGGCTACAGGGCTTGTCTTTCAGTTCACCCAGCTGAAAAGAGAAAGGATTTAAACCCAGGTCTCCCTGGCTTCTATTCCAGTATGTTCAATGATTGTAATTAGTGACTAGTAATCAGCCCCACTTTTGAAGCATGCTTGTCTGGGAGACCGTAATCAAGTCACTTCCCTTTCAGTCTTATGGTAACTATGTAAGGCAGAGAAGGTGTCTGTCTGCTCTGGTGGAGGCAGTTTCCTCACTTGGGAAGTCCTTACACCAATGACATCACAAGTCAAGCTCCTAGCCCAGGCCCAGGCCCAGGCCCATAGTAAAACCAAATCAGGGGCTTATTTCAAAGTTTTGACATTTTGAAAGTAACCCAAATTACATTCCTTACATCAGGTTACTTGACAAAATAAAAAGGAATAATAGCTCCAAAGCACCGGACCCATGCCAAGGACCACATAATGAAGGTGAAGAGGATTGAGGGTGTCAGTGTTATGAAGTATGTGGGAATATAACAGCACTTCCCAACAATGTGATGATGATGATGGTGGTGGTGGGAGTCCTAGGGGGAGGACAGGGTCTGGGGATGGGCAGTAGCTATGGGACTAAAGGAACACAAGAATGGCCCTGACTTTCAAAATGGAAAACAAACTGGAAACTCTGAATATTAAATTAGGGAGCTGGTCAAATTCTAGAGTGTGTCATTAAATGGATGGCTTTTAAGTATTTGGAGAGAGAAGAATGCAATGCTGGGAGTTTATTTAAATGGGATTCAATCATTATAGTAAGTAATTGTATTATATACTATTGTATTAAGAATAATTCATGCCAGACTCATCACATTTCAGTGGTAAAATAATTATAATGGCTCACATTTAGAAAACACTTGATGGTTGTCAAAGTACTTTGCATTTGTTTTATCACTTAATTCTCACAACAAACCTGTGGGTCAGGTGCTATTATTATCCCCATTTTACAGATGAAGAAACTGAGGCAACTAGAGTTTCAGTGACTTGCCTAGAGCCACACAGCTAAGCAAGTATCTGAGGCAGGATTTGAACTCAGATCTTCTTAATTCCAAGCCTAGCACTCTATCCACTATGCTCTGGTGGAGGCAAGGTTCCATGCTTTCGACAGGGATATCAAACAAGGAGATCAAGGGAATGAACTCATTTGATTGGTCAAATGGTCAATCAATAAACATTTATTTGGTACCTATGTGCCAGGCACTGTTCTGGTTTCTGAAATACAAAGATAAGAGCAAAAATAGTCTCTGCTCTCAAGGGGCTTCCAGTCTAGCCAGGGGGGATATGTACAAAAACAAAATAGGTTCCAAACTCAACCTCCAGAGACCATGCCCAGCAGCAGCGAAGCCACTCAGGTCTGAATTCTGGGACCACACATCCTCACCTACTACACCCATCCCTTGGTCCAATTCTGTCTCTTGTAGAACAACTATAGCCAAACAGTACGACCATTGTTTTTGAAGGGCATGATATGGATCATCCTGTCGTCCCTCTCACTGTCCTTGTGACTTCCTAAATGAAAATACCCTTCCCTGGTGTCCACATCTGCTGCATTCACTGTTTCTCCCTGTTTGAATGTAAGCTACTTAAAGGCAGTGACTGTCTCAGTATCGTATTTCTCTCCCAAGCGCTTAGCACAGTGTTAGGCACATTGGAAGTACTTAATAAATGCTTTTTCATTTATTCATTTACTCAGGTAGGTGGAGGAGAAGAGAATCGACTGCCTTGAGGAAACTGGAAAGTTCTTTTAATGACAAGCTTCTTCCTGAAATAAAGGTTCATCTTTTTTCATTACTAATATTCCTCCAATGTTATCTTAATGCCTTGGTTTTACGGGGCACTGTAGTTTCCAGAGGGCAGCTGGGCGGTGCAATGTGTAGAATGCTGGGCCTGGAGTCAGAAAGACTTCCTGAGTTCAAATCTGTCCTCAGACACTTACTAGCTGTGTGACCCTGGGCAAGTCACTGAACCCTGTTTGCCTCAGTTTCCTCATCTGTAAAATGAGCTGGAGAAGGAAATGGCAAACCACTTTAGTATTGCAGCCAAGAAAACCCCAAATGGAGTCATGAAGAGTCAGGCAGGAGTGAAAACAACTGAATGACAAGGATAGGGAGATTTGCATCAGTGAAAGGAGGGCCCACATTAGTGGGCACACTGGGTCAACTGGTGTATTTGAGTGCCATATTTGCCCACTTGATGGGTGTGAGTTGACGTATCATTGTTGTTTTCATCTGCATTTTTCTTATAATTAGTGGTATGGACCACATTTTCATGTGGTTGTAGATAGCTTCAACTTTTCTTTTGAAAACTGTTTATATCCTTGGAGCATTTATCAGTTGTAGAATGCCCCTAGACTTGTAAATGTGTGTGAATTCCCTATAGATTGTTGATGTCCAATAGACACCAGGATTTAGTGGGGGCACTGGCAATCTGAAGCTCAGTCTGACGAAAAGTGAATAAGAAGATTTAAAGCCGTGCTCTTTGGTCATTTAAAGGCATTGTGGACGTTGAGTTTGGAGAAGAGAAGGCATCAGAGATCTCTTCAAAATGGAGGCAGTTAGGAGGCTCAGTAGATAAGAGTGCTGACCTTGGAGTCAGGAAGCCTTGAGTTCAAATCTGAATTCAGATATTAATTAGTCATGTGACTCTTGGCAAGTCATTTAACCTCTCTGCCTGCCTCTGTTTCTCCATTTGTAAAGTGTAGCATCTGCCTCATAGGGGTGTTGCAAGGATCATTTAAGATAATATATATGTGTATATATATATACATATATACACACTTTGAAGCCCAGTATAAATGCTAGCAAGCTTTTCAAACTCTTTAGTGGATTATCTTGTATTTGAAAGTTGATACACATTTTGCTTGGTTTCTTAAGAAAGAATGAGGCCGAACAAACAGAAATTATGTGGAGGCAGACTGTTACTTCCAAAGCAAGCTTTTTGTGATCCTTTCCATTTCTTGGGCTCTCTCCTCTGACCTTCTGATTACTCTATCTATCTATCTATCTATCTATCTATATGTACATACATATATTAAATGTGTATTATATATTATTAAAATATCTAATACGTGTTTGTTCATATATAAATATATTTTATTTTTATAAATACATAAGTATAAACATATTTTATATATTAAATATATTTACTTAAATGTATGCATTTCATTTCCCTCCTGTAGGCTATAAGCTGCTTAAGGGCAGGGAAGACTTCTTTTTGTGTGTCTGTATCTCTAGTGTTTAGCACAGTGCTAGGCACATAACAGGCATTTAATATGTGTATATTTGGTTGAATTGAATAAGGGTCAACTTCTTAACAATTGCAGCCTACAAAAATAGAAAAGGCTGCCCCAAAAGGTAGTGAGTTCCCTGTCACTGGAGATCTTCAGGCTGGATGACCATTTACTGGGGACCGTTGTAGATAAGATTCAGCCATTGGCAAGGGGTCAGACTAGGTGATCTCTGGAGTCCCCTCCCACTCCAATTCTATGAAATAGAAAGTAACCTCTCTTTCCCAGCCTCCCTTCACCTCGTGCCTCCTAACAGATTGGGGACCCTGTCTTAGAAGAGCACTGACATGCTCATGATCTCCCTAAGGCAAGCCTGTATGACAGATGCCTTGAGGCTCTTCAGCTCTGACAAGGCTCAGCCGGTGATACCCAACTGTTTCCAGGTCAGACGCCCACCCTCCTGGGTTGTCTCCATGCACCTGCTCCTGAAGCTGGTGGGACCAAGACTCACCCATTGGCCTAGAACATCTGCCCAATTGAGTCAGCTTTGGGTAGAATCTGTTTGTCTTAGGAGCAGAAATGGAGGGGTTTCATTTGGTCGGAGATGAGATGTGGATTTAGGGTTTTTTGTTTGCTTTGTATGTTCCCATCCAAGAGAAAAGATCCATCGGCTCAGGACCCCACCCTGGTAGCAAACAGACCTGTTACAAGTTTTGTGGGATGCCCAAAATGGCAGCTGACTCCAGCCTACTGCTGCTCACCGCTTCAGAGATGTCTTCATCCGTCCTCCCAGGACCAGGCGGAAATGCTTTTGGCACAAGCATCCAGGAAGAAAAGAAAAAAACTCCAATGCAGAGCTCCAAATTCATCCAGCCTTTATTGATTTGGCTGCATAATGATGGTTTAATGGCAGGAGAGAGCCCAGTAATTAGAAGGCAGCAGCTCTGATCAGCCCCATCCACTCGTTTCTCAACACCCCGAGGTCCTTGTTTGCTTTGCCTGAGCCCGACGTCCCCCTGGGCCTGGACGTGACCAGCTGTCTCTGGCAGTCGCTGCCCGGCTCTGGGCTTGAATGGGAGCTATCAGCCTCCCCAGCATCCTCCTCCTCCTCCTCCCCTGAGCTCTTTCCCACTGTCTTCCTGACTGCAATGACTTTTATCTCTCCTGCACAGAAACTGCTTCTAATCGCTCTCCTTCTTTGCCTCGGAGGGTCACAGCCAAGACCATCGCTACCTGAGCTGATGGGGGAAGTGCAGTCACCTTTGGGGGAGGCTGATAAGCATTTGGCAGGCAGGATGCTGGGAAGCGGGAAGAGCCTGCAATCTGGGGCCTGCTGTAAATAGGCTCCTGCCTCAGCAGGGAGATGGGCAATAGATGCACCAGGGGGCCTTTGTTTAATGAGCTGTCAGGAAGCAGGCATGAAATTATGTTTGAAAACATGTGCAGGCTACAGACACAGAGCTGGGCCCTATAAAGGCCTCCCAGCCTCCTTGCTGAATGCTGGGAGCTGCTTATCAGGCTGAGGGCTGCCATAGGACCCCAGCTATCATTAGCCAGCTAATGGGCTTTGAAAGCTACAAATTCTCTCTCTCCTCCTATCTCTGAGTTAAATGGATGATCGGGAAATTTAATGCATTGGGTTTTTGTTTGGTATGTGGATTTTTTCATGAGATTTTAGTAAACAGGCAAATTGGAAAGAGCTGCCAGGAAAAAGTGCTGGAGAAAAGGAGCTGGGGAAGAAGCTGAGGGGCCATTGGGCTTTTGTCTGTCGGGTGGGAGCAGCTCTGAGGGGCTCCAATGCTGTGGAGTCAGCTAGAAGGAGGCAGATGTACCCCTGGCCACCATTTTATTTCAATCAGGCCCATAAGGGAAAACATCCAAGTCACGTGGACTCCTCTCCCAGAATCTGAGCATCAGAGCGCGTTGGAGTAGGCACCGATGCCCAACACATCAAACAGACTCCCAAGGAAGCAGATCAGTTTGCAAAGACATCAGATTATCCTTCTGGGTATCAGGGCTGGGATATTCCTGCAAGGCTTTATAATAATCTGCCGTGAGTGAGGGGCCCCATTTCTCCAGGCACTAGTTATCCACAAATTCCCAATGATGCGGGACAGATGTGGGCAAGGGCGGGGCCGCTGGATTCCCTTCTGCAGTCCACTGAAGTTCTGACAAAGTCTCATTTGCCCAACTTGCTTCCCCATAATGCAACCCAGTTCATCAACTACTTACGATGTTTGGTGCCTTCTCTGTGTTACACACTGAAAAGATGAATATCAAAACCCAGCAATTCCTTCCCTCGGGGGAGCTTACGCTCTTCTAGAGTAGTTCTTGGATGGAGGCGATGGATGGCAAGAGCAGGCCTGGCACAGACTTTTGAAGGTGAAGAAATGGGGTGGGGTAGAGTGGCAGTGAAGGCCAGGACAAGACAGAAGGGGGAGCTTCCCTGCAGCTGCATGTAGGATCCTGCTGGCCTTCTCCATTGAAGCCAGGTCTTCAAAGGCAGCTAAATACTCTAGCCCCAGAGATGAATGCCCAGAACTGACCAGAGTAAAAGCAAAAAGAGATTTGTAATTGCTAGTGAGGGAGGAAGCATCCCATTGGAAGCCCATGGCAAGAGTGAAATAGGGCATTTCCACCTCCATCATGAGTTTAAACTTATGTCCTGTACAGCAACTGGGAGCCATGCCATTTATGACCAGACACACGTTCCTATGATCCTATGATCCTCAGCTAGGAGCTACAGGCCCCACCACAAATGAAGTTTTTACTTCCTTGGGAGCATTGCATCAGGACATGAATGCAGGTCATGTTACATGCAATTACTGTTTCTAGTTTTGCTATGCATTCACTAATTTAATTAAACCATGTGCGTAAAATTATGACATTATTCTATTATGAGTGAAGATGATAAATGAAGCGACACAAAGCGAAGACGAAGAAAGGGCATGGTTCAAGTGGGTGGGGGCATTGAGTGGCATCATCATCCTAGATTAGATTAATAAGAAAAACCATTGGGGTTAAGAGTATAGGAGTGACAGTTACGTATACCCAGGGCCTTGACGGCCGATAGAGGACCAGGCATGAGTCACAATGCCTTATACCTATTACAGATGCATGGAGGCTTATTTAGCTTAATCCAGTTAGCCCACTGGTGCTCAGAATACCCAGATTGTGCTCTATCAATCAACCAATAGCCAGTCAGAAATGACTCCTGATCAGCCTTCTCTGCATTGAATTACTCAGGATCAGTCACAAAAAGCTTTGTGCTATGAGAGTTGTAACCAAAATTTCATAAAAGTAGCCAAAAGCTAGAATCAGATACAGATCCAACAATAGGACCTTTAGATAGATAGATGATAGATAGATAGATAGATAGATAGATAGATAGATAGATAGATAGATAGATAGATAGATAGACAGGATAGATAGATAGTAGATAGATAGATAGATAGATAGATAGATAGAAAGGTAGATAGATAGATAGATAGATAGATAGATAGAAAGATAGATAGATAGAAAGATAGATAGATAGATAGATAGATAGATAGATAGATAGATAGATGGATAGATAGATAGATGGATAGAAAGATAGATAGATAGGTAGATAGAAAGATAGATAGATAGATAGATAGATAGATAGATAGATAGATAGATAGA
>NW_020954577.1:7673525-7748674 GCF_900497805.2 Vombatus ursinus | reverse complement strand
AGATAGATAGATAGATAGATAGATAGATAGATAGATAGATAGATAGATAGAGATATTCCTATATATTCCTATGTATTCCTATGATTCTATGACTCATTCCTCAGCTAGAGAGGCTGCAGCTAAGGAATATAGACACAATCACAAATGGAGTTTTTTCTTCCTTGGGAGTATTGCCTCAAAGCAATGTCATGCAGTATTACTGGGCAATATGGAATGAACAATATTAAGATTCAATTCAACCAGCTTTTATTAATGCAGATAATTTAGAGAAATATGGAGAGACAAATGAATTGATGCTAATAAAGTCTCTAGGTTGCACACGAGTAGTGATGATGAGTCAGATGATGAGTCAGAGAAGTAAGTCTGCAAAGCATCCTGGGCCCTTTAGACCAAGTGGGAATCTCCAACACAGGTGTTAACTCCAAGTGATGAAAGAGGATGATTGAACCACCATAGTCACACAAATAACGAGTATCAACCTCAGGTCTCCAACTTCTATGTTCTCTCCATTATATTACTTTGCAAATGGGCCCTGGGGGAACTTAATCCATTAAGAAGTATTTGTAAGTATTTTAATAACTATAATAAGTATTTTAATTATTATTGGGCTGAGCACTGGTGATGTAAAGATGAAGCAAAACCAATCACTTCCTTCAAGGTTCTTCTACTCTTTTTATAAAATAAATGTTTACTGACATCTTTTGTTTTTACATGGCCTAAATTCCCACGCCTTCCCCCAATCCCTCCCATCAAAAGAAAAAAATTCATAAAACCAAACAACTCACCCAAAACATCTGCCAAGATATACAGAGTTCCTAAATACGCTCCACCCCCATCTCTGCATGAGAAAGAGGGAAGATGTTTTTTCTTAATTCTTTTTTTGGGGCCAACTTTGTTCTTTGTAATTTCATAACATCCATTTTCAATTATTTGCAGTTGTTCTTTCTGTGGTGAATGTGTTTCACATTAGATGAATAAGTCATGGTGAATATTGTTTCCTTGGCTGTTTACTTCCCTTTGCATCAATTCAGGTAATCTGTCCATGCTTCTCTACATTCAAAACAGTCATCATTTCTTATAGTACAGTAATTCTCCATCTATTTATGTACCACAACTTGTTTAGTCGTTTCCCAGTCCCTGGGCATCTCTACTTTGTTTCCATTTCTTTATTACAACAAAATGTGCTGCTCTATGAGTTATCACCAATTTATCCTGTCTATATTTCATTTGTACGAAGCTGTTTACATGTTATCTCCCCCATTAGATTGTGAGCTCCTAGAGAGCAGGGGTTGTTTTTTGCCTTTCTTTGTATTCCCAGCACTTAGCACAGTGCCCAGCACATAGTAGGTGCTTATTAACTTAGCACCACACTTGGCACATTGTGAACACTTAAATGGTTGCTGACTGATTGCTATAAATATTTTAGTGCAAACGAGGTCTTTATCAATAACATCCCTAAGGCATTTTCATTCTAACAAAGGTAACAACATGGACAGATATGAGTATATATGTATAACAAGAGGATGGGAAGTGATCTTAGAAGTGAGAACTCTAATGGCAGGAGGGACTAGAAAGGGTTCCTCTGATTTCTCATAATCCCAAAGCTATCGGATCAGCATTTTGTTTCATGCCTGGATGGCTACTAGGACGCCAGCCAAGGTCGATTTTGTAGTGTGATTTTTGCTTGTAAGATTTTTTTTTTGATCAACATAAAATCCTTTGAAGCAAAGACTAGCATTGAAGTGTAGGCTCATTATGTTACTCTTTTTTAATTCTAGGGCAACCTAATGACCTGAAAAAGAGAATCATCTTTGTGCCTTTTGAGGATTAACCTTCTCCTTCAAAAATAAAGTTGAATGTGTATTGGTGCCATGGGTTTTGTTTTTCTTTGGTTCAATAGAGGGGAAGGAGGTTTGAGGGGGACAGGGGACCTAGTGATAATGTTGCCAAAATAAAAGAAGGTCTTTGAATAACTTTTTTTCAATCTGTAGATGAGAATAAAAGAACATTCAGAAGGAAACACAGGCAAACTGGACAGCTTTGAAAGTAACACATTGAATTTATTACAGACTTTAAAATAAAACAAGCTTTACATAATACAAATTTTTATTTCATAGGTAGTCTTTTCTGTTCTATTTTGTATATGGAAATATTTGTTTTGGGGCAGTTTAACTCAAAATAAAAAAAATTAAAGCCTTTGTTTGCTGAGATACCTCTAGCCAATGACTGGGTTGTGTAGCAATAACAATGGGTGGGGGAAAGATTCCTATATCATTAAGTCACAAATTACTCTTACTTGTCTACAAAGGCTAGATATTAGCACTTATGGTGAGTCTTTATGTTTCATAAAGTTAGGTCCTTTTCATACATACATATCACTGAAGAAAGATATTGCAGCAATGCGATGTCTGTACCAGTCTCCCAACATATGTCCTGCTTCTTAGAGACTCTATCATAGAGTCAGATGAATTCTTTATGGATTTTCTAGATGCATAGCAAAAAAATCTTATCTGGAACAACTGCCGTTAAAGAATGACCTCTGAATAGATAAGCAAGGACTTCTAAAATGCCCTTTCATAAAAAAAATAAGATTTTGTACCTTAATTAGTCCTTTCCTCCTTCCCATTGACCATTCCTTCCACAGAGAAAGTGGTCCTTGGCTTCTCAACACCGGTTACCAACTCATAACTTGTTACACAACTCCATGACTTGTGAGCATCACTCACCTTGCTTACATAATTCTGCTCCCTCCACTCACATGCCAAGTTTCATGATGATCACTTTGAAGTTACTGAAGACACAAGTTCTACAAGACTCACAAGAAGCTCTGTTTTGTTTCAAGATGGCAGCTTGAACCACAACTATAAGTTGGGATTTTATTATTCCATCAGATTATGAAATCATACACAGAGAGCTTGAAGAGACCTCAAAGGTCATTTGGTCCACTTTCCTGATTTTATAGATGAGAATAGAGAGGCCCACAGAGGCAAATTCATTTGTTCAAGGTCACAGAGGTAGTAAGTGGCAAGGCCAGGGTTCAAAGCCATGCAAAGAGGTCAATTTAGGCTTGATGTTAGGAAAAACTCTCTAACAATTAGAAATGGTGGAATGAGCTGCCTTGAGAGGAATTGGGGTCTTCCAGCAAAGGCCAGATGATCACTTGTCAGGGATGTTATAACAGAATGCTTTTCATGTATGGGTTGAACTGGATGATGGCTGGCTTCCCTTACGAATCTCAGGCTCCAACTCTAAATTCATCATACTTCCCACTGTACTATACTACATGTCTATGGGATGCCCCTTAGTTGTATGTCGCATATTTGATGGTTATCACAGAACAGAAAAATCTGAAACTCCAAAAGACAGAGGCAACATAAGAACCTTTTGAGGGTCTAGGTGTATAGCTGCAGAGGCCCACAGAAGTCCTCTAGGCCACCTCCCTCTAAGGCTCAGAGGTGCCTGAGGTCACTTGGGTAGCAAGTGGAAGAACTAAGCTTTGAACCCAGGGCTGGACTTTGTGGGGCCCAGAACCTCATGGCAAAGGGAGCTCTTCTTAGATAGGGCATGGAGGAGCCCCCCAATTCCTGGTGCTTTTCCTGGTTATTCTCTTTTTTGGGGGATTAAGGTTTTTTTTTTGGCTAGACAATTAGGTTAAGTGACTTGCCCAGGGTCATACAGCTAGTAAGTGTTATGTGTCTGAGGCTGGATTTGAACTCAGGTCCTCCTGAATCCAGGGCCAGTGCTCTATCAACTCTGGTTATTCTTATCTGTTAAAAAACAAACAGTGTCAATGTATAAAGCACTCCACATAGCTTATCCCATTTGATATTCACAACACATCTGTGAGGCAGATTCTACTATTATCCTCATTCAAATATATCCTCATATATGAGTGCTAAAACATGCTGAATAAAGACTTATTCTTTTGCCATGACTGGACAATCTGTCTCTTCTGAAAAAGTCCCTAAGGCCTCTAACTGTCTGAAACAGACTTGGCTAGTCCTTTGGCTCCTTTTAGAACTTAGGAAGGAGCAGGACCTGGGGGAGTAGAGCTACTGCGGGGAGAACCTTTGGAGGCTACCAGATTGCCTGTGTTGGGAAAAACCCAACATGATTATGGATGAAACTCCAGGGGACCAGAGGGTCCTCTCCTAGAACCACACATCATGGTTGTGAATGGACCTTTGGGGACAATGTCTTTGTGAATCAACACTCTAAATCAAATCCATATGAAAGCGTTACAGCCATTTCTCATACACATAGGTTGAGGAAGGACATGGGGCAGCTCTTTGGCTAAGAGGGAAAGACCTTTCAGACTCTGCCAAACCACAAACCTTTGAAAAGGAGAATGAGAGATTTATTCCGAAGGCCCAGAATATGCGGGGTTTGTGCCCATTTAGGATTCGGTGGACCCTGAGTCCAATGACATTTAGGAAGGATGTTGATAAGCTGGGGAGCTTCCAGAGGAGGGGGCCAGGACAGAAAAAAGCCTGTAGATCATGTCATATGCAAGTCACAGGGAGGAACTGTGAATGCTTAATATGGAGAAGAGGAGAAAAAAAGAAAGAGTCAATACGGTATGATAGACAGGGCACTGGATTCCAGACCAGAGAACTGGTGTTCAAATCCTCTCATCGTTGCATACTCCTCCTTTATAATTCAACTCAACATTTATTAAGCATCTTTAATGTGTAAGGCATTGTTCTAAGTGCTGGATACAAAGAAAAAACAGTCCCTGCCCTCAAGTAGCTCACTTTTACTTGGAGGCAGGGTGGGGTACAGGAATAGACTAAAGACCTATGGTTTTGTCACATGGGGAACCACCTGGGATTTAGTAGAGAAATCCTCAGGAGGTCTTGATGTATGGAGATTTCAAATGAGTTGTACTTACTGATAACCCAGCTCATGAGGCAGGTCTTTCCAACTCCAAGCCCAATATTTTTCCATTACCTACTTCTGCTTTCATGCATGTACAATGGCAAGTAAATACAGGGCAACTAGGTGACACCATGGTGCATACATCACCAGACCTGGAGTCAGGAAGATTCATATTCATGAGTTCAAATACAGCTTCAGATACTTACTAGCTATGTGATCCTGGGCAAGTCACTTAAAACCCTGTTTGCCTCAGTTTCTTCATCAGTAAAATGAGCTAGAGAAGGAAATGATAAACCACTTCAGTATCTTTGCTAAGAAAACACCAAATGGGGTCATAAAGAGTCAGACATGACTGAACAGCAAGAGGAGGAGGAGGAGGAGGAGGAGGAGGAGGAGGAGGAGGAGGAGGAGGAGAAGAAGAAGAAGAAGAAGAAGAAGAAGAAGAAGAAGAAGAAGAAGAAGAAGAAAACAATACAATTTGAAGAAGGAGGTAGCACTTACATCTGGGGGTATCTCCATCTTACACATGAAGAAACTGAGGTTAAGAGAGTGTAAGTAATTTCCCTATGCCCAAATGCCCAAAGTATTCAAGGTAAGATTTGAACCCAGGTCTCTCCAGCATCTAAGTCAAATCCTCTTTCCACAACAATCCATTGCCTCCTCCATCCCTTCTCTATCATCTGCTTCCCTCTCTTCCCATCATACTCTTTGCTGGACCCTTTTTTCTCTCTTGCTTTCACGTTGGGTACTCTAGGAATAGCTCCATCTCTTGGGAGACCACATAGAAAAGAGCCATATCTTTGGCATCAGAGGACCTGTGTTTAAACCCTACTTGATACTTATTATCTGTGTGACCCTGGTCATGTCTTTGAACCCCTTTCCCTGGACTGTAATTTCCTCAGCAATAAGATGGGGAACATGAATTAAGTGGTTCCTTCCTGCTCAAAGTCAATGATCCCCACCCCAAGCCCAACACATCTGAGACTTTCCTTTATTCTTGTTTTTTTTTTTCTTTTTCCTTCTGTTCCTTATCTTGTCCACATTGTGTCTGTGCTTGGAAGACCAGTAAGGTTTCCCCCATTGCTCATGGTGGGGCAGAATGCAGGAGTGGGACCTTGGTGACATATGGCTATAAGAAATAAGCTCACAAAGGGGACCAAGAGAACTTTCAAAGCACCCAGAGTTGTCCCGCTAAAGGATTCCTCAATTTGGGCACTGTAAGGAAACCCTGGAGTAACGAGAACACAGAGTTGCTCTCAGAGGCTGCACTGGCACAAACTCGGTGCACATTCCCATCAGCCCTCCATTCCCCCTCAGGAGAAGCAGAGATCTTAGGCCCACCTTCTGGGCATGCCTATATCAAAGCATCTGTGTTCCCAGTGCAGAAGGTCCTCCCATAGTGAATGAGCTAGCCCTTGGCAAGTTGGTGATGCATTCTCATTAGTGGAAATCGCATTAGTTTGCAAGGCAGGGAGAACAGGCCTACGGTCCTAGTACTGGCAGCAGCTGGCTGGCTGACCTTGGCAAATCATTTAACCTCCTTGGCCCTCAATTTTTTCATCTCTGCATCAAGGGAATTGAATTAGATGATCTCGAAGGTCCCTTCAATATCTATGTTGTATTGATGGGTTTTTTTAATAATTAGAAAATTAAATCTGATTGCCAGGGATATAATCAAAGTGATAGCTCAGCATTCCAAAGGTGATTTTATGGGAAGTCTTTTTCGACAAATGGGGATAGTTGGGTTTTGTATGTAGAAGGAGGCAGGATGTCCCAGTGGAGAAGACAGAAAGAGACACCCTTAGTCCCAATCTTGCATTTATCATTATTAACCATATGATTTTGGACTAAGACTCAGTCCCTGTAAAATGGGATTGGTGATAACACTAGCTTCACAGGGTTGTCTGATAGATAGAACAGAGGCTCTGGGGTCCGAGGGCCAGACTTCAAGTCCTGTCTCTGGATGCTTACAATCTTTGTGACCTTGGGTCCTTCACTTCCCGGGGCCCTAAGTTCCTCATTTGACAAAGGAGAGCTGAAGCAGGTGGCCTCCAAGGTCCCTTCCATCTCTGGAGCCATGATCCCATGAGCCAACCTCCATGTCTTTTCTGAGGATAAATGGCAGTAATTCCTGAAATAAGATTTATATGTTTTAAAGTATAATATGCATATAAACTGTTATCACTTGGAACTTTAGAGCATTTTGAAAAACATAGAGAAAATGTAGAGAAATATGCCATTTGTTTGAGTTCATCTGAAACATATCTGGGGGGTTTAGAAGACCACAAGCTTCAATCGGAGTCAGTAGTATGATTTCAAGCTAACAAGCATTCATTAAGCACCTACTGTGTGCCAGAGACTGACTGTGCTAATCTCTGAGGAAGCCAGGAACACTCCTGAGACCTTGGGCTGCCTAATAGAGCCAGAGGGTCCAAGACTAAAGAGTTGTCCTCCCTCTTGCCTCTGTCTTAGTCAGAGAGAACTCTGAAATGCCATGTCTGGTTCCAGGCACCACACTCAAGATAGGACATTGATTGGACTAGAAGCCTTTAAGATCCCTACCTAATTGCTGGGATGCTGTGATCAAATTACAGTGTGGGTGGTACAGCTAGATGGCACCATAGTGCACAGAGCGCCAGGAGACATTTACTAACTCTGTGACCCTCGGTGAGTCACTTCACCCTATTTGCCTCAGTTTCCTCATCTGTAAAATGAGCTGGAGAAGGAAATAGCAAACCACTCCAGTACCACTTCCAAGAAAACCCCAAATGGGGTCACAAAGAGTCAGACATAACTGAATAACAACAGTAGAACAAAAATGTGAAGGAGAACTCTCTGTATCCTGTGAGCTGGGTTTGGTGAGCCTATGTAAGTCCAACAGAACTGCCAGGGTTGTAACTCATTTCAACTACATTTTTGGCTTTTGCTCTTTTCCATTTCCTATTTAAATTATTTTTATAGTAAAAGGACAGGAAGCAAGTGTGATATCTTGTGTGCTCCAAGCATAAAGACCAGGGCAGTGGTTCAATCCATTTGGATTCAATTCAGCCACAACCAATCTCTCACAGGAACAAGGTTATAATATAAATGAATCTACACTTGTCCTAGAAAGAAACATACATAGTTCTAAAAGTTACTCAACTTATACTCCTCCTCATTTGTTAAAGTGTTAGTGAATGTAGCATGTATATAAATACAAAACCAGCGACAGCTCTAAAGATAAACCTTTTACGTGATAATGTCCCAGTTGGACCATACAGGTTTTCCATTGCACAAATAAATCAGCTTTACTGGGAGTCACTACTTTTGTGTGAAAGTGAATCAGTTTCTTATACTCTCACTTCACTAACCTGTAATAAGGAGCTACTTTGTCATTACATTACAGATACTTCAAAATACGTTGGCGGACCAGGGTTACCTGGCGGAACCAAAGGTTTTTGTTGGCACTAAGAAGCTAATTTTATAGAAATGACTTTTGAAACTGCTCCAAATGGTATTTCAGTCATTTTTCAATTGTGTCCAACTCTTTGTGACCCCATTTATGGTTTTCTTGACAGATACTGGAGTGGTTGGCCATTTCCTTCTCCAGCTCATTTTGCAGATGAGGAACTGAGGCAAACAGGGTTAAGTGACTTGCCCAGGGTCACACAGCTAGTAAGTGTCTTGAGGCTGGATTTGAACTCAGGAAGATGGATGTCTTCCTGACTCCAAACCCAGCACTCTGTGCACTATGGCACCACCTAGCTGCCCCCAAATACTATACCACATCGGAAGAATGCCTGACCTGGCTGTCCGAGGAAGGGTTTCTTAAGAAAAAAAAAATTATGGAATTGGAGAGGCATCATGGGATAGGAAACAGAGAGCTAGTCCTGGAGCTAATCCAGGAAAACCTCGGTTCAAGTCCTGCTTCTGACACATTTTAGCTGTATGACCCTGGGTAAAACACTTCAACTCTGTGTCTCAGTTTCCTCATCTACAAAATGGGGGTAATAATAACACCTACCTCCCAGGGTCATTGTGAGAATCAGATGAGATCATATTTGTAAAACATTTTTTTTGTGGCTAGGCAATGGGGTTAAGCGACTTGCCCAGGGTCACACAGCTAGTATGTGTCTGAGGCCGGATTTAAAAGTTCCTCCTAAATCCAGGGCTAGTGCTCTATCCACTGTGCCACCTAGCTGTCCAATATATATATGTATATTTTTTTTGGTGAGGCAATTGGGGTTAAGTGACTTGCCAAGAGTCAAACAGCTAGTGAGTGTTATGTGTCTGAGGCCGAATTTGAGCTCAGGTCCTTCTGACTCGGGGGCTAGTGCTCAATCCACTGTGCCACCTAGTTCACCTTGTAAAACATTTTGCAACAAGCTATGTCATTATCCTCATCACTGTCATCATCACCATCATCATCCTCACCATCATCATCATCATCACTGTCATTGTCACCATCATCATCCTCACCATCATCATCCTCATCATCATCACCATCATCATCCTCACCATCATCATCATCACCATCATCACCATCATCATCACCATCATCATCATCATCATCACCATCATCCCTCATCACCATCATCCCTCATCATCATCATCACCATCATCATCATCACCATCACCATCATCATCATCATCACCATCATCATCATCATCTATTCTCTGGTACCACTACTGTTTTTTCAGTTTTTCCAAGCTCAACTTCTTTTTCAGTAACCTTTCAGCATCTTTGTCCTCATTGTCATCATCATCATCATCATAATTGTTATTTTTGTCCGTTCCCTGGTACCATTACTGGTTTTTCAATTTCTCAGAGTTAAACTCTCTTTTAGTGACTTTTCCATATATGTCATTGTAGTCACACTAAATATTCATTCCCTCCTCTGTCCCTTTATTCAAGTCAATTCGGGAAGTCTTTATGAAGTACCTACAATGGGTAAGTCTAGAGGCAGAATGACCAGGGTGCTGGCCTCTGCATCAGGAAGACTTGGGTTAAAATAATGCCATGGACATTTCCTAGCTGGGTGGCCCTGGGCAAGTCACTTCACATCTAAGTCTCAGGCAACTCCCTTGAACTTGCCTACTAAGCCATAAATAGGTTGTGATCTCCACTAGTAGAAGAACTTCCCAGGGAGACATTTCCCCCAAACTAAAAAAAATCCCAGATCTTTCCCATTTTCATAAATGAATGAGAAACTGCTCACTGAATTGGACACAATAATGAAGAGTAGCTCAGCCCCTACCCTTGAGGAGCATATAGTCTTTAAATGAAGTTTTTTTTTATTTCATGTCACCTTCCTTTTTGAGTATACCCATCTCCCCTTCACTACTAAGAAAACTAACCCTTATTTAAAGGATCAAAAAAGAGACAGAAAGGGAGGGAAAGGCAGTTCACCAAAACTAACCAAGATATCCACTGAATCTAACAGTATATTCTCTACCTATAGTTCCTCATCTGTGCAGTGAAAAACAGGAGGTACATTTTCTCATCACTTCTTTAGGACCAAGTTTGGCCACTTTATTTACTCAGTGTTCATTCTCTAGGTTTTCCTTGCTTCTATTTTCATTTACATTATTGCAGGTTTACAGTTTTATAGTGGGACCAGGCATGGATATAACTAGGTATGAGAGGATAGTATGTGGCAAGAGCAAAGGAGAGGTCTAGACAATAGGTTATAAGAACTATGAAGAGGGAGAAAATCTTTTTTTGAAAAATTTTTTACTAATTTATTTTGCTTTATCAACAATCACTTCCATAAACTTTTCAGTTTTTAATTTTTCTCCCCTTCCCTCCACTCTCCTTCCCCAAGATGGCATGCAATCTGATATAGGCTCTACATATACATTCCTATTAAACATGCTTTCACATTAGTGATGTTGTAAGAAAGAATTAGAACCAATAGGAGGAACCACAGAAAAGAGGAAACAAAAAAAAAAAAACAGAAGAAAAAATAGCAAATAGTATGCTTTGATTTGCATTCAAGCTCCGTAGTTCTGTCTTTGGATGTGGATAGCATTTTCCATCATGAAACCTTTGGAGATGTCTTAGATCCTTGCATTGCTGAGAAGGGTTAAGTCTATCAACCTTAGTTAACACACAATGTGGCTGTTACTGTGTACAATGTTCTCCTGGTTCCTTTTACTTCACTCAGCATCAGTCCATACAAGTCTTTCCAGGTTTTTCTGAAATTCACCTGCTCATCATTTCTTATAGCACAATAGTATTCCATTACATCCATATACCACAACTTGTTCAGCTATTCCCCAATTGATGGGCATCCTCTCAATTTCCAATTCTTTGCCGCCACAAAAAGAGTTGTTACAAATATTTTTGTACATGTGGGTCCTTTTCCTATTTTTATGATCTCTTTGGGATACAGCCCTAGAAGTGCTATTTCTGGGTCAAGGGAGAAAATAATCTTATAGTAGTATTGTCTAAACAGGTGTCTGACACAGAAACAGAAGCAGAAATCATACTAATAACAATGTTAGCTAACATTAAGATTGTAAACATGTACAGTTCTTTAATTCATCATCTCATCTGATCCCTGTGACACCCTGAGGAGATTGATATTTCAGAGCTACAGTTATAAACTATAATGATAATAATAATAATAACAAGCATTTATGAAGTTATTTAAAGTTTGCAGAGCCCCTTACAAAATTATCTCCAACGATCCTCACAAATGGTAGGTGTTATTATTATCATCTCCTATTTTATAGGTAGGGAAACTGAGATAGAGAGGGGATAAGTGACTTACCCAGGGTCACACAACTAGTAATTTGTCTGAGATTGGATTTTAACTTAGTTCCTCCTGACTCCAAGCCCAGTGCTCTAATCACTGCACCACCTAACTGCCTCAATTTTATGAGATGAGGAAACTCAAGCTGCTTATTCATGATCACACACACAGCTGGTGACTGGAAAAGACAGAATTGAAGCCAAGTGTCTCTTGAATCCAGGTCTCGATGTCTTTTCTCCTTCCCTAACTTGTCATCAATCAGCTTCTTACAAGTAGGGAGGATGTCTTCTGCTTATTTATGACCTTTCATAGCACATGGCAGGAACCTATCAGGCACTGGGTTCACCGTGCTTTAATTGAAATGGAGTCAAGCTGAGTTTTGTATCATACTGACATTCTTGAGGCCAGTGCCAGTGGTATTCTCTATATATCCAACTTGCCACTCCTTCCAGCAGGATCGTGCTCGCAGTGAGAGCCCCTGAAGGACAGTTAACCCAGGCATTGTGTGAGTACGGGTGATGGACACAGTCCTTTCATCTGTCAGAATCAAACCCCAGATGGGGACCTTTTGCACCAATCAAGAAGATGGGCCCAAAATCCTCTCTTGGAGTGGTGAGTTCCACACCTGTTAATAATCAGGCTGTCAGACTTCTGAGAGGGAGGGTCGAGGGTAGAAGGAAATAGTTTTAGAAGAGACAGAGTAGTTGGAAAAATAAAATCATGTATACAAGCAGAACATTCAAGCGTAGAGTATGTGACCAGGAGAAACCTGCTTTGGTATAACCAAGTAAAGGATGAGGCTTTTTCTGACTCAGAAGATGTCTGTGCCTTTGATGGATGTCTGGAAAGCCCCATGGGCACCAACATGAAAAGGATGTTTCAAACCAGAAATTTAAAAAAGAGGAAGTTAGCCTATTGATTAATGAAAAATACTCAGTAACTTATAGTAAGGGAAGGGAACGAGCATTTGTATAGAGCTAACTATGTGCCAGGCACTGTTCTTTCTTTACAAATATTTTATTTTATATCATTTTATCATCACAACAACCCTGGGAGGTAGGTCCTATTATTGTCCCCATTTTACTGATGAGGTACCTGAGGCAGACAGAAAGTAGGTGACTTGCCCAGGGTCACACAGCTAGTCCGTGTCTAAGGCTGGATTGGAACTCAGGTCTTCCAGACCCCAGGTCCAGCATTATGTGCACTATGGCACCACTTCCAGTCCCTGGAGATCACCAAATGCACCCACTTATCTGTATCCGGTGCCAGACAGATGAATGAGGGGCATATTCTGATTAGGTGTTTGTCTCTTCATTTTGACAGATTCCTGCTTCTTCTTTAGTGCTTGTTGGACTGCATTTCTGAAGGTAAGAGAGACGGAGCAGTACAGTGGTAAAGGAGACAAAGCACAGGAGCAGGGAGTCAGGAGAGACCTGTGCTTAAATCTCAGCTCTGACATTTATCAGCTCAGGGACTCTGGGCAAGTTATTTCAACTCTCTCAGCCTCGCTCCTCTCACCTACAAAATGGGAATAATCATAATGGCCTGGCCACTTTAAGCCAAGGGGGAAGGAAGGAAAGAAGGAAGGAAGGAAGAGAAGAAGGATGAAGAAAGAAAGAGAAGAGGGAGGAAGAAAGAAGAGAGGGAGTAAGAGAGATAAAGAGAGGAATGGAGGGAGAAAGAGAAAAGGAAAAGAGAATGTGAGGAAGAGAGAGAAATTGAGAGAGGAAGGAAGGAAGGGAGAAAGGGAGGGAGAGGTGAGGAGAAGAAGAGAGGAGAGGTGAGCAGAGAAGAGATAAGACACAGCCCTTGACCTCCAGGAGGGTCCAGTCCTTTTAGGAAACCACCCATCAAGCAGACTTGCATAGATCTGACAGAGGGGCTGAGTAGGTTAGTTTCTCTGACCATGGACAGCAGAAAGTGTCCACGTGGCGCCTTCCTGCAGAAGGAGCTCAGTATCTATTGTTGTGCAGGACAAAATGAGGACCAGGAGGAATCCAGAGGTCGCTGGGAAGATCCTGTGAATTGATGTATGGTGAAGCAAGCAGAAACATGAAAGCAATGTATGTGATGATTGTAACGATATACATGGCAAGATCATCAGAGAAAAATGGAACTTGAGTGGGATTGACATTGAAAAACTAGCAACAGCACCAGAGTATATAACGCCATAGGTCTTCCTATGGCCCGGAGGTGAGTGTTCCTGGTGCATAATGGTGCATACATCATTAGCAAGGGGATCCTTACATGAACTGTTTTCAATGAGCTCTTTTTCTTTGTTACAAGAGAGAGTTCAATTTCATGGACAAAGGTAGGGAGAGGTGGAAGGGCATTTGCAAACATGGCTAAGATGTAAAAACATCTATAAAACTTATAAAAAAAGAAGTGGAGGCAGCCCAGCATGCTTGAATGTTGGCAAAAAGAAGTGGGCTTGTCATATTTAAGATCCGGCTGAATAAATACAGTAAGATTTTCCAGTGTGGACGTCAATTACCAAAGCGTTCACTGAAGGAAGAGTTCTCAGCCCCTTCATCTGCCCACATCCTGACGCTCATGATAAATCTGAATTAATCAACCATGTCTGACTTTCACATGAGGATGTCTCCTCAAATTCTGCCTTGCTCCCATTCTAAAGTGCAGCCAGCAGGCTCCTTGTCTGTTTTCCCCTCTGATGGGGAGGCAAAGCACTAAAAAAGAAGGGGGGGAAACCCACCACTCGACTCTTTCTGCGTAGCTGACTTCAAAGACGCTCCACGTTGGATCGCTGGAGCAGGCAGATTTCAGCTGCTTGGGTGCAGTTGGAGGTCACTGCAAATCAGCAGTCTTTCTTCGAAGAGCAGTCTGCCAGACCATCAACTCCTGGCAGCCATCCACATCCATCCAAACCGATCTCCCGACGCGGTGAATGACACCTCCCGCCGCCCTCTAAAAGGGCACGGGCTGAGATCACTCAGCGTTTCCCGTCTTCCACCACTCAGGTACACGAGGGCCAGGCAGCAGTTCCAATTAGGAGATCAGAAAGGGAGAAGGTAAATCTTCCAGATGGCCGTGAGCAGGAACGAAGCCGAGAGGGGCAACAGGCTCACTAATAGATTCTCGACATCCTCTGGACGTGTAGTCAGAGGAGCTCAGAGCGCTCGTTAAAGGACAAGGTTGGCATGATTTCTTTTTGTCATCCTCATCTGGAGAATCTGCCTGCCTATTAAATCCAAGGCCAGCTCCATTTCAGAGAGCCCATCCGTTATTTGAGCACCAGCAAACAAGGCCCGTGGGGGGTCCACACAATTTGCTTCAGAAAAACATCGCGTTACCTATTTTCTCCCCAGAGTTCCAAGGTCAATTTGGGTTCTCTGCCTTGCAAGGGTTTTCTAAGAAGGGTTCCCTGGAGAAGATCTGAACAGCCTGGCCAGTTATCATGACCTTTAGAATCCAGACCTTAAAGGAATCGTTCCAGGCATAACTAACAATATTTGTGCCAGGGGCACCACAAACAGTGTCCTGGCAAGTGGTACAAAAGTGCCCCAAACCAACTTTTGAAGCTTGGGAATAGTGGGGCTGTTTGTGAGGAGGCCAGGTGAAGAGGAGTAAGAACTCATGGGATGTGGCTACAAGGGGGAGGAGAGAAGACCTCGGTGGCTTCCTAGCTTCACTTTTTCCTAAGAAGGTACTGAGCTCTATTGCTTCTGTCCAAAAGGACTGGGAGGGCATGTGTATGTTAATGCACTGAGAAAAAGTCCCAGTCACCCTACCCTAGTAATTGCTGTTAGAATCATGCTGGGCTTAATTAAGAAAAATCCCATCTCACAACACAGATGATATCTTCTTAGGTGACTGGCATGCCTGTGCAAAGACAGGTCCAGAGGCTGAAATGTGACCTGATTCAGGGATGGAGGTGACAGGGGAAAAGAATGCAAAAAATCCAAGTGGGCCAGTCATGAACTGTGATGGGTCCCACTGGCCAAAAGTAGCAAACAAGAGCACGGGAGCATATCATGGAAAGAGTATTGGGTTTTTGATTTCAAGGATGTGGGTTAGAATCCTGATTCTGCAATTTACTAGCTATGTGACTTTGGGCAAATCACTTTTACTTTTTTGATCCATTTTTGTACTTGTAAAATTCAATTCAATGAACAATTATTAATGTGCCAGGCACTGTGCTAAGCTAAAATGAAAGGTAAATTAGATGAGAACCCTTGAGATCCTTTCTACTTATAACTCTGTGTTCCTGTGATCTGCCAGATGCTGGGGTGAGTGGAAAGTTAAGTAATGTGGAAAGTGCTACCATCTAAGCAGAGCCAATAAGAACCTGATAGGAGACATACAAAGAACCCATGTTCATGACGTTCTAGCTTGAAGCTCTACTGATTTCATGTTTAAATAGTTGAGGTTATTTCTGCAAGCTTCTAGGAAGGAAAGGTTGTTCACTGTTAGTATCATTATCTCTATGTTTTCTAAAATAATCTTTATTGGTTTAAAAATGATTTATTTAGAAAAAATAATTAATAAGCGCACTTAGGTGGTGCAGTGGATAGAGCTCTGGTCCTGGAGTCAGGAAGACTCATCTTTCTGAGTTCAAATATGGCTTCAGACACTTCCTAGCTGTGTGACCCTAGGCAAGTCATCTAACCCCATTTGCATTAGTTTCCTCATCTGTAAAATGAGCTGGAGAAGGAAATGCCAAACCACTTTAGTATCTTTGAGAAGAAAACTCCAAATGGGGCCACAAAGAGTCAGACAGGACAGAAATGACTTAACAACAACAAATTCTTTAATCCTTCCAATTCGTATGCTTACAAGGAGTTCTGGTGATGTCACACTGGGTGTGGTCAGATAAATTTTCTTGCTGGGGTTATACAACTAGGGGACAATGAAGTAAGAAGAAGTAAGAGAAGAAGCCCCTCAAAGTGTACCCAGGCCCTTTGGGTCAGAAGGGAGCTCCAACAGAATAGCCTACCCAATGAGCTTTACACACATTTTTATATGATTCCCATAGCAGCCTTGTGAAGTAAATACAAACATAATTATGCCTGCTCTGTAGTTTAAGAACTTGAGGCTCAGAGAGGTTGATCGACACACCTAATGTCATACAGCTAGTAAGTGGGAGAGCTGGCTCCAAATCCAGAGGGTCGTTCCTCAGGACCACAGCTCTCTCTGTCTTTGGTACTCAATGCTAGATGTCCCAGTGCGCCCGGACATTAGATAGAGAATGACCACCATGCCCTGCTCCATATGCCAGTAGAGCCCATGGAAATAATCATCCTAATGGTAAGCATTATGTTTTCCTCTCAAAAAGCACAGGGCCTTTGGAAAGCTCTGCAAATGGCCCTGGATCTTTGGATTAGCCGTGACATGGTACTATTCCCTTCTGCTCATCCATGATGGCTTAACAGAAGTGGACAGATGGAGACAAATGCATCCTACGTGCAGAGGCGGCTGTCAATTCTGTGCCAGAGTCATTTAAATACTTTTTAGCTCAGGAATTTCATGACCTTTATGGAAATGATAATTCACTGTTGTTGTAGGATAATACTGGCAAGTGCAGTTCTGGGCAGAAAGAATGACTGCTCTGAAGGCCAGTTGAAACAGGTGACAAAAGATCCCCACATGTAAAAACCAAATGAACCCTCCAGTGTGACAAAAAATCAGAGGACTCCTTCCAGGTCCTCCTCACTTCTTGCCTGGAGGTTTCAATAGCCTCCTTACTGGTATCCCTGCCTCGGGCCTCTACCCTCTACTATGTCTCTTCCACCAAATTAGCAAAGTGACACCCAAAGGCACAGGTCTGACCCCATCACTCTTCTGTTTAAGAAGCTCCCTGTGCGTGTCAGGTTAAGCCCTCTGCAATCTGGCTCCAATCTCTTTTCATCTTGATTTCACATTACTTCTCATCAAGTACTCTGCCACTCTGGATTTTAGCCAAACTGGCCTATTTGCGGTTTCTGAAACATTCTGTTTCCTGTCTCCCCACCTTTGCATGGGCTGCTGCCATGCCTGAAATGTTCTCTCTCCATCTCTCTCCCTCTCCCTCCCTCCCTGTCTCTGTCCATCTGTTTCTGTTTCTCTCTCTTTCTTTCTCTATCCTTCTCTCTGTCTCTCTGTCTCTGTTTCTCTCTGTGTCTCTCCTCTCTCTGTCTCTCTCTCTCCTCTCTGTCTCTCTCTGTGTATCTCTCTGTCTCTCTTCCTCTCTGTCTCTCCCTTTCCCCCTCCTCATTTTCACCTCTTGGAAGCTCCCTGGATTCATTCAAGGCTTACCTCCTAACCAGAGCCTTTCCTGATCTCCCCAGCTATTAGTATCTCCCCACATACTGAAGTGACTTATTATTTACTTTGCATAAATTTTATATTCTTTCTTTTCAATGTACAAGTTCTATTGCCTAAACTGATTGGAAGCCCCTTGTGAGAACTGTTTAACTTTTGACTTTACTGCCAAACACAATACCTGGCACATAGTACACTCTAAATGCATGCCTATTGAATTAAACTGGATTGAATTAAGTACTAGATAAGTTTGTTGGATGGAATTGAATTGGTAGATTCCACCTTCTGTCTGGATGCACACAGTCCCCATGATTCATGGTACCATTGAAGGACAGGTCTGAATGTCTTCCTAGTCAAGGCGTTTCCTGGCTCTCTTTCCTTGGGGATATGTAAGGGGTGTGGACTGTGCAGGCCTCTCTAGACTCCAATCTTGCTAGACATTTCCTCTTCCACCATCTCTCATTGAATCTCTATAGCTTCTTTTCCCCTCTCCCATTGCAGTTTCGTCTCTCCTTCCAAGCCACCACCACTTCTCATATATCTCCATTTACATGCAGCCACCAGCTGCATATGGTTCTTTGGAGAAGTTCCATGAATGCACTAACCTCTCTTCATGTTCGCCCTCTGTATCTGCTCCTGGTAGGTCCTATTTGCTTTGATAGGTCAAAGACCAGCCTGGGTATATTAACTAGCACCAGTAGGGTCTCATTTTGATGATACTTATATTGTTTCCCTAATGAAGACCATACAGGTAGGCCAATGAGGACCCAGGAGTTATTCAGGGGACAGTAAACAAGAGAGAGACTTCACCAAATTTCAGAGTTGGAGGGGAACTCAAAGGCCATCTGGTCCAACCTATTTGAGAAGCAGAATAATAGGGTAGGTAGAACATTAGCATGAAATCAAGAAGACATGAGTTCAAATCTCACCCTAGATACTTTGTAGCTATGTGGCCCTGAAGAAGTCACTTAATTCCTCTGTGACTGAATTTCCTCATCTGTAAAATGAGCATGTTGGACTCAGTGGCCTCCTCCAGCTCTAAATATATGACCCTATGATGCTTTGATCCACACCTGAACATGGGTCATTTTTATGAGATAGTTAACAAGAAATCACCCAGCCTTTGCTTGGAGATTTCTGAGGTGGGGGGTGCCCCTACCCAAAAGTAGCATGTTTCACTCTGGTTTAACTTTAATTGATAGGCAGTTGTTCCTGATATCAGCTCACCCACCTCCTTTAGCATATGACTGGGGAGGCTGTTAACTACTTTAAAAGTTTATTATAAATAAGATGAATAAAGCAAACTTAGGAGCACCACACTGTTAAAACCTTCCCCCTCCAAACAAAAAGTAATACATCTTTTTTAAATCTGCCTTAGAAAATTAAATGGTGGAAATGGATTAATTGATAAATACAAATTCCTTTTTAAAAAGATTCAGATTTAATATAAAATAATTGCCTTTTATGACTGATTTATCTTAAGTCTGACTAAGTTTAAATTATATCTTGCCCTTATTCTAGACCTTATCTGGGGAAATTAATGAACCTTTCATTTAGAAGAGAAATAGAATGGAGGTGACTCTACTGGAAGACAAAGCAGAGAGAATCTGAGTGCTTAAAAGATGGATCTGGATCCTTTACTTCCTCGTTTGTGAGAAAGGCAGAGATGTCCTACAGCAATAAATCGTGAGTCACTTATAAAGCAGTCTCTACTGATGTGGATGTATTAAGTAATGACTTCCCTGCCACAGCCCTTCACAGCCATCTTGTCAATTCTCTGGACTCTTAAAGGAGGCTGGATATCATCTCTGAACTCCTCCACCTCAGTATTATCAGTGCACACTCTAACAGATAGGTGATTGCTGGTCTATTAAGAAAGGGCACCATGGACAGCACCTCCACTCTATCCTCAAAGGGCATATTTATCTTGCTTCAGAAGAATATGGAACATTTCAGGCCCTGGGTCATGAAAAAATGAAGTCAAAAGCTTGAGGCAATTATCCAGATACTCTGGTACACCTTCTATAGGGGGAAAATGCAGAGATCTGAGACTGTCTTCATAACAAGAGTTTCTTAACTGGGGCTGTGAATTTGTATAAAATACTTTGAAAACTATTTCAACATAATGTTTCCTTTGTCATTTTGTGCATTTTATTTTATACAGTTAAATACACTATTCTGAGGAAGGGTTCAAGGGTTTCACCAGATTGACCAGCAAAGGGGTCCGTGATCCCCAAAAGGTTAAGAATCCATGGACTAAGGGCAGCTAGGTGGCACGGTGGATAGCGCACCAGCCCTGGAGTCAGGAGGACCTGAGTTCAAATCTGGCCTCAGGCACATAACACTTACTAGCTGTGTGACCCTGGGCAAGTCACTTAACCTCACTGACTAGCCAAAAAAAAGTTAGAAAAAAAAAGAATCCATGGACTACACAAACTCCATCAACAAGATTGAATAATTTTTCAATCTTCACTCTGTATAATACTGGAAATTTTTATTCTGCTTTCTATAAAGAGGACATAGCTGGACAATTGGATTTTAGCAAGAGCTTGTTTAGGTCATGTGAATTAACTCTATAAATGTAGGAACACTGAGATAGAGTGTAAACCATGTCCTTAAGGTTGGGCCAGTGACCGAATTCTATCCCCTTGGGAAACAAGGATTCTTTATCTGTGAATGTTAACAACCCAGATCTTATGGGTTCATGTATGCTGTTCTATTCCCTCCTGGTCATTTTCCTGTGTCTGATGGTTACTCCCACCGTTATCCTTTTCCTTGGTGTGGCTTTGATCATTTGACCCTGTCTTTTCCCCTATGGTATTAAGGAATAATAGTTAACCTTTTTCTAGTGCTTTGAGAATTGCAGAGTACTTTACATTAGATTCTCAACAACCTTGCAAGGTAAGTTCTACCCCTATTTTACAGATGAGGAAACTGAGACTGAGAGAAAGTGGTATGCCCAGGGTCACAGTTTGAGTTGACTTCAGGAAAGAGCAAAGAACCAATCTTTTCAGTGCTGATCATGTTCTAAGAACCTCTCCCAATAATCCTCACTATAGATGTCCAACACAATTTTAAGACTGAAATAGCATTTGAAAAACACAACCAACATACCAGGATACTGCAACATCTTTATGTTGTGAAGAGCAACAAGGACAAAAAGATGAAATGAGATTTGATTTTTAACCTATAGTATAGACAACTAGGAGAGCTAAGTGTGCTGGTCCTACCCACATGTTCATGTCCAAATATATCACCAAACCTCAGAATAAAGGCAAAATCAAGGGCCTGCCCCATGCCCAATCCAATCCAACAAGCATTTATTAATGTACTATGTACTATGTACAAGTTATGAAGGATACAAAGACAAAATGAAAAACAATTCCTGCCCTCCAGAATCTTATATTCTGTTATTGTTTCTTTTTCTTCTTTATTGAAGCAATATCTCAGGGCCCTGGAGTGTTTTTTACATCCCTGTATAGTCCAAGGATGTGGAAGCATATTCTAGCGTGGGTAAAAGGGACATGTAAACACATAAGGGTATGCATGATTGTTTTAGGCAGGAGAGAGTAGCAACAGCTAGGGGAGATCCAGAAGTTCCTCCTGCCACAGCTTGCACCTGTCATGAACCTTGAATCGAGGTGAATTGATGAAGCAAAGGTGAGGAGGGAATGCATTCTGCTCTGGGGACAGCCTGGGTAAAAACGGAATGCAGGATATAGAATGCTGTGCAAGGGAAAAGCAGGCAAGTCTACTTGACTGGGATTTAAAAGGATAAGATGGGGAATAATGGGGAACAAGATGGACCCTGACTATGGAGGGCTTTAAATACCAAAATGAAGAATTTGTATTTTATGTCAAACATTGTCAGACTTGGGCTTTAGGGAGATTATTTTGGCAACTACATGGAGGATGAATTGAAGAGAGGCTAGACCCTGGAAGTCTAGATGGAAGGCTCTTCGACAGTCCAATGGAAAAGGGTTAAGGCTTGTGTTGAGGTGTTGTTTGTATAAGTAGAGAGAAGACTGCCACCTTCTTCATCCCTCACTGCTCGTATTCTTCAAGGGAGGCCATGGAACGCCAGCATTCCCATGGAAGGAAGCCCTGGTGCCTCAGTTAGTGAAATGATAGAAAACCAGAAGTACAAAAGCCTCTCAATGCTTCTCCATCCCTGGACTACACAAGGAAGTAAAAAAACACCCCAGGGCCCTGAGACATTGCCTCACAAAGAAAAACCAATAACAGGGCCCATTATTAACTTTTTTCAACAAAATAAATATGTATGGACTGTAGTCCCAAACTGCTAAAATGTGAGGAATTCATCTCAATAAAAGAACTGTTAGCTGGAGCTCTCTGGGACGCTGGAGTAGGCCTTCCCGAAATGAGGATGTTCAGAGATAGCTGCCACCACTTCTCTGCAGGTGATTAATGTCCTCAGATGTTAGATGGCACCAGCATTTAACAGAGCTTTAAAAGCAATTTTTGTCCCTGGGAGGGGTGGTACTAAATAGGGTGGGCTCTGGAGAGAAAGGGTCTGTTTGGAAAGTAGCTCCTCTCGGATGTGAAGAGGGGAGCACTGTGGAAAGGAAGAATATCCTGGGACACCAGGAGAGCTTTCTATACTGATGAATAAAAACAAGTGCCCTGTAAATTTGAGAGCTCTGGGGCAAAGCCCAAGCTGCACTGCCCTAGTGGCAGTTTTAGCATTGACTCAAAGCTAGGCCCAAAGAGAGATGATTAAAAGCAAGTATAAGGGTGTAACCTGGGGAGGTGCAATTGCATTATGCAAAAGAACTTTATACAGAGACATACAATTCCCCAACAAGATACATTAATAAATAAGGAATTTAAAAAATTTCTAAGGAAAAAAACTATAGGGGCAGCTAGGTGGCACAGTGGATAGAGCACCAGCCTTGGAGTCAGGAGGACCTGAGTTCAAATCCAGCTTCAGGCATTTGACACTTACTAGCTGTGTGACCCTGGGCAAATCACTTAATCCTGATTGCCTTGGGAAAAAAAGTAAGTCTACAAGGCTATGAATGTGTTACTCTGAGTAATCAGGACCCTCCTTCTCCAGACAAATACATTTCTTCAGGCCCCCTCCCCCACTATCTCTTTAGAAGTTAAATTTCATTTGAAAAAACTTTGGATTGCTTTTATAGGCTTCGGAACATTCTCCTATAGACCTATCCTGACATCCCGATTCTTCAACATTTACCTCCCACCTCCTGGAAAGACTTTGTGCCTAATCTGCATACATTTTGTATTTATTTATTAGCATACATACTATTTCCCTCCAGGAGAATGCCCTCCTTGAGGGCAGTGGGTTTTTCTTTTTTGTCCTTGGATCCCCAATGCTAAGTATAGTCCCTGGAATATCATAGACACTTAGTTAAGTGCTTATTAAATTGAAATGAACCTCAAGAAGGTCAATCTTGATTAAAAATAGAATGAACTTACTCTGGGCTTAGAGTCAGTAGATTCTAGTCTTTTACCTGTCTCTCACTAGCTGTGTGACTTTGGATAAGTCAATTGACCTCTCAGCCAGTTTTCTCCCCAATAAAATAAAGACAATGGACTAAATGTTCTCAATGGTCCTTTTCATTACAGAAATTATATGATTTAATGATCTCATTTTTGCCAGTGATGGGCTGGTATTGGGTTCAAATTTGTCTATGCAAGTTATCAACTTAAGAGGGTTAGAAATCTCTATATGTGTGCCTTTGTTATATGTTTATGCCAGCAATGAAATTGCTGATCTCTAGGTATACTTCCCAGTAAAGAATCTGATGGGCAATTTTATTGTTGAGAGGAATGTATACTAAAAGTACATCTAATGAAACTAAGGAAGTCAGAAAAGGCAATAACAAGCAACAGAGATACCCAGTGGACACCGTACTGTGAACAACAGTGAAGCAAAGGACTAGAGTAGTAAAGGACTAGACTCCAGTGGAGAAATTATCTGACCCAATGACATTAGCAGAGGATAGCCACAGTTTTGTAACCTTGGAGATGTAAGTGGCATTGATTGCATGTGTGATTTGACCAAATGTACGCTCTATGTGTTTTTTCTAGCCATACATGCTTTTGCATATATACCTTTTCATTGCTGTTCACTAGCCAGGCATGCATTCCTAGTATTGTTTCCTCCCTCATGGTTTATATGGCTACAGGCAGATAGAGAGTGTTCACTTTTAGGAAAAGAAGAAATCTTTCTTGTCACTTACCTTACTATGCTGTTTAATTGTATGCCTTTTGCTTTGACTTTGTGCATATCTTCTTATTGGCTTGTAAAAGATACACACTGGTGGGGGCTCATGAGCAATACTTTTGAATGGTTGCTGACCCACATGCCCCCAATTTACCTCTTGGATAGTATTCATGGAGACCCATGTTTAAATAAGCCCACAGTAGTCCAGTGATTATTACTGTATTTAATAGTAACATAAAGAAGGCTTGGAGCATGGAAGGAGCTAATGCACCTCCCAAAAGAAACCACTTCATTACCAAAAAGTAGCTTGGACACAGTTTGGATATGATTCACTTTATAGAGTCATTGTCCAGTATTTACAATTCCCAAAGGATATAACTATTCAGAACCAAGAGACATGCTCTTCTCTAATTTTATTTCTTTTTACACCGTGGTCACATCCCAATCAATTCTCTCCCTCACAGAGAACCCTACCTGTTGGCAATCAATCAATCAGTAACATTTATCAAGCTCCTACTATGTGCCGGGCATTGTGTTGAGCACCAATTAACCTAACCTATCTGATGTAGCAACTATGTTTATCATATACAATATTCTGCACCTATAGGTATGTTTCAACATTGACTCAGAAGAATATTCTCTCATAACTAAGCAAATATATATGTGTTGTGCAGTTGCTTAGTTATATTTATATTTTTCTGTATGATCCTTTCCATGCATAACATATGAACATTTGAAATGATACTTTCAAACAAAACTTTAAGAAGAATACAGTCCACACTAGAAGATAATAAATTTTGCATTAGAAGTCTTAATGAATGAGGTTTATGGCTGTCATTCAGCAGGGGGTATACTGGCTAGAGAACCAGGAGGCCAATGCCAGCTTTACCTCTAGCTAGCTGTGTGATGCTGGGCAAGAAGCTTATCACCTCAGGGCCTCAGTTACTTCACCTGTTAAATGAAGGGGCTGGACAGCATGATTTCCAAGGTCTCACATGCAATGATTCTGTGCATTTATTCTGTACTGTCCAGCTGGTGTTAGCCATGATGAGATGGGGTTTTTTATGTAGAAGGAAGCTATTGCCAAATCTCTCTAGTTGGCTGCTTTGAGCTCTTCAGTTTAACATCCCAATAAGTCACAATCACAGACGGGGCTTAAATGAAGACAAATAACAAACTGATATATTGAGGATGCCTTGGCCTGACAGGATCTATGGAGCAATTAAGACACAGTTGTTTCTCAGAGTGTTGCAAAGAAACTGGGAGGAAGCCAATGTGGCTGCTTTCTATCAGTCCCCCCAGTGCTGACATCTGCTGAGACTAGGTGGTATTCAAAGTTCTGAGAGTGAAGGAAAAATCACCAGCTTGTGGGGTGTGTGTATGTGTGTGTGTGGACATGTATGTGGGAGGAAGACAGATCTGAACCATGGTTTTGTGAGCAGGAATATTTCCACATGGGAAAAATTCTAATTGTGCTTTTGAAAGCAGATAAAATGATTTTATTCTAGGGCCCTTGGTATTAAAAGTGAGGGGTGGAGTCAGGCTAACCTTTGGAGTGAATGAACCTGGGTTCAAATTTTGACTGGTTGTTTACTACTTGGGTATTTGCTACCACTTTACACAAGTAACTTAACTTTCTAGGTTTTTTCCCCTCATCTTTCCAACAAGGAAGCAGGACTAGACCACTCAGGTCCTTTCTGACTCTTAATCTATGATCCTAGTAAGACTAGAAGCCTTTCCTCCCCAGGTGGCTCAATGGGTAGAGCACTGAGCTCACAGTTAAAAAGACTGAAGTTCAAATTCAGCCTCAGACACTTACTAGCTGTGTGATCTTGGGCAAGTCACTTAATCTCTGTTTGCCTCAGTTTCTTTGTCTATAAAATGGGGATAATAGCACTGGGGGGGGCAGCTAGATGGCACAGTGGATAGAGCACCGGCCCTGGAGTCAGGAGGACCTGAGTTCAAATCCACCCTAAAATACTTGACATTTACTAACTGTGTGACCTTGGGCAAGTCACTTAACATCATTGCCTTACCAAAATAATAATAATAATAACAATAATAATAATAGCACCAACCTCCCATGGTTGCTGTAAGGATCAAATGAAATAATAATTGTAAAGTGTTTAGCACAATGCCTGGCACAGAGTAAGACTAAATGAATGAGTGCTGTTATTGTTTTTCTCAATTATTTTTATTTCATTAAATATTTCCCAATTATGAGTAAAAAAATTTAATATTCATTTTAAAAACTTTGAGTAAATTCTCTCCCTCCTCCCCTTCCCGACTCCTTGAGAAGGCAAGCAATTTGATATCAATTATACATGTGAAGTCATGCAAGACATATTTCCATATTAGCCACATTACAAAAGAAAACACAAACAAAATAAAAAATAAAAATAATGATAATTTGCTAAAAGTCTATTTCAATCTGCACCTAGTTCATCAGTTCTCTCTCTAGAGGTGGAGGCTATTTTTCATCATGAATCCTTTGGAACTGTCACGGGTCGTTGTCTTAATTACTGTCACTAAGTTTTTCACAGTTATCACCCTTAAAAGACTGCTTGTTACTGTGTATGAGGTTCTCTTGATTCTGTTCACTTCATTTTGCATGAATTCATATAAGCCTTCCCAGGTTTTTTCTGAAACCATCCTGTTTGTCATTTCTCATAGCACTATAGTATTCCATCACAATCATATACCACAATTTCTTCAGCCATTCTCCAATTGATGGGTATCCCTCCAGTTTTCAACTCCTTGAGACCACAAAAATAGCTGCTATAAATATTTTTGTACAAATAGATGCTGTTCACTTTCCTTTGATCTCTTTGAGATACAGACCTAGTAGCAGTATTGGTGGGCCAAAGAATATGCATAGACTTACAGCCCTTTGGGGATAATTCCAAATTGTTCTCCAGAAGGGTTGGATCAATTCACCACTCCACCAATAGTGCATTAGTGTTCCAATTTTTCAACATCCCCTCCAGCATTTATTATTTTCCCTTTCTGTCATATTAGCTAATCTGATGGGTGTGAGATGGCATCTCAGAGTTGTTTTGATTTGCATTTCTCTATCAATAGAACATTTTTTCATGACTATAAATAGCTTTGATTTCTTTTTTTTGAAAACTGCATGTTCATATCCTTTAACCATTTATCAATTGTGGAATGACTCATATTATAAATTTGACCCAGCTCTCTATATATTTGAGAAATGAGGTCTTTATCAGAGAAACTTACTGTAAAAATTTTACCCAGCTTCCTGCTTTCTTTCTAATGTTGACTGCATAGGTTTTGTTTGTGCAAAACCTTTTTAATTTGATGTAATCAAAATTATCCATTTTACATCCCATATCCATTTTACATCTTCCCCTCCACTATCAAGCTCTTTTGTATCTCTTGAGAAACAATTTACCCCATTCTACCTCTCTGCATTCCCTTCTCCCAGTGCATTTCTCTTTTTTACCCCTTAATTTTTTAAAATATCATTCCATCAAAATCAACCTACACCCATGCCCTCTATCCATGTATACTCTTTCTAACTGTCCTAATAATGTTTACGGTCTTAGGAGTTAGAAGTATCATCTTCCCATGGAGGAATGTAAGCAATTTAACCTTATTGAATCCCTCATGATTGCTCTTTCCTGTTTACCTTTTTATGCGTCTCTTGGGACTTATATTTGAAAGTCAAATTTTCTATTCAGCTCTGATCTTTTCATCAGGAATGCTTGAAAGTCTTCTATTTCATTAAATACCCATTTTCTCTCTGAAATATTATGCGCAGTTTTGCTGAGTAGGTGATTCTTGGTTGTAATCCTAGATCCTTTGCCCTCTAGAATATCATGTTCTAAACCCTATGATCCTTTTAATGCAGAAGCTGCTAAATCTTGTGTTATCATGACCATGGTTCCACAATATTGAATTGTTTCTTTCTGGCTGCTTGCTATCTTTTATCCTTGATCTGGAAGCTCTGGAATTTGGCTACAATATTCCTGGGAGTTTTCATTTTGGGAACTCTTTCAGGAGGTGATGGGTGGATTCTTTCAATATCTATTTTACCTTCTGATTCTAGGATATCAGGGGAGTTTTCCTTGATAATTTCTTAAAATACAATGTCTAGGCTATTATTGTTGTTGTTGTTGTTTTTTGGTAATGACATTCAGGTAGTCTGATAATCTTAAGCACTTTATATGTTATCTCATTTTATCTTTACTACAACCCTAGGAGTAGGTACTATTATTTTCCTCATTATACAGATAAGGAAACAGTCTGGGAGTAGTTAAGCAACTTACCCAGGATCACACAGCTGGTGAATGTTTGAATCAGGATTAGAACTCAGGCCTTCCTGACTCCAGACCCAGCACTCTAGGCACTATGCTCCTTAGCTACTAAGTCACATCTTTAGAATACAGACCCACTATTTCCACTTTCCTATCCAGCCTCTTGGAAGGCTTAGTGTAAATTTCTTCTACTATTAAGATGATGTAACAGAGAAATGAGGGTCATCTAAGTTTTTGTTAGACCACAGAGGAGGTGTTTGTGAAATGCCCTAAGACAGCCACATTTTGGGGGGCTCTTTGTGGGCTGTCTGACTGTGAGAGCCATGAAACTCCTCAGTCTCCAGAGAGTTGAAAAGGAGAATCACCTATAAATTCCTTTACAGAGTTGGGGGAAGAGGGTGGCCCAAGGATATGAAACATTGCATAACTTTGTAGATTTTTTTTCACTGTATTCATTAGTTTTGCTGATTATTTTTCTTTCTCTTTTTTTCTCTTTAAATATTCTTTGTTAAATGGAATCAGTCTCTAGGAGTGGGGAGGGGGAAGGATAGAAGAAGAAATGCAGGCAACATGGATACAAAGATATCAATGAAAATTTGTTTAAATTTTTTTTAAATGAGTATCACATGAGGGAAATATGGGAGCACTGAGATGTCTTACCAAGCATGAATTACAGAAGAGAAGCCCTGAGTAAAGAATGTTATCAGAGAAGGATTAATGAAAAAACAAGGTGGGCTGGCCACATGATGAGATTGAGGGAGAGCCAATGGGCCGTCCATAGGCACCACTGATAGGAATCTTCTTGATGGAAGAAAGGAAGGAAGACCCATAGCACCTTGGGTGGACCTCTTGTGTATTTCCTACATGGAAAATTCTCAGTCAGTCAGTCAAGAAGCATATATTAAGCACCTACAATGTGCAAATCACAGGTCACAGATCTATTGGAAAATCAGAGTCAAAATAATACCACCTCCACCCATTTCTACAGCTCCTCAGACTTTACGTAGGCCTTTCCCATGTCAATGCCTCTGGGAAGGAAGAAGGCAGGTAGAATTGCCCCCCTTTTGGACATGGGGTCACGGAGGCACAGAACAAGTCAGTAGGTGGCAGGGCTGAGTCTCGGGATCAGATCTGTCTTATCACAGCACAAATCCAGTTTTACTTGTCCCATATAGTCTCATTAAAAAATGTCTTGCAGGTGGCCCATCACAAAAGCCAGAAGAGCCTGGGGCCCCATTTGATAGCGTAGACTTCCAGTGGGGCTTATTATCCATCAGCTTGCCTCTTTGCCCAGGATAACACCTGCAGAAGTTGGGAATGTGTGAATGCTTTATTCTGTCTGTGTCTCCACAGAGAACTGTGTATTGAAGCTAGAACTCCTAAAGTAATGAGGCCTTCCCAGAGGAGTAGAAAGAGCTCCACAGGACTAGAGAAACCTGAGTTTGAGGCCTGGTCCCAACAATTAACAGCCATCGGAGCTGAAATCAGCAATCTTTGTTCCTGGAGTAAAGACTCCAACAAAGTACCCCAGGCAAACTGCCTAAGCTGTCAGAATTTGGGAGCGGGGAGCTTGCTGAGCACAGTTGGGGAGGAAGCCTATCATCTGTTACCTTCCTATTTTAGCTAATTATTATTGCTAACTAGCTAGAAGTTGCTAGAGAAGCAGCTTGATATCATGAATAGTGAGCAGTCTTTCCTGAGCAAATCAGGACACTATAGATTCAAGTCCTGCCTTAGACACATAGTGACTGCAGGACCCTGGACAAGTAATTTGGCCTTTCAATGCCTCCAGACCACTCTTTAAGACCACCAGTTCCAGAGAGGGTACCAATCTGCACTAATGGAGGGAGTTTCCTCCCCAGGATGACCCTACACCAGTGACATCATACATTGTTGAGTTCAGTTGTGTGTGTAGCCCATTAAAGGTCTAACCACAAGGATAGTCAGCATCCTCTGGAGCAAACATCAAAACCCCTTCCTTGCCTTGGGATAGAACATAATGTTGGACCTTCTCACAAGCTTTCCCTCCCTCCCCTACTTTTTCTCCCCTTCAATCCATCCTTCATCCTACTCTCAGAATCATTTTACTAACCCATAGGCTGGTCATGTCACAACTCTGCTCAGAAACCCTCAGTGGCTATCTACTGTTTTCTGATGGAAGATTGGGGTCCTTTGTCCATCATTCAAGGTTCTCACCAATTAGACACTGCCCTCCCTTTCCAGACCCATCACATGTAATTACACTCCACACAACTCTACACTATGACAACACCAGTCTCTTCTGTTTCCCCCAAAAGTATTATATGCCTTTCTACCTTGCCTGAGGTCACACAGGTGATAAGGTTCTGAGGCTAAATTTGAACCCAGGTCTTTTCACTCAACAGCCAGCGATCATTCCACTGTATTCCACTGTCTCCTCTGGCTCCAGCCCCAGGCATCTTTTCACTGAACCACACTGCCTAGCTGGTGCCTGTTTTTTACCTTTTTTCCCATGTTCCCAATGGTGGAGATCCCAAGATAAGAAGAGGGAGGAAAGGGTTAGGGAAATTATCATGAATTGGGTTTTATTTCACTTGGCCATTGGCCACACAGTTCAAATAAAGTGCATTCTCTCCTAAATTTCTCTCACAGGCAAAATTCAGAAAATAAGATTTGATTAATTTCACATTTGGTTCTTTCAACAAGAAAAGGAGAAAAGAGGGGGGAAAGAAGAGAAAGCAAGAGAATGAAAATAAAAGATTTCTCCTCTTTGGGGCTTCTTTATGTCTCCAGACCTGCCTCCGCTAAATAATTAAGTGCAATTTTAATCTACAATGAAAGACTGTTTGAGGACAAAAATTACTGAGATACCAAGACTTTCCTAGCAGCAAGAATTAAAGTTTATCACCCAATTTCATTATTCCTCTCCCTAGGCCAGTTCAAAACAGTTTAACCCAGCATCATCATGATAGTTTCCATGTATCTAATGCAATATATATTTCCATATTGTGGAACATTTAATATTTGCAAAGAACTTCACATTCATTATCTCATTAGACCTTCACAACAGCTCTAAGAGGGAAAAAATAGAATTATCCCCATTTTATAGGTGAGGTGAAATAAGTGACTTCCCCAGGGTCAAACAGCTACCAGGCTTCTGAAGCAGGATTTTAACTGAGATCTTCAAGTCTAGCACTGAATAACATTACTCTCCATCAATCCTCACTATCCCTCTTGGATTAGAATTAAGTATTATCAACAACCATTTCACAAATAAGAAAGCTAGTAGACAACAAATAAGCTGAGCTGAGCTGATGCAGAAAGAGGGCTGAATTTGGAGTCACGGGACCTGGGTTCAAATCATCTTTCTATCACTTAATACCTGTGTACTTGGGCAAGTCTGTTAACTTTGAAGGCAAGGTCTAAGAGACCCAGATTGATAACCTCTGCTTTGTCTTCCAGAATTAATTCATTGTCCTATGAAGTAGGATCAAATCCTAGCTGTGACTCTTAACAGCTGCATGACTTTTGACAAGTCATCTTAGCCCTTTGAGACTCAGTTTCTCCATCTGTAAAATGGGGAGGTCAGATGAGATGGCCTCTAAGATCTCTTCCAGTTCTAAAAGCTATGATTCTATTGGATGATACGGTTACCTATAGGTTTTCCAGTAAACTGACTGGGTAAGGGAGAGAAAGAGCCAAGACCAGAGTCAGTCGTTCACCTATGAACCCAACACTACTCACCTAAAGAGGCAGTGAGGCATAATGGGTAAAGCAGACCTGGACTCCAGTCCTGTCTCTGATATTACCTGTGTAATCCATAAGCAAGTCATTTAAGCTCTCTGACCTCAGTTTCTTAATATGTGAAGTGGGAATAATGATGCCTCAATTTGATGTGAGGGTCCAATGAGGCAATGTATGTAAAATGCTTTGCAAACCTAAAAGCATCATCTAGATCCCAGCCATTATCACCCATAATAAACACAGGCAGTCGCTCCTTTTCCTCCATTTTGTTTTCATGTAACCGTCTATTGGAACAGAAAAACCACTGACCTGGAAAGCCGCAGGATTGGGTTATTGTCCTGGCACTACCCCGCCCAGCCGGGTGACTTACGGAGTCTCTTTTCATTACTATGCCTCAGTTTCCCTAATTGTCAAACAAAATATTTTGATAAGATTGTCTACAAAAGATCACGGTACCCTAGATGAGAGCAGGAGAGGACCTTAGAGATGACCTTCAATTGCTTCATTTTACAGACAACAAAACTGAGTCAAAGCTGGGCAATGAGAGGGAAACTCACCCAGGGTATTCGGTTACCAGAGCTGGAGTTCCAACCCAGGTCATTAATTTCAAATCCAGTACTCCTTCCATCGTCTCATCTAGAACTTGTACTTAAAGTCTGCCTCGATCACTAGCTATGCAGCGCTCCTCTAGAAAATGAGTGCGTTAGACTCTCTCAGAACCACGGAACCTTGGTGGACAAGGGACCTCAGAGGCCATCTCTCTATTCCAACTGATAACTGAAAGAATCTTCTCAACAATATATCTCACATGTAGTCTACTGAACGTTTGTTTGGAGACCTCCAGTGAAACTTCAATGACCAATTCAGCTCTAAATCCCAGAGCCCTGGGGAAATTTGCCCATAGGCAAATCACTTAACATCTCAGTTGCCATTTTCTATGAAATGGGAAGAACCTTTGCTCTGCCTCTTGACTAGGGTATACCTTTTGTTCCCTGTTCATGACACCATCTCCCAGTTTCATACCTTTGCATATGCCATCTCCATACTCCCATCTCTTAGCCTCTTGAAATCCCTGGCTCCTCTCAATACTCAGCTTAGATACAACATCCTACAGGAAACCCTACATCCTCCATCACAAGTGATCCTCCATCCCCAAATAACTAGTATTTACTGTGTGTGTGTGTGTGCACACACACATACACATATATACATAAATGTGTGTATACACACATACACACACATGCATATATAGTATGTGTATATGTACACATGTATATTGTATTACAATACAATATGCATGTCTATTTTATATCTATATGCTGTATATATATGTGTATGTATGTATGTACATTCTTACACATATATCTGACTGTGAAAGATGGAGTTGTCTACAATAATGGCCAGGAGTGGACTCCAGAGCTTTGGGGGAAGGGGGTGGAGGGGAGACTGAAGAATTCTCTGGCTGCTTCTCTGCTGACTCAGCATCCCTTCCTGTTCAATACCTTTTTTTCCTTTTCAAATTTGTCTGTGAGGATCTGAACAGTAACTTTCACCGTAAGTTTCTTTACTTCATTTTAAATTGGTTTCCTGTCATTTTTATAGGACACAATTTATTGGTGCTTTAAAAAAAATGTAAAAATGTCTCTGGGCCTCAGCCTTTCTTTAACTGCCTCCTATATAGTGTTTATCTTCTAGCCTTTTTCTCTTTTTTATATGGTGCTTTGAGGCTGGCAGATGGATGTGTACATAGCAAGAGAGTGGGGAGGAGGCAGGTAGCCAGGTGTGACTCTCACTCTCTGAGGTTCATTACTTTGGACAGCTCCTCTACCAAATCTTCTAAAGGCAACTCATCGCCTCTGTCTCTCTCTGTCCAAATAATACTCAACCCAGACACTAGCACAGACATCTTTTCTCCAAATATCCGCAAGCAACTTCTAAACACTAATGAGTAATCAGTCAGGCAATCAGTAAATCGACAATCATTTAGTAAGGGCCTACTGTGTGCTGGGTAGTGTGTTACATATGGAGATTCAAAAACAAAGGTAAAAATGATGCCTGCCCTCAAAGAGCTTACGTTCTAAGGGGGTACACAACATGCACATATATAGACATATACAAAACACTTCCAAAGTATGTACAATGTAGCCTTGGGAAAGAAATCACTGGAAGTTGGTGGGACCAGGAAAGGCTGAATACAGAAGTTGTAATATCCATTATCTCCAGTCCTTCTCCATAACGGTCTGGACCACATGATCCCTCCTTTCAGAGAGTTTATCCATTTATAAAATTCATTCAACAAGCAAGTATTATGTCCTTAATGCATTTCCAGGCACTTTGCTAGGTGCTGAACATAGAAAGACAAAAATGATACAGAAGTGACACAATTTCTGTCCCCAGTGGTGATGGATGGAGGGTGGAGCCTGGAGTGAGGAGGACCTGAGTTCTAATCCTGCCTCAGACACTTACTAGCTGTGCAACCCCAGGCAAGTCACTTATCCTCTGTCTGCCTCAGTTTCCTCTGCTGTAAAATGGGAATAATAATAGCACCTATTTTTCCAGGGTTGTTGTGAGGATCAAATGAGATAATATCTGTAAAGCAATTTGCAAACTTGAAAACATTGTATAAATGCTAGCTAATATTTTTGTCTCTCCAGAAGATCAAGCTCTCCACATTCCAATTCTCAACAAGATGTCCCTTATGAATCTGCTAGAGAATAAGTTAACCACCACTGCCCCTTCCCTCCAGATGTATGGTACCAAGCGATGAGGTATTCAGAGAAGGAGGATTCTGGTGAAAATAAGAAATGAGGACATATAGTGGATAAGCCAAGGAGAGGTTGACCCCATTTTGAGATTGCAAAGAACTCCTGGAGCATCTCACTTCACCTCGAGGAATTCGTCAAACTTGGAAACCATGTGGTCCACTGAGTTTGAGATCAGGAAAAACCAAGTGCTGTTGAGCCAATCTCAATAAAATGTGGGTCTTGGGTGGGGGGGGGATTGTCCTCCAGCACAGAAATTTATCAGCAGGTACAGCTACTGGGATGTGGCTGAAGGTCATGAACCTTGGGCATCTCTGTTCCATTGGGATGTTGGGACAAAAGGGAAAGGGAGCCTGTGGGCTCTTCAAAGCATGGGGTCCCTGAAGGTCTGCCCTTTGCTGACTGATTCCTGCCTGTCCTGCTTTACACAGTGTCATGACTTCTAACCCATTCTCATCACTTGGCCAATTTTAGAGCTTTGCTTGCTCTTACTTGCTGTTTCGTTGTGTCTCAGTTCAGAGGATCCATCTGCAACGTAAACCTCAGTTGTATCCCATAAACTCACAGCCTTCCTGGCTTCCTATATCCTCTAGTTGATAAGGACCGGGGGGTGGAATCAGAGCCTAGAAGATGGTTCCAAATCCGACCTCTGACTCTTACAAGCTATGTGACCCTAGTCAAGTCATTTAATTTCTGTTTGCCTCAGTTTCCTCATCTGTAAAATGGAGATAATAATAGCATCTACCTCTCAGAGTTGTTTTGAGGTTCACATGAGGTCAAAAGATCGTCGATTTAAAATTGAACAGGGCACAAGAGACCATCTGGTCAACTGTCTCATTTTACAGATAAAGAAACTGTCCCTTAGAGAAGCCAAATAACATGCCTGGGGCCCCACAATCAATGAAAAAGCATTTATTCAGCATCTACTATGTGCCAAGTCCTGTGCTAGGAACTGGGCATGTGAAGACAAATGCAACAGCCCTGCCCTCAAGGAGCTTATCCTCTGTCAGGAGAGGTGACATGCACATAAGTTATCATATACAACATAAATACAAGGCATTTTGGGAGGAAGGGTCTTGGTGGCTGCAGGAATTGGGAATGCCGTCGTGTTGAAGGTGGTTCTGGAGCAGAGTTTTGGAGAAACCAAGGGATTCTAAGAGGTGAGCTCATGGCCCAGATAGGTCTAGAACTCAGTTCTTCCTCACTATCAGCCTCCCACTCTTATTCCATGCTCCTTCTCTGATCAGGGAAGGAACATCTTGCATATTTTAATCAGGTGCCACATGAATATTCATGGTTCCTATTTCCTGCCAGGAGAGTGTAAGCTTCCCTGAGGCAGAGGCTGCTTCACTTCCATCTTTATATCCCCAGCACCAAGCACAGGGGCTGGTATGTATACAGTAGACACTTAATAAATGCTTGGTGGTTGAATTGTTGAATAGATGATAGCCTCCAATGCTCTGGCAGCTTTTGGATGGGGTTCAGGTGGGTGCCTACTATTGGGACCAGATAATCTAGAAGGGCCCTTCCTGCTTGGAACCTATGAATCTGTGATCTCCTCTGAAGCTGTAAATGATAGTTGACATTTATGTCACCCTTAATGGGAGACAAAATGCTTTACTTCCATTGCCTTGCAAAAACCCAGAAGGAAATTCTGGAGGCATTATTATCTCCACTTGACAGATGAAACTGAAGCAGAGAGGACAAGTGACTTGCCCAGGATCACATTGTTCATAAGGATCAGAGGAAGGATTTAAGAATTTGAACCCACATCTCTCCTGACTCCAGGTCCAGCACCCATTCCTCTATCCTGAGCCTCTTGATTCAGCAAAGAAAATAGAGGTGGCAGAATGTAATGTCTAGAGTGTGAGACCTTGAATTCAAAAGAACCACCTCAGTCATTTACTAGCTGTATGACCCTCAGCAAATCACTTCACCTGTCTCAGCCTCAGTTTCCTCATGTGTAAACTGGTGTGATAACATGTGTAGTACCTTAGGCTTATAGGGTCGGTATGAAGACTAGCGAGACGATGGATGTAAAAGGCTTCGCAGAATCTCAGGTGTCAGTTATTATTAACGAATCCCCCTTTGGAAGGTCCATCCCCCCACATGTGAGCTGTATGACCTTAGGAAATTCACTTCCCCTCTGCAGGCTTCCATTTCCTCGTGTGTAAAATAATGGGGGCTTGGCCAAATGATCTCTAAGGTCCCTTTCAGCTCTGACATTGTCAGATTCTAGGCTACAACAGTCATCCCCTCACAACCACACGTCCTGTTGGGGTCACTCAGCCGGGAGCCCCACCCCTCTTACCCAGGGGGAGTTTGTGGTATATTGAGAACAAAAGCAAGGACACGCAAGGGAGACAGGCAGCAGCCATCCCCAGATTAAAATTGATAAGGTTAAGACAGTAGCATCTTTAATAACGTGGCCATCCTTTCTCCTTTTCCCCCTCTGGGATTGCAGCCCGGGTGCTGACTGCCGAAGAATCAGTCATTAACGGCCAGGAAATGACTTCCCCATCAATCAGAGGCTTGCTCAGCCATGTTTCAGCTTTTTTCCTCTTTCTCGGAGTAATTATTCTCATCCACCACTGATTACAGTTTATAATAGCCATAATTCTCTCGAAATCAATCATTACTTTATTTAACCACAGGGTGACCAGTGGAACACGAGAGAACACAGATACCTGAGGCCCCTGCTTCCTATTTTGGAAATGTTCTCCTTGGTCTGGATCTCATTTAATCATTCCTGTGTTCAAAGAAAAACTGAGGGTCTCCAGCAGAGGCACTTCTTCCTTGACCTCACTCTTCCCTTCCCCCATCCCCTTTTTTTCCCAAAGGGGAGTGATGGCTTTTTAAAGGGAAACCTGTGAGAAGTTACAGCCTGGATCCTAAGTGGCTTCTCCAGCTATGGGAAGATGATGGCAGGCGGGGGTGGGAGGATTGGGGTGAGGATTCTTTTCCTGGGACTTCAAGCTCCCTTGGCCTATTTGTCTGACTGTAACCTTTCGAAGGTATGATTTCAGGGTCGATGGTAAGACCTCACTCGATTGCCTTTTCTACCTGCTGGCTGGTAATGGGACACCACCACCATTTAATAGTACAGATCCCTTTTATTCCTTTTGGGATAAGCAAGACAAAGTACCATAAAAAGAGTTCTGCCTTGGGCACCAAGGTGCCAAGATTCAAATCATAGAATCACAGATCTATAGCTAGAAGGGTCCTTAGAGACCATTGAGTTCAACCCTCAGATTATTTTTATAGATGAGGACACTAAGGCACTTGTCCAAGGTCATATAATCAGTAAATTTCTGAGGCAGAATTTAAACATGTTTCCTCCTGACTACTCCAAGTCTAGTTCTCTATTTACTAGTTCTAACTCCTTATTTTACAAATGAGGAAACTGAGTCCCAGAATGGTGAACTCATTTGCTAAAGATCACCAAGTTTTAAGTGGCAGAATAAAGATTTGAACTAGGTCCCCAGACTCCAAGTCCAGCATTCTTTTGCCTACATGCCACTGCCTCCAAGGTTTTTGCCTTGTCACCTCTATGACTCGGAGCAAGTCACTTACCTTCTCTGCGACTCACTTTCCTCGCCTGTAAAATGAAGGAATTGATCACTTGAATGAAAGTCTTCAGATATGGGTGACCCACCTGATTTCAGTTGTAAGGTGTAATTGGCTGACATTCGTTTATCAAAATGGGTATGGGGATGACCAAGGAATGGAGACTGAACGGGAGCACACAGACATAGAGGAGAAGAACCAGGAGAAAGCACCATCAAGGTGACCCAGGGCAATCCAGGAGGACAGGAGGATCATCCGTGTCCAATGCTGCAAAGGTCAAGGAGGACACAGACTCCTCTTTTTTGCTGGTAGGATGCCCTGTGTTTGTATGCCTACCCATACATGTGCAGATCTACTTCTGCCTATTAGTGAGGTAGGTAGCATGGCCTAGTGGATGGAATCCTAACCCTCAAGTCAGGAAGATGGAGATTTAAATCCTGATTCTGACACGTAATACGTTTATGACCCTGAGCAAGCCATTCACCTCTCTTGACCTTACTTTCCCATCTGTAAAATGGGGACAGTAATATGTACTTCACTGACTGAGTGGATATAAAATATTTTGCAAACTTTAACAATGTATATAAATGTCAATTGTTGTTATTATTGCTAGTATTCAGGCTTTGTGAACTGTGCTTCTGAGGAAGAAGCAGCCTCCTCAATAAGAAGGTTGAAAGAGAGAGTTTGTGACATTTCTACAAGATGCCACAAATGAGGAAAAGCAAGCTTTTCAGTCAGCCAAGTCTATATTCTGTCATAGGGAAAAAATGGACTTCCCCTCTGGCAGAGTTAGACAGATGGAGAAAGCCCTGTCTGGTCCTTGGGCACCGGAAACTTGGTCCCCTAGAGTGGTTTTTTTCAGGCTTTTTTGTTACTGGCTTTTGCTGGTTGACTCAGTGGCTGTGCACCATTGGGAAGTCTCAATGAGCAAGGCATCTGCCACAGGAAGACTGGGTGGCAGACACTGCCTGGCGTCTACCAGCAGCTGCCTGAAAGTCAGATATGGATGGAACTTAATGGAGAGTAGGTATGGTTTGACCACATAGCAACTTCTCTGAGATCTCTGAATGGTTTCTTCTGTGGGAAGTGGGCCTGCACTCAGGTGCCCAAAAGTGAGTGAGTGTGTGTGTGTGTGTGTGTGAAGTGTGTGTGTGTGTTGCAGCTGGACCCTCATACCAATGGGCTGATTCCCAATATACATTTACCAGATCTCTGGAGAACATCAGGAAGGTGCTTCTGAAGAAGGAACTCTGTAAACCTCAACCACTCTAGAAAAATAAACTACTATGGACATAGCCACAGGATGCACCAAGGAAGCCTGTAGGACCCAGGCTCATAGATCTAGAAATGGAAGGTCTAGAAATTTAAGGCCAACTGGCCCACTTTGTCATTTTGCAGATGAGGAAACTGAGGCCCAAAGACAGTAGGTGATTTGCCCAGGGTCACACAGAGAGTGGCAAAGCCATGATTTGAACTCGGGTCCTCTGATTCCATATCCAGCCCCCTTCTGGTAGAGAAGGTAAAAGTCAGTCACAGAGGGGAAACCCACTGATGAGTGGCCAACAAATGTCATTAGTGTTGGGTCCCAATCAAAAGAAGTTTTATTCACATTTCATACGTCTTGAGCAGGAAAGGAGTTTTGGAATAATTTAGACCAATACCCTTTATAGATGAGGAAACTGAGGCTCAGAGAGGTCATTTCTTATTCAGTATTGGGAGCAAAGCAATAGGCTTTCCCTTCCTTTCCCATTGTGATTTTGAGACAAAGGGAGAGCAGCCAACGAGCTGGGCCATAGGTCTTCTCTCTGGATCATCACAGACTGGGGAGGCATTTCTTTGACTTCCATCTTACTTTCCTCATTTAATACAAAAGTGGGGGGGGGGACTGCCCAACAGCTTTCTGGGAAGGTGCCTGATATTGGACATAAAAGAGAGCCGTGAATCAATGAGACTCATTAATATTCATAGGCAGCAGATTAAGGTTGGGGAGAAAAAATTATTTATGAAACAGTGGTATTGTCTTCCTACTGGAAAAAGAAAAGGATTTTGTTTAGGGATGATTTGAATGGAGAGACAGGGGAGTGATGGACTGGGTGCATGTCTGCATATATCTTAGTTTATTTATCTCCCCAGAAAAGAGTTTATGGCAAAACTGAGCAAGGACTGTCACATGAGAGGAGATGTGGATGCTTTGGCCCTGGGTGCTGGGAAGCTAAAACACCCTCGAGGCTGATGAAGAACGCAGAGAAGGAAATGAGGGAATGGAATAGAAGGGGGGAGTGTTCAGGGAGGGCAGGGCCGGGTAACAAAGCAGAGACAAGAGAGCAGGATGGGGTTAAATCTGTATTTGATAATAAGAGGGGGATGGGAGGAAGAACACAGCAAAGAAGCCTGGTAACTGGTTGAGGTTTGCAGGAGAGATAAATGACCAGTGAAGCCTGGGGGAAAAAGAATGCAGATGAATCAAGAAACTAGAAACTATGGTTTTTATGACCAGCTGTTGTTCTGTATCCTTTGCATTAGTTTAAACCCTGTTGATTAGACATTTTTGATAATCTAATCCAGAAACTATGGTGAGGGATTATGAGTTCGTCTCTCTAAAAGGGTCTCAGAAACATTGGAAGACTTGTTTGAACTGATGCAAAGTGAAGTAAGCACAGTGAGGAAAACAGATACATGATAACTACAATAATGTCAATGAAAAGGAAACCATACTCAAAGCAGCTGTAGTGAACAATCTTAGCTCCAGAGGACATATAATGAGGCATGCCTCCCTCCATTCTGTAGGGGGCAGGGAGAGAGCCAAAAAGGGAAAAAGTTGTATGAGATGTCAGACCTGGGCACTGGGTCAGTTGTTTGTTTGTTTGTTTTGGGAGGCAATTGGGGTTAAGTGACTGAGTCAATTAGTTTTGTTTAACTACTTTAATATTTTTTCAAGGGTGGACTCAAGTATTTGGGAGAGGGAAACTCAACATGTGTTAAAATAACTAGGGCATCAGAAGAATGAAAAGTAGCAAGAAAACTTGTTTTTAAAAATAAAGTGTTCTAAAACTCTCAGGCTCCCTGAGTTCCTAATACTTTATTTCTACAATACTGAAAGTGTCTTACTAGTAAATTATCTTTACCAATCATCCTCTTTTCTTTATTCTAGAGCCTTCTTCTCCCCACCAACTATCTTGTATTTCTTTTATTGAAATCTTATACATGCATATGCACATATGTATGTGTGTATGTATGTATATGTATGTATGTATGTATGTGTGTACACGTTGTCCCTTTCTCTTACTAGAATGTAGCTTCTTGATGACAAGAATTGCTTTATTTTTGTCATAGAAGCCCCAGTGGCTAGTACCACACCTGGTACATAGTAGGTTTTTTTTTTTTAATAAACGCTTGTTAATTGATTGATTCTTTGTAGCCTTGCAGGGGCAATATTTCAAAATGAGGAGTAAATTGTTTATTGTTTGAAATTTCAAAAAAATCCATATATAATGGATGCCTCTTCTAGATATCATGTCCTGGCATGCTGATCTACCTCAAAGATGCTAGATGCTACAATATACTAAGTCACGAACAAAAGCCCTGAGTGAATGTTAGATTGATTATTGTACCTATATTGATAGCATATTTTAGAGTCTAGAGAATGGTTCACAAGCCAGGTGTGGTCATTCCCACCTCTTATCTCTGCTATGGGAGAGACTGACCCTAAGGAATATCTTGATCTCTGTAGTTCTTAACCATAATAGAGTCAAAACTGATCAATTGTTTAGCACCAATCTGGTGAGCTCCCAGGAACAGGGGGCCACCAGGCTTCCCCTGGGAAGGAAGCTGAACCAATCCAGATCAGAAATGGAGCAAGTTAAACCTTCTGAGCCTTGGCACAGCAATGGGATCAGCTTATGAGTGAGCATTGCATTTCTAGCCTGAGTGAAATAGGGAGACTCAATCAGAAATATATGTATATGTGTGTGTGTGTGTGTGTGCATGTGTAATGTGTAATAAGAGAAAGGGAGAGTGGGGGAGTAGGGGGACACAGATACAGAAACATAGAGAGACAGAGCGAGAAGAAGGGTGGGAGAGTGGGAGGGAAAGGAGGGAAGGAGACAGAGACAGACAGAGAGAGAGACAGAGACACAGAGAGAGAGAAAGAGAGGGAGGGAGAGAAGGAGGGAGGGAAAGAGAATTGAGTTTTGTACATGTACCTTTAAGGTTTGAATCAGTAGGATCTCAGGGAATCTTAAATTCTTTATCTAGTGTATACAGACAGAAGGGACTGCTATGTCAGAGATTAAGTTGAGTAGACTGAGATGGAATTTAACCTCTACATTACTCAGTTTGGTCCAGTTCAACTTTACATAGAAGGATCTGAAAGGAATCAGAAGGAAGACTTGGAAATGTCAAGAGAAAGTTGAAAAGAGAAAAAGGACCTTCTATATGTGTTTACATTGTGTGAATATGATGTCGACATTTCTTATTAAGTGGGTTATATTTGCAAAGCATGCCTTTAAAATCTGGTTATGTTCTCAGAGACATTCTCACTGAAATTCCAGTAGGAGCCACCAAGAGATGAATAACACCTCAATTATATACCACAGACCAGGTAATGAAACTCTTCCCCTAACACAGATGACTGAGAAGTGAAATACTGCACATTATTCAGGTATCTGATTTGGTAGTTTCCATTTTTAAATAATCACATGAATATTTATTAAATGTTATCTACATATGGTTACAGACTAGCAATAAGAATCTACCACTTAGAACAAAATATTAAAACATAGATAATTTAGGCACAAATGGGCATGTTCTGCCCAACACACCTTTTTAATCTCAATGTTTTAATGTAGGTAAAACTCTCATGTCTTCTCTGAGCTAATTAGAGCTCACCATGAAGCTTCCAGTTATTAGAAGAATCCCTGAGTTCCTATTTCTAGGAGGCACGTGGAAAGAAAATTGGATTTGAAATTAGAGAATTTGGTTTCAAATCCAACTCAATGATCAAGTCACTTAATCACTTTGGGAATTTCTTGTGTTTTCAAATGAGGAATTGGACTAGATCTGGGATTATTCATCTTTTTTTTGTTATTCCATGGACCCCTTGAGCAGTCTGGTGAAACGAATGGCCCCCTTCCTCAGAATGATGTTTTTAAATGTCCAAAATTTAATATATAAGATTACAAAGGAAACTAATAATATTAAAATGAGGTTATCAAACTAAATTTTGGGGAACAAAAGTTCACAGACTCCTTGAAGTTCATCAACAGACCCCTTGGGGCTTCATGGATTCTGAACAAAGGACCCTTGGATGAGATCATTTCTTAAATAAGGTCCCTACAGGCATAACTACAAACTCAATGAGCCTCTGACCTATGGATGGTGCCTGCAAACTATTTACCTGATTGTGACTCCCCACTCACGGGCTAATTCCATGGGCTCCTTTCTCAGCGCTTTAGTGGCTAAGAACTTTGGGCTCAACTTTCTGCTTTAGAAATAGAAAATTCCCCAGGTCTTGGTTTGACTCCTTTTCTGCGATCCTATCTAGAACAATTCCTACCAGGTATAACTCCCCTGGTTAGCCTCTGCCAGGGCATCTGAAGTCTGGTTTCTTTTTCTTTCAAAATGACCCTTTAAAAAGAGAAATCACCCATCTTTTGGGTCTTTCTCTCTGTATTCACATCGAAAGGAAAAAAAAAAAGATGGTTGGTTAGTAACTATTGTGTAGCAATTTCATATGACCTTTGACTTCCAATGGAGAATGAACCTTACTTGGGCGAGCTAGCTTTTCTCCATTTGTTACACACACACACACACACACACACACACACACACACACACACACACACTCACACACCTCCAGGATTCACAAATCTCTCAAACCTTTGCAATAATTAGTCCCTAGCATTGGCTGATTCTTAGGATTTGTCTAGCTGGAAAAGACTGAGATGTACCCAGGGATTAAGTTACCTTTAGATAGCTATTTAGTTATCTAGAGTCCATTCCTGTTCTAAATCTATGATCCTCTGACCACCTCCTCTCAAGACTGGGGAGCTGAAACTGCCCAGTGCTGCCTCACTAAAATCCAACTGACGGGTAAGTCAAGGCAGCACCTTCATGATGTCATTGGTCCTCTTCAAGAATGAAAGGCAAGCAGCAAGCTCCCACCAGACAACTTAAGCCGTTGGGAAGAACTATGCAGACTTTCTTTTTCTTTTATCTCACTCCCCGGAAGCCACACACAGCACTTCTTTCAGAATTTAAAGGATTTTACAATGTACTTGGGGTCCTAAGTTTAGAACTGGAAAGGGCTTTAAAGGTCACATAATCCAACTTTTCATTTTCATACAAGGAAACTGAGAATCTAGAGACATGAAGTGAATTACCCAAGAGACAGTAATAAGTAGAGCTAGGATTCAGACCCAGATCCTTTGATTCTGGAGCACAGGGTGCTGCACCATGTCCCAGATGAAATACTTTAATATTGTGATGTTTCAATACTTTGAGGTTCTGCTAGGTATTGGCCTGACCAATGCATATCACAAAGTCATCCTAGCTAAGGTGAAATTTGAACTTTAGCCAAAAAAAGCCACTGGTAGCTAGCTCTGTCCCTGGGGATGACCTGCCTGAGCTCACCCAGGCTAAACTGCTCCTCTCAGAAGACATAATCATCCAGCAAAGCCTGGGACATGAAGCCATTCCATCATGGTGGACAGCACCTTAGAGAACCCCAGATCACCAGTCGGCCACGATGAGATACAGGAGGAGACTTTGAGTCTGGCCAAGACCCCATGATTCTGTCATCTCATCAGCATGGATGCTTCTGCCAGCGGTGCAGATCTCAGCCCATCCATCCTGTGCCACTCCTGTCCATACCTTCCTTTCACCTCCTCACAGTAGTCCAGCACACACACTGTCAGCCTTCCAGGCCTTCTCTCAACATCATGAAGACCGTACCAGAGTAAAGAGCTGGCCACTGATTGTCTTTCACTCCCATGTGTTCATCAGCCCATCTTCTTTTTGGTTCATACATTTCTTCAATGGCCTCTTCACCTCTCTTCTCCTTCTTAATTCCATTTTTGTAGCATGTTACAGCTTGCCCACACCCACCATGCACCTTGACATGGACCTCTGGATAGAATTCTTTTTTAAAAATTCTTTGGAATGACCCATGGCCAAAGAACACAACAAATGTTGACAAGAGGCTAAAATAACAAACCAGGGAAAATTTGCCAGTTAACTGAGGTCTCCTCAGTCAATTCTGGTCCTCCATTCAAGTGTGTTTGAAGCCTTATGTATTTTCCAGCTCCCCACTTCTCTGGCCTGAGATTCAATCATGCCAAGGGGGCTGGTGAGTGGGGTGTGGAGAGGGAGTCTGTTGTACCAACACAATCTGGGCTGAGCTCTATCTAGTTGGGCAGTGTCCAAGTATGTTGGGCCTTTGAGAATCTGCTTCTCCGCTCCTAGTCAGGGCACTTCTCTCTGTCTTTTCTGCCCTGGGGTAGGCTTCCTGGAAGGTTCCTGTTTCTAGGACTTTGGGATGAGCTCCCAGCTCATTGGTGGAACTGAGGTAACTTCTTTGGGTCAAGGGGCAATTGATGTCCCTGCCTGGGGGGACCTGTTGTCACTCCTACTTAGAAGGGACCTCCTCACTATCTAGTCCAAGCAAATTCCTTGAACAGGAATCAAGGACCAAGGTTCTTGAAGAGCATTGGGTTTAGAGTCAGAAAGACCTGCGTGTGAGTCCTACATCAGATACTTACTAGCTGTGTGACTCTGGGCAAGTCCCTTATCCTCCATCTCAATTTCTTCATCTTTGATGATAATGATAGCACCTGCCTCCCAGAGAGGTTGTGAGGATATTATGAAACAACATAAGTAAAGTGTTTTGCAAACCTTACAAGCACTATATAAATGCTAACAATTAGCTCACTGTAATTTTACAGAAAGTAACCCAAGGCACAGACAGTTAAGGGGCTTATCCAGGGTCAAACCACCAGTGAGTGTCAGAGGCAGAGGGAAAGCCCCGTTGTCCTTGACCCCAAGGACAGCCCTCTATCCTTTCTACCATGCTGCCTCTTAAATATAGGAAACAATAACAGAAGATGTCCACCACCAGTGAAGGCAGAGTCATGACACCTCACCCTAATTAACAGATCCTTTGGGACTGGAGCAGTTTTATAATAAAATCAACATCAGTCATTCTAAAACACAAAATAAATCTTCCAAAATCCCTCAGGGGTCAAAATTTGGTGGGTCTCCTGGGCCCATGTTCTAGCTGCTTGGAACCCAAAGCCTCCATGCCAGGTTCCTATTTCCCCACCTATAGAGTCAAAGTTTGTGGTTTCCAAACTGAAACTACTACTACTTCTACCACTACTATTACTACTACGGCTTACTACTAATAATATAATAAAAATGATAACTAACATTTATATAGGGCTTACTATGAGCCAGGTATTGTGCTAAGTACTTAACAAATATCTCATTTATCCCCATTTTACAGATGAAGAAACTGAGGCAAACAGGGGTTAAGTGACTTACCCAGGATCACTTGACTAACAAGCGTCTGAAGTCACCTTTTATCTCAGGTGTTTCGGACACCCCGTCCTGTGTTCTGTGCACTGTGGCGCCCCTTGCTGTCATCTAAGATCTTTAATAAATGTTTTTTGATTAATGCAAGAAAGAAGAACAGGGTTTGAACCCAGGCACTCCAGCCTTCTTTCTGTTGTACTGTGCAGCCAAAGCAGGAACTTTCACTCTAGGACCTAAGGGCTTACAGCCCCAGTCATCCTCATGTGGCCAGGTCTTCATCCCAGCCCACGGTGTGAGTCCCCAGATGGTAGCAATCCTCTACACCTGCTAATAAATTTACCTGCTCTACCTTCACCCGAATGAGCTTCCATCCAAGTGTGACCACACCAAGCATCTGCAGAGAGAGAAGCCTCTCCTTTCTGCCTTTCAAGCCAAGGTTCCTAACTGTGGAATAAAAGGGTTGGTCTAGGGTAGGATAGATCGGGGAGGGGTGGGGAGGGGAGGTGACAACAAGCCTCCTTCCAACCTTTCGAGATGACACGGGAACAGGTCTGGAAGGACAGAGCACAAGCCTTCTGCAACTCCCCAAGACAGTTCCCTGCTTTCTGGGGGAGACAAGAAGTGCAATGGGGCAAGCCTAGTAGTGCCCCTTTCTTGGTTGCTACCAAAGGTAGAAAAAGGCATGGAATCATAGGTCGAGGTTGGGAGGGACCAACGCTTTCACTTTACGTAGGAGGATGCTGAAAGTCACAGAGGGGAAGCAAGTGATCCAAGGTTTAGGAAGTATCAGAGGCAGGATTGGAACCCAGGTCCTCTGACTTCAGAGATGGGGCTCTTTCCCCTGGACGATATTCCCTCCCCTGAATGTATCCATTTTTCTCTGGGATCTAGAGCCTGCCCTCCCCTACCGAGTCAAGCCCAGTCAACAAGCATTTGCTGAGCACCTACTGTATGCCTGACTCTGTGCCTTGTTCTAATCTCTTCGTCCCTCAGTTTCCAGCCTGAGCCCCAGGGAAGCTCCTTGTCTCCACCCTCCAAACCCAATCCCAGGCTTCCAGGTTCATGCCCATTGTCTTCCGGCTTATTCTAGTTCCTGCTGAGTGGAAAGACCTAGAATACCTCCCTCTGCCAGCCATCTCATTCTCATCCCTGCGAAGCCAATTTCAGGTGATTAGGCCTGTCACCAGAACAGACTTATTGGGAAATTTAACAGACACACCCTGAGGTAAATGAACCATGGACACAATGTATTTATAAAGAAAGGGGCCAAATAGAGATAGATGATATCTTCTGATCAATAGAGGGATAGGAAGCAGCTGGTGCGAGCCCCGGACCTGGAGTCAAGAAGACTTGAATTCAAATCCCACCTTAGATACTTCTTAGCTGTGTGACCCTAATCAAGTCACTTAAAGGTCTATGAAGCTTTCCTAGAGTGAGGGAAACATCCTCTACCCCAAAGGGACTGTGCTGACTAAACATAGAAACATACATGTGTGTAGGTGTGTGTACATATGTGTTCATCTCTGTGTGTGTTGTATATATGTATATGTGTATATTGTATGAGTGTGTGCATCACCAGGGACAAGAAACTCTTCTCACTCAAAATTGAACAAATGCATGCAGTATCCAGTTAATCAATGTTTGCCGAGTGGAGAAATATTCATTTTTCCTGTTTCTTATGAGGTTTCGAGGGGGAAATGTTCCAGTCCAACCCTTTCTTCTGATAGATGAGGAAACTGAGCCCTGTAGAAAGGGAAATGAGCTTCCTCAGCTGCTGCTCAGGGGCAGACTCCTGCCCCGGGTTTTCAGTCCATGTTTTAGGCACCAGAGCGGAGCCTCAGCCCGGTAGGTTGGGTCCGGAGCAGGGCGAGGGAGTGGGGGAGAGCCTCCTGCCTCCCTCTCACTCCCGCAGATGGATGAGACAGACAAAATTAATAGCATTGCAAGCCACTGAGGTGCTGATCTGCTTTACAATCCAATTTCGAGGACGTTTTAAAAGTTGTTAGCTGACTGCCAAAAATGAGTATCATTAACAATGGATTCCCAGCTGTTCAGAAAACCAGAAATATCATTTTCTCTTCATTATGCCTTATTGCAGATGCTATTGATTCAGCTCATCACAACTCACACGGCAACGGCAGGTCCCCATGTCTGTGACTTTGGAAGATGGCGCCGTGCCTGGTTCTCCTTAGCTGGAGAGCAAACGACACAGTGGCCTGGCAGCCACAAGGATACAGATGAAGGAGGGCACTATCCAGTGGTGAGAGCTACCAAGCCTGTTCAGTAAGAAGCAGTGTGTGGAGGGCTAGCCTGGGAGTCAGGAAGGGCTGGGTTCAAATCCTGCTATGGGTAAGCCACTCATCCTCTGTCTGCCTCGTTCCCTCTTCAGTAAAGTGGACATACCAATACCTATAATACTTATTTCTCTGGCCTCCTCCATCACAGTGTCGGTCCTTGCCAGATTCCAGAATTTCCATCATAGGGTCCTGCTCTTCTCTTTGGCAACTACTTCTTGAAGACCAGGATTTCAAGAAAGCCCCAGCTATGCCTCACGTCATCACCTCCTCAGGTAGCCTTTCTTCCCCTCCAGTTCTGAAAACATGAACTCTGATCAAATCCACTCTGCCATTGTTCCTGGATGGGGTGTGCCAGCCTATTCCCCTATGGCCACCATCCTTGTGAATTTCATGACCAAAGTGCCCCTCCTCTGGCTACCATTCCCCTATGCATATTGTCTCCTGCATTTGGATGCAAGCTACATGAGGGCAAGAACTATTTGTTTCTCTAGTGCTTAGCACAGCACTCAACAGACACTAAAAGTTTAATAAATGTTATTTTTTGTCTTTAATCCAGATATACAGCGCTTTGCAAATCATAGTTGCCAACACTGATATTGGGCTTTTCCAGTGGCAAAGCAGTTCACCTGTATGATCTTATCTGATCCTCACAACAACTCTGTGAGGTTGGTGCTAGCATTATCCCCACTTTACTGATGGGGGTAAGGTGCAGGTCTAAAGGCAGGCAAATGTGAGATTTGAGACAATGAAATGACTTGTCTAGGGTCACACAGCTGATAGTGTCTGAGGCAGGATTAGAACTTAAATCTTGCTCTATCCAGTAAGTCAGTCAGTAAGTATTTATTAAGTACCTACTTTGCACCAGGTGCTAGGGGTAAAAAGAAAGGGAAAGGATAGTTCAAGGAGCTCATGGTATCCAATATCCTCTTAGCTGCCAAACCTTAGACCCTGATGATTTTCAGAATTCTGGGGCAGGCAATGGTCAACCAGTTCCTTAAACAACAGTGAAAAAAAAAATGACCCTGTTACTCAGCAGCAGTATAAACCAGCATCCCTCATTGCCGCTTTTCCTTTGTTATCAGTTTTTGTCTCTGAATCATAAAAAGTTCCAATCTTCAAGAAAGCAAAAATGGTCATCATTTTTGGCCACAGAGAGGGCCATGTAGAAGTGATGGAGGAATGTGAGGAGGCTGCACAAAGAGTAATGTGTCTTTAAAGAAATGTATGAGGGAGAGAGAAGATGGGCTGGCCATTGGCAAGAGCAAGGGGCAGCTGATGGGCACCTTGAGATTCTGAGGGAAATCAGGGAAGGTCCCCAACACACTGTGGTCAACCCTCCTCAGTTAAACCTCAGATCCTAGATGTAGAGCTAGAAAAACCTTAGACATCATCTAGTCTACTCCCCTCACTTTACAGACGAGGAAACTGAGGTCTAGGGAGACAAAGTGATTTGCCCAATGTCACACAGGTAGTAGAGTCAGGATTTGAACCCTCAACCTTGGACTCCAAGTCTATCATTCTTTCCATTGTACCGCACTGCCTCCTTCTGCGTGGGAGGACAAGGACAAGAGGTAGACGATGAGCAGTCATAAATGGACTGCAATCATCCTCATGGGAGGAAATCTCCGTGTTGATGAGACTGGGGTCTGCTGGTAGATTATTAGTACAATGAACAGAATTTGTTAAATTGGGATGATTAGTTATTGGCTACACCTAGAGCAATGCCTATACATACACCTCCTTTGACTGCACTAATTAGGCAAGACTATCTTATGTCTGCTTGATATTAAATACTGGGTTCGTTTTTTCATTCTCGGGGGCGAGGAATGTGTTCCAGAGGTATGCTGGAGCCAGCTTGTACAGGGGCCTGAGAGCTGACTGTTAAATGTCCAGGGTGAGCAATAATCCCTCAGCAAACACTGCAAATCAGAGTTTGATGTATTGTTTTGCTGATTATCTAGACTTCAAAAAGCAATGGAGAACATTTTAATGGGGCAGATTAAATTTCATTGTCTCTGAGTTGATTGTTAAACATTTACCAACACACCCCTGAGATGTTTAGAACAACTCCCCAGACTAATGGGGCTCTGAAAATCATCAAGACTTCCCCAAATGCAAACTATTCTCATGTATCAAGTGCTTTTTGGTCCTGGAGAATGTTTCCAAGCAACAGCCCTCTGTGGTAGGCAGCTCATGCATTCTAATTCCCACTTTACAGATGAACATTTCACTTTTGACTTTTTCAGTTCTAGACTGCAAGAAGCTCCAGACTCCTTATCCTTGCAGTGATCTCATTAGTGTTGGAAATGCCCCAATACGATTGTTGACGCTCCGATGCCCCTCCATCCTGTGTGATCATTGTCCATTTCTCCTGTAAATTCTCTTTAGGAGAGTCCATCCAAAGTGGTGGTAGACTCCTAACAGGCTTATCACTCAGCTGCGTGAGGGGCAGGTGACGGGACCCTGTGGGTCAGCATCTTTTAACTTCAGCAAAAGGAATCACAAGCTAACTTGGCCTGTTCCTTCCAGAGAAGCCACCTTGATCATGAAAACTCTTCTTTGAAAAGTTACTGATATCTCTAAAAAAAAAAAAATTTTTTTGAAGGGGCAGCTAGGTGGTACAGTGGATAGAGCACCGGCCCTGGATTCAGGAGGACCTGAGTTCAAATCCAGCCTCAGACACATGATACTCACTAGCTGTGTGACCCTGGGCAAGTCACTTAACCCCAAGTGCCTCACCAAAAAAAAAAAAAAGGGAAACGAAACAAAACAAAATTGGAGGCACAGATCCTTGGAGTGGAGGTATGATGCAGCTTTAGGGTAGTGAGCTTGGAATGCTGATCTCCAAAGGACCACGTTTGACTCTGAGATCTGCTTTCTTACTACCTCTGTGACCTGGACCAATCGCTTCACAGTTCTGGGCCCCAGTTTCTTTATCTTTATATGAGGAGCTGAATCCAATGATCCCCAAGGTCCCTCAAAATCTGAGATTCCATGGATGTTTTCACCCTAACATATTCCTGGTATGGTCAATGTCTTCTAAAGAATCACAGAACGCCACCCCTCCTGGGTGATGGTTGCTGAGATTAGATGCTGAACCTGGTGAATCTACACCTGTCTTTCCCTAGACATGGCCTGACCTGGCTTGACCAATGCTCAAACCCTACCCTGCCCTGAAAGCCATTAGCATCATCTCTAATAAGGAGGAGGAGGAGGAGGAAAAGAAAGAGGCAACCACCAAGCAGCCTGGCACAGGGAGAGAGTCACTGGTCCTGGATTCGATTCTGCCTCTAGCATTTACTACCTCCATGACCTTTGGCAAAACATTTCAGCTCCTTGGGCCTCAGTTTCCTCATCTGTAAAATGAGGAAAATGGACTAAATGGCCCCCAAGGTCCATCTATGTCAGCAATATCAACAACCTCTTCTAGCTCTTCAATCAATCAATCAACACGCATTTATTAACCACTTACTGTGTGCCTAGGCATTATGCTGAGCATTAGGAATACAAAGAAAAAGCAAAAGTAGCCCCTGTCTTGAAGGAGCTTACATTCAAATGGGAGAGACAACACAGACACAAACCACGCATCCACTGGTGGCACTCTGGCCAGAGCACTGGGCTAAGTAGGAGTCAGGAAGATCTGAGTTCAAATCCAGCCTCAGACACTAACTTTGTGATCCTGGGCCACTCACTTAACTTTGGTTTCCTTAGCTGTAAAATGGGGATCGTAACAACACTTGCTTCCCAGGGTTGTTGTGAGGATCAAACAAGATAATATTTGTAAAGCACTTAGCACAGTGCCTGGCACGCAGTAGGCACCACATAAATGCTTATTCTCTTCTCTCTTCCTTTCCTCTACAAGATACAGAGTAGATGGAAGGGAGCCTTTGATGGAAAGTCCCAGCTCAAAAGGGTAGAATTTGAGTTGAGTTTTGAAGGAAGCCAGGGACTCTAAGAGAAGGAGATGAGGAGAAAGAACATTACAGGCACGGGAGCGGCCAGTACAAAGGCATGGAGGCGGCCAGTGGGCCACCAGTGGATGCGTGGTTTGTGTCTGTGTTGTCTCTCCCATTTGAATGTAAGCTCCTTCAAGACAGGGGCTACTTTTGCTTTTTCTTTGTATTCCCAATGCTCAACATAATGCCTAGGCATACAGTAAGTGCTTAATAAATGCATGTTGATTGATTGATTGATTGATTGATTTAAGAGCTAGAAGAGGTTGTTGACGTTGCTGACATAGAATCTGAGACCTAGAAAACTAGAGATGGGGATGGAGCCTCATGGCTAGTATGACTGGGTCATAGAGTGTGTGAAGGTATAAGGCTGGAAAGACAGAAAGGGGCCATGCAATGAATAGCTTTCAAAACCAAACCAAGGAGTGGATGGTTGATTCTAAAGGGAGACGTTGGAACTGGTTGAATGGGGGGTGATGTGGGCAGGCTTCCACTTCAGCAAAATCATCCGTGGAGGCTGTGGAATCAAACCAAGTATTAGAAATAAAGAATAAAACGACGATGTGGGATGGATTGTAGCAGGGATTTTTCTCCCTGTTATTTAACTGGGCTTTGTTCTTGCCTCTCTTTCCATCTGGATTCTGGGCACCTTGTGACCAGGGACTGTGACCTGACCTTCTCTGTATCCCTCATCATGTCTCATATCATTCCTTGGATTTGTGAGGTGAATGAATAGGTAATTTACTAAGAATTCATTATTATTAATTATCAATAGAGAAATTAATAAGAATTTTTTAATGAATGGAGACTTTAGCTGTGTGGCCTTTGGCCAATCACTTAACTTCTCTGAGATCCACTTTCCTCATCTGTAAAATGGGGACAGTTAGGCACTATCCGCCTCACAGAGCCATTGGGAGAAAGATCCTTTCTCAAGCTAACACCTCTCCTGGAGCTGCTATTACTTTCCTTCTCAATTCGACAAATACTTATTAAGTGCCTACCATTCACCAGGCACTGGAGTAGATGCCAAGGATGCAAGAACCAAAGAGCCCCTGCCCTCAAGGAGCTTCCATTGTCCTGGGGGGGTGTGACATGTATGCATGTCAAGTGAGGACAAAGTATACACAACGTAGACAACGTAATTTTAAGACAAAGAGAACACTAATAACAGGAGGTTGGAGAACAGTCTGCCTGTGTGGAAGATGGTGCAGAAGCAGGATTCCAGCATGTAACTCTGTGCTTGGCACATAATAGGCACCTAATAAAGATTGATCGTTTGATTCATTGATTCTGTGATGGACAGTTGAGGAAGGAACACATTCATTAACCAGCCCGCACCCTCCGTGTGTAATCAGACAAGCTAACAAAGTAACAAGCAAATGAATAAATTGGGTTAGAAACCCATCCAGGTAGTCATAAGTTCATTTTTTTGTTACAGCATGAAATGGTTCAGTGAGTTTCTCCTCGGCCACATTTGGGCGTGTGCATGGGAATCCTTGCGGCCGTGACTGACTGTGGATCCTGAGCGACCTTTTCAATCCATCTGTGGAAAGCCTGAGTAGTTAAAAAGGAAAAAAGCTAAGGCCATTTCTTACGGCCCTTCCTCGATATCTGCATTTCTCTCCGGTGAAGGCATATTTCACGATCCCTCCTAGGATTTCCACGGCCTTCTATTACACTCAAAATAAAATGAACATTCCGGGCGCCCACGTGGCAAATCAGTCAAATGCAGAGACAGTCAGAGCATCCAGCTCCATCTGGCCGTTGGACGTTGACATTTTTAATGGTCCTTAGCTTGAACCAGTGAAGCTGGACCAGAAGACAGAGACATGAATAACTGGCTCGGCCCTATCTAGACCGGTTGTGCAAAGGCCTACGGGTATGCTACAGATAGTGCAGAAGCATAAAGAGGGAGAGGCGCCTTCTCAGCTTGGCCACAATGGGCCCATTAGCTCTGCAATTAAACAAAGGAGAAAGAAAACCTAACAAGATGGAGCAGAAAACAAGCATCAGTCTGCCACCTGGTGTCCATTCGGAGGAAATGCAGCGAGTGCTTCAGACGCCCTCTGGTGGAGGAATTCAGCCTTAGCAGCCCAGAAGGAAAAAAAAGCTTCATGGACCTGTCTTGGCTCAGAGGCGTGGGCTGAAAGCATCTTAGCAGCCTTTCTAAGCAAAAGGATTGTGGTTTTCTTTTTCTTCCTTTCAAAGTAGGAAAGAAGCGCTGATCTAGCAGTAATCACTCACTGAGGGATCATAAGATCATAGATTTCCAGACAGACCATGTCATCTAACCCCCTCATTTTACAAATAAGAGTTTGTTCAATGATTTACCTGCAGGGTCACGCAGCTTCTAACTCTCTGAGGCAGGTTTGAACTTACATCTTGCAACTCTGCATAAGAGACAGTGTGTGGCTGTGCCTTACAAAGTGTAAGGAATAAAATTAAGTCCAACGTTATCATTACCTGGTGCTAACTCAGAGGGAGATGTCCAGGGACAGAGGAAGGATGATGGAAGGAAAAACACACCGACCAGGTGCCTTGAGACCAGAATTGTCATCCTAGCTCCATCACTAACCAGCTTGGGCAAGCCATTTGCTGTCTATGTTTCCTAGTCTGGAGAAGAAGGAGGTTGGAGGAGATGAGTTCAAAGATCCCTTCCAGCTCTCAGATTCTATAAGGTCCTAAGGTTCTGTAAGATTTTAATAATGAGCATTTGTTTGCTGTTTTCTAGGCATTTTGGAAATCAATACTTTTGAGAAAATTCATGTGACATGGAGATTTCTCAAAAAATCAGGGTTACAGCCAAATCTGTCCGAGCTAGACAGTATTGGAATTCACTCAGGAAAAAAACAATACTCCTGATTATCTAACTTAGCTAGAATGAAGAAACTTTAATTATCCAATTGATTGTCACAGTATGGACAGTGGGGTGCCATGTAATTAATTAAAGACAGAGAAGGATAGAATAAATCAGGTCTTTGTGCAGCCGGGCAGCGTGGAACGGGGGAAGGGAGCTGGGTCCCTCCCAGCTCTGTCTACGGCCCCTCGCCCACAGTGGGCTGGAAAGAGATGCTCTCCCCGTGGGGGTCACGAGTCCAGGGGCTTCTTCATTCTTCTCTTAGCATCTCCCTGTAGGAACCTGGGGGAGTCACTGGACCCCTCTGTGCCACAAGGCCATTATCATAGGGACTCATGACCTGTTAACATCCAAGGACAGGTTTCCTCTGCAGCAATAATGATTATTTGGAAGACAGAGCCAATTAGAAAGAATGAATCCACGGCCTCACTTTCAGCTGAATTGACTCCATTTTCTAAGGGTCCTGCTGATGACTAATAATAATTGTAATGATAACTGGCGTTCACAAAGCGCTGCGGAGTTTACAAAACACTTTGCTTACAGCATCTCAGTGAGGCTCATGACAATCCTTTTGAGGCAGACCCTTCTTTACTAGACCTGTGAATTCATTGAGGTAGGGTACTCCCAGTGAGAAAACCCCCACTAGTAACGGCTTGCATTTCATTAGTTCTGTAAGCTTTGCAAAGCTTTTTACAAATACTCTCTTATTTAATCCTCACAACAACCCAAGATGCTATTATCTCCATTTTACAGATGAGGAAACTGAGGTAGGCAGAGGTTAAGTGACTTGCCCAGTGTCACACAGCTTGTAGTAAGCATCTGAGTCTGGATTTGAACTCCATCCACTGCACCTCCTACTATTCTCCATGGGCTTTTAAACCAGGCTGATACACACATACCCTCTCATACCACCTGCCCATATCCAACTCTTGGTCTCATTTCTGTTTTGTCTTCCTCTATTAGAATATAAGCTCCTTGAAGGCAGGGACTGTCTCACTCGTATTTTTTGTCCCCAGTGCTTATCACAGTGCCCTGCCTATAATTAATGCTTAATAAACGTGGGATATTTTTTGGTCATTAATTCGTTCATTCATTCATGCCAGTGCATATCAGAACCTTCCTGCAACTTACCCTCTTGGAATGCTGCTGCCTGTTCCCCAGAGACAAGACTTGAACCCAGATCCTCCTTACCCTGAAGCTGGCTCTCTTTCCATTGTACCATGCACTAATATCTCTACAGATATTAGTGTCCCCATTTTAGGGATAGGGTCATACACAAACAGGAAATGTTAGAGGTAGGTTGAACTAGGTCTTCCTGGGTCCAACACTCTAAGCCCTACACCTTTTGTCTCTTTCCAACTTGCAAACTAGCTCTGCTCCTTGATGTGGGACGATATCCTGGCAGTGACCCCCAGTTCTGACCCAGCAGCCTGAATTTCTGACCTCAGACTAGCCAGAAGAGAATGATCTCACCCTGGGTGGCAGCCAAAGGTTTCCACTCCTGTGAATGTCTGAAAACAGCCCAGATGCAGATGCTTGGGGTGCTTGCTCTTTGGTTGAAAATCACGAAGAACCATGATGGGAAGAGCTGGGAGCTCCCTGGGCGCTTTGCCTTCTACTCAGTATAGAAAATTTTAACAGGTACAGATGTCTAATGCCCACAGAATATTAGGTGGGTGAGAGCTGAGATTCTGAAGCAAAAGCATGAACTGGAATTGGGGTCTTAGATGGAACTCAAGATTCCCCAAGTCAGCGAGTTTCCTACTTGACATAAAAAAAAAAATCAACAATGATTTGAAAAGTGAAAAATTTAGTCAATCAAGACTTTACTGGTTTATGTGGGGCCAAATAAACTTATGTGTTTTTTTTTCCTACAGAATAAATCTCATTGGTCAGCTGTTTAGTATAGTGGAAATACAGCCTACATCACAGAAGACAAGCAGAGCTCCAAAGTAGGCTCCATTTTGTGGATTTCCCCAAAGGCCAAACCCATCTGGGTTATTACTCTTTGGGAAGCTTGCCACTCCATGGAGGTCATTTCTTATGTTGTTCCGTATTCTACGATGGTCTTCCCTTCCAAGCCCCAGTCCCCGTAAGCTAGGAATTTGTACCGATGGGTATGCACTAAGGAGGCTGGCTCTGCATACCAGATAGGAGACAGCCTCCATCTGTTGGCCCATCCATGATCAGTCTTCCAAACAGATCAACAGATGAGCACCACCAACCCAGGCAAAGCCAAGGTGGGCAAAGGGGTGGATAGGAAGAAGTATCGCTGATGCCACTGCCATGGCTGAATGAGATTCCAGGAACTTGCCAGTCAGGTTGCATGCTTCCAATTTATCCAAACCCCAGAAACTGACCAGAAAATCAGTAGAGCAGGAAGAAAAGACGAACTGGAAATCAATTGTCTCACATGGCTCCCGATGCAGTCCTGTGCCCTGACACTCCCTATTGAGTAGGTTATTCTTCCTCCATATCAGTTAAAGGCAGGACAGCAGCAACCAAAGCTGCCCCTATGAGGAATGTCCATTGGACATGTCCATCTCTTAGCATAAATGTTTAATCATCTAAAAGAGATTTTTGGGAGGAAAGGATATGTTTTACAACAGAATCCTGTGTATTCAAAGCAATATTGTTAAGATTCAAGTTTGCATCGTGTGAATGGAAATCACAGACCTGTAACTAACATAAGGCCAACATGACTTCGTCCCAAGACATCAACATGGGCAAGGAGGTGGAGTAACTTTTTCTATGGAAGGGTAAGCCTCTTTCCCTCTAGGACTATTGGCCCCGAGACTCATCCCATGGCACAGCCCATGCCACTGATTGATGCAAGAACTCCTGAGCCATTGCCCCCTTTGGGACCATCTTGGCACCCGTCTTGGGAGGCCTACCTTCCCCTTCCCTACTGGTGGCATTGTGTATCTCTCTATCCATACCACTCCCCAAACTGCCTTTGATTCCAAGGAGGAAATATTCCTGGTCATGGCTCTGACCACAGGTTAATAAAAGACTCATAGATGTGAGGTTGAAGAGGGGCTTTGAGACCTCCTAGTACAGGGCCACTCAGGTCATAAACTGCTGAGCCAATATTTGAACCCAGTCTTCTAACTGGGTTAGAATGTTCTTCTTACTGTTCTCATTTTAATGAGAATCATCTTAAGAAAGCCATGGGCTCGGCTTAGTGGAGCATTCATCGTGTCTCAAGGTAAAGCAGCTTCTGTCTTCAGAAGGGGTTTTGTCAGTTTTTTTGAAGCTTGGGGGCCTAGCTTTGAGAGGCCCTGCACGGTGCTAGGCTCCTAGACTGAGTTCAGCTCAGCTGACTCCTTCTACATAAGGCCTTTCCCGATGGGGGCTTCCTCCACCCCGCTTCCCGAAATTCGTTTAATTGGTTTGTCTATCTATAGACACATGTTGTGCTCCCTACCCATCCATCCCCCAAATAAGAAAACCACCTTGCCTTGCAAAGAGCTTACCTTCTGGGGGGTCGGGATGCGTGCCCCAAAACAAATAAATGCAAACTGTAGATAGTGAAACAATCCCTGATCTCAATCCCTTATATTCTAGCTACAAAATTGGTTTGGAGGTGGTTTCATTTTTTGTCTCTGTGCCCAACACATAGTAGGTACCTCGTAAATGCTTGCTGATTGATTGATTGATTGATTCCCTTTGTACCCCCAGTGCCTGGCACAGTGTAGGTACTTGGTAATTGCTTGCTGAACTGACATTTAATTGAATTCAGAGACTACTTGTTGAAGTGAATGTTACTGAATCCTCAAGCTCTGGCAGGGAAAGAATATTAGACCAGACACCCGTGCTCTATCTCGCCAGGGCCCTGCGATCCAGCTGTTCCTCCCGAAGACTGACCTCCTTTTGTCCAAGACACAGTTCTTTTGTGCCGCGGCCAATGGAGGCACTTGACCAAATTACTGCCCTCCTCATAATCTCTGAGATTGGCATCGAAGGTGTCTCTAACTGGCATGTCCTCATCCCTTTAATATCCTTCTAGACTAAGCTTCATGGGCCTATTACATGTAAATTAGAAACACATTATTCCGGCAGGGAAGCTTTTCTTTCAAATGCATAGAATTTTATAACCTGCCATGATCTATTAAAATCGGAATGGTCTGCACTGGAACTGACTCCTTTCTGTATGAAGATGTCAAAGGATCTTAATTTCAGCTAATTCTGTCAGCCCAGAGAGGCTCCTCCGCTTGAGAGTTGGCAGTGATGACTTCAGGAAAACGGTTCCAGGAACAATTGTCTATCGCTGAGATAATGGCCTGTTTTTTTAGATCAGTATCACCTCTGAAATGCGAAGCTTTGGCCAAATGCAGGCTGTCTGGCTGCCTTATTATTTCCCCCTCCACCAAATTCCCCTGAAAAGTTCTTAAGTCCTAAGAGGGCTTGACGTAAGTAGGCTGGGCCACGGGGCAGAGGGAGCAAATAGAAAGAACGTGGGGGACCCTCGGAGAATTCCAGAATCCCAGGTCAGGCCTGTCCAAATAAGGAAAACTCTCTGTCCCGAGGAGGTTCAAGATCCCCCCCCGAAGCTTGTTTCCGTTTATGGCGATTGATACAATCGCGGTGAATGTTCCTCTCAGGTTCTCAGGGCATCAGCTGGAGTGTAGGACCGACCATCTCTCATAGGAAGCAAATCAGCTCCTTGGGATAATCATGCCAATGCCTACCACCAAGAAGACACCAATGGGAAACCTGAGAGATCTCCATATTTGGCAAAGAATCCCGTGTCTCTCTAATGTCTCCCATGCCATGACTTCCGAGTCTGAGAGCTGCTGCTAGCAACTGGAGCATCTGGGACAAGTCATGATGTTAGGATAGGCATCAATAGCTATGCCCTCAAATCCACTATGGGACACTAGCCTCTACTGGGAAGACAGAGACATCAAGACACTGGCCTGTTGGGGAGACACAGATGGACCCTGTAGAGAGACCCAGGGGAGGGGCAAGAGAACAGCAGACCGGGGTATAAATGTTTAAAGATGTAAATTTGGTATAAATGTCTGCCCCATCCAGACTCTGGTGTCCAGGGACAAAGCCCTCACTACCCCACCCTGGTTACAGCTTTGCCAAGTCTTCATCCTTTTTTTTTTTTTTTAGTGAATCTTTTTCTAAAGAACTTTAAGATGTCTATGTGAGATGTCCAGAAGTCTAAGAGGAAATATGAGAGGGAAACTGAAATCAGCACTTATTTCCTTGAGCTGTAGGTTTTTTAGGGCTGGGAGAAACTTTGGGAGTCCTTGAGTCCAATCCCTTCATTTCCCAAATGAGAAAGTGGAAGCCCTGGGAAAGTGAGGGACCTGGCAAAGGTCACGCAGCTGGTTAGCTGGGATTAGAACCCACCTCTCCAGCCTCCAGGCTGACGGTCCTCCCACCGGCCTGCCCTCCTCACGGTGCCTGGCAGGATGGATGGTGCTGGCAGTGGCTCCTTCTTGTTAATAATTAAGCAGCACTTCCAGGTTCCTTAAGGTGCTGCCAAGAGAGAGTGAAGAATTGTATCCACGGCTGACCATTTACAGGCAGCTGTCCAAGACCCCTGCACTATTGACAGACACCAAATAACTTATTGATTCTTTCTCTGAGCCCCGTGCCTGCACCGCACAGAGGGTGTAGGATCCACAGCGTTGTTTCAGTACATGTAATGAGTGGATTGTTCTGAAGTTGTCATTCACCAAAATAGATTGACCAGGTCAACGGCTGGGTGTTAACGGGGTCGGGGAAATCATGACTGGATTCCCCATCTTCCGCTTGGTTTTTCTCCTCTTGGGTAATCCAGCTCAGATGATTTCCTTCCATAAATTCCTTTATTCTTGCTTCATCATCCCTAACTCATGACTTCCTGACGTGAACGTTCCCTAAAGCCGGGAAGGCAGACCAAAGCCAACAACGATGTGAAGGCCAATCACCAAAAAAGTAAGGAAGCTCGCTGGAAGATGAGTGTGTCACCCTAGTGGCCCCCATGCTTGATGTTTAGTGCATTACTGTTCACTCCCAGAGCCTCCCCCTGGGAACAGATCTCTGCAGGGCAGGGCTCCGCATTCTATCTCTAGTACTCTAGTAAATGGACCCTGTAGAATTCAGAAGCATGACCAGCACAAGGTGAACAGGGCTAGGACCCAGGGTGCCAATATGCAGGAAGAGGATAACTGCAAGCCCAGGGCTGGCCGCCCCCCTCATCCCACGTCTGTCATTGCATGTGCTTCCCATGATGCTTGGGAGGCACCGCCCCTGAATGGTACTCAGACTCCAGCTATCTTTCAGCTCAAAATCTTCCTCCTACATGAGGCTGCTCCTGATTCTCCCACCAGCTCCAGGGCTCCCTCCCTTTCCTCGTATTTATTCTTGTATGCAGTTTATGTAACTTATGCGTGCACGTATTATTTCTCATTATGGCATGGGGTTCTTAAACTTCGTGGAGAGGGTTCGGACCCTTTGGCAGCCTGGTGAACTTAGGCATCTCTTCTCAGAATAATGTTTTATAAAATTCATGAAACAAAATATGTAAAGTAAATTATAAAGAAATTATATTGAAATGCAGTTAAAATATTTTTAAATGTTCTTGAGTGTAAAGACTTTCATTTAGGGCTTTGCATCTCCAGAATCTAGCACACAGTAAGTGATTAATAAAGGCTTCTTGCTTGACCATGCGGTCACCTCCCCAGTATCCTCATCCTGTGTTTCAAGGTCTTCCCGTGGCCCATTTCACCATTCAGCACAATTGCTTTGGGGGGGGGGGTGATGTTCAGGATCCTTCAGGCATCACTTCTGAGGCCAGTCTTCCCCCAAGGCCTCGGGCAGTGAGGTCCACACTATCCTCTGAGGAATGCTCCAGTCCTTTTGTAGGCATAACTACATCCATCTCTATCATCTCCCTCTCTATCATTGCTTCCCCCACCCCCCAAAAAAGTCTGATCATTTGAATTTGCCCTGGCCCACTGGTCTCTAGTTCTGGCCTTGGTGAGACACCTGGGGCTTTGGAGCCCAACCTCCCACACGGCGTGTTTGCTCCCCGCCTGGGAGGCTGCCGGCCCATTCCACATATGTTCCTTGCAGGGTAATCATTTCATCTTGAGATATTTCAGGGCAAATGAGGTCAGAACTTCACAGGGTGACCTTAACTCTCTAACTCTGTCTGAGGAGAAAAGATTGCTTCAGAGCCGGATAGCTACAGTTCATCCAGACTCTTTAACTCCAAAATGCACTCATTCCTCCTGGTAACTCCGAACACTCAGAGCTCCCCATCAGCATTAGAGGGAAAGAATCAATCCAGCAATCACCAGGCGTTTCTTAAGTGCCTAGGATGCGCCAGGCATTGTGCTATGTGCTAGAGACGGAAAGACAGACGTGCCGTTCTAACAGGAGATACGATCTGTATGCGTTTAAGTGGGGGGACCTTTAGAGCTTCCTGTGGAAGGTAAGGTTCAAGAGGATTCTTGAGGAAAACGAAGGGTTACAGGAGACAGAGCTGAAGAGGAAATGCATCCCAGGCATGGGGGTCAGCCAATGTAACGGCAAAGAGGTGAGAGACAGAACACTGTCAACTGAACAACAAGCATTAATTAAGCGCCTATGATTTGTGCCAAATGCTTTGGGTATGCAAAGAGAAAAGGGAAGCAGATCCTGCCCTCAAGGAGATTACAGTCTAATAGTATTTTCACACTGCCCTGTGTGAGGAACTTTGAGAAGCAAGAAGAGCATTTGCCCAGACCAGAGTGCGTGGAGGAAGAAGTATGTGAAGAGCTTTTGGTCTCGGGGTATAGATTGTATCTTGGATGGAAAAGGAAGCCACTGCCGTTTCCTGAGCATCACACAGGACATCCTTCTTTCTGCCACCTCCACCGCAGACCCTTTCCTCCCCTCCCATCTCACAGTCACCTTGCCTGGGCTCTGCTGGAGGCAGCCACTTGTCAAACTGGACCAGCCATAAGAGAAGGTCTGAGTGTGTTCAAGGAGCACATCCAGTTGGGCCTCAGACTCTCCTCCCCATCCACTCTGAATTTTCCTTGTGTGTTTGAGCCCCAGAGCCATCAGGAACTCACCGAGAGGCTGCAGGGGAGAGGACAGTGCCCTTGGCTCCCAGCTCATCACTGAGGCCATGGAACCTGGACATTGGACTGTAAGCTCCTTGAGGGCAGGCAGAGACTTGCTCTTTATGTGTATCCCCAGAACTTGGCATAGTGCCTAGCACACAGTAAGCGCTTAATAAATGCTTGTTGCCTGCTTCTGAAGGCGAATTCCTAATCCATTCTCAGAGAGGGACTCACAAGCCTTTGCAATTGGGCCCTGAATGACGTCCACAGCTTTCCAGAGGCATTAGAGAAGGACGCTGAGCGTGTCTGGGCAATTCCCCATCTTGCCACAACTGGAGTTAGCACCTCCTCTGGTCCTCTTGCCTCATTTTTTCTTTCTTTCTCTCCTTCCCTCATTCATGCATTGATTCATTCAATAAGCATTTGTGAAGGGCCTTTAATGGGCCAGCTACTATTCTAGGCACCAGAGATTCAAAGATAAAAGAAACAGTCCCTGCCCTCATGGTGCTTGCAATCTATTGGGGGAAACAATGTATAGACACATGAGTATGTACAGTCATACACATACTTTTCCAAAGTGGTACAGAGGGAAGAATTAGGATTAGATTCTGCAATCAGAGAGCCTGAGTTCAAATCCCCTCTCTGATACTTAGTACCTCACAAGTCACTGTGACTATCACAAAAACTCCCTGGCCTCAGTTTCTTCATCTCTAAAATGAGGCTGTTGGGCCAGATGGCCTTGTTCCCTTCCAGCTCTAGAACTGATGCTATAACCATAAGTAAATATAGAAAATGTGCAAAGAAAAGTCAGAATAACTTGTGAGGGATCATTAGCAGCCAGGAGTGGGGAGGGCTCAGGAAAGACCTAGCACAGGAGATGGCAGTGGAACTGAGTTTTGAATGAAGCTGAGATTCTGAAAAGGTGAGGAAGGAGTGCATTCCAGACATGGGGAAACAACCTAGGCAAAGGCATGGGGATGGGAAATGGAATGTATGAGAGGAATGACTGGAAGGTCAGTTTGGTTGGACTCAAGAGTCCAGGGGTAATGGAAAACAGGAAATAGGTAATAGGAAAGTATGCTCCTTCCTTGTCTGGGTTAGTCTTTGAAAGTATCACAGGATTCAAGGGTGGAAGGGCACTTGGAGGCTATCTAGCCTGACCCCCTCACTTTACAACAGAAGAAACTGAGGATCAAGGAGCTGGAGTAAATTACCTAGCATTGCACAGGCAATAACTCCTCTCTTCCCTTTCTTCCTCCTTTCTCCCCTAAAGGACAACATTTCATACTCCTCACAAGCTTTGTTCTTTTCCCTTTCTCCATATCCAGCAATAAATTTCTGCCGTGCAAATGTGACAGTCTCACTGGCCGGCCTCCTATAGATTATCTCGCCATGCTAAGCATTGTGGGGCTCGGGCTCACTAATTGCACCTCCCCCCACCCCTCCACCCCCAGCTCATCTGGCCAGCCGCTAAGACTGATGTCCAATTTGCATTATTTATGTCTTCTCACTGGGTTTCAGTGATGGGCTTTTGCATAACATATGTAAAATTGTGCTGACAAAGGAGAATTCGCTGGAGATGCTCAAAGGAGGGGGGTGGGAGTGGGGGGAAGGAAAACCTGGTTTGTGTAAATTCAAAAGCCTGTCCAACAGCTTTGCTCTCTTCTGTTGTTTCTGAGAGAATGGGCACCTGCCCTGGGCACCAGAAGATGCCATCTGACAGCTAAGCGACCCTTAGGGCTTAAAATGCTTTGGGCCCACTCACACCCTCCCCCCACTCTCCCAATTGGAGAGGGTAAAGAACAAAGGGCTATTTGTAATATTTTGAAGTTCAGACTTTTACTGCAATTAAAAAAAAGTTTTCCTTTTTCCCAAATCAACTTCTGTCCTTTGTCTCTTCTTTCTTATCCTTGCAGCCATCTTGGAATCTCCTAGTGTGGAACCGATTGGGTCTCATGGCCAGTAGCTTACCCCATACAAGAAATTCAGCTAGTTTGAGGCAACTGGGCTTTTGTCCCAGGGTATTGCCATCAGGGAGTAGAGGCTCATTTTGTCCCTGTATGAGAGTGACTATGCCCATGGCTTGTGGTCTTCTGAGCTTTGCCTCCTACCACCAGATGGTGCATCTACCCCTGGGCTACCATCTCCAGGTTTCTGTTGCCAGGGTGCTTTTCTCCTGGGGCCCACCTTCTGAACCCATATGGAGATGTGGGCTGGACTCTGGGGGGGGGTTGGTTGACCCCTACCCTGTATGACTATACCTAGTTTACTGTCCTTTGTGCAATAATCATGCCCCACCTCCCTGTCAGCTCAACTGCATTTTCCTCCAGGATCAAGAATTCCTAATTTTGTCTCTGACCCATGTTCTCAGAGAGCACAGGTGTGGTTCAGTGTCAAGAGGGAAGGTGGATGCAGGAGTAATGTTCCTAGATCTGTTTTGTCTAATTCCTGAAGTGGCGATTCAAAAGAAGTTGCCAATTATCCAAGTTGCAAGCCTAGAATACTTGCTCAGTGGCTCAGCATCTGTCTGGAGACAGAGCTTGGGTTAATCACAGGCAAAAAAGGTGAAGTAGAATGAGTTTGTCCCTTCTCCCCTGACTCCTGCACCGGCTGTGATATCAGCTGGTTTCATGTCTCCACTGGTCCCAAGAAACCCAAAGCCTTTTGCTCTCTGACTTACTGGTATCTCCCAACCAAGCCAGAGGTCAGTAATCCCCCAACAAAACCCTGTACTCACAAGTGACACCTTGACTATCCCAACAACACTGTAATTTCCTTTGCACCTTGGTGCTTCAGTGAATCGATGGCTGACTTTGGAGCTAGGAAAACTTGACTTCAAGTCCCACTTCTATTACTTTCTAGCTGGGTGACCCTGGATAAATTACTAAACCTTTCAGTGCCCCAAGTAAATTTCTGTGATAATAAGGTGCAGAGAAGCTGCCAATCTACATTGGTTGAGATTTTCCTCATATGGGAGTTCCCTGTACCAATAAAATTACAAGGTCAGTCCCTATCCTTATGTCAAGTATTCTCTAGGATGAAAAGCTTTGATCCAACTAATCCACATTGAGAAGAGATTAACTACATCCCTTAATGGGGCACCCAGCTGGTATTTTGTAAAAGAGGATGCTGGTTAAGTCAGAGGAATGAGACTCTACTGGTGAGTTTCAGGCAGAGTAGCAAAGTAAAGTGAAGACTTTCCAAGTGCAGGTGATTTGAAGACCAGTGAAGGTCACGGTAAGCATATCATGGTGGCCTGTGAGCAAGACGTAATATACAAGACACCATGAAGGAAATGAGTGATGGGATGTCAGAAGAGTAAGGAATAATGGGTACACCAATAAATGCTATCTTGGTACCCCCTGGAATGCTAAAAGAAGGTCTAGAGGAAGGAGTGTCTCCAGCATGGTGGAGAGATATTATATGGAGGATTTATAGGAGAAAATGGACAAGAGTTGTACAGGATGGGAAGGTGTAGATAAGTCATTACTGAGAAGAAAACCCATATCCAGGGGATCTTGATCTTTAGAAATATAGCTACCCTTAAAGAACCCTATGCCAGGGATAGGACCCCTGTCCACGTCTAATGGACAATGGATTAACCTGTACAAGAAATCCAAGGAATTCTGTCTTCAAAAGCAGCCATTGATCTGGTCAGTCCAACCAGTTGGCAGCAAAAGAGAGAAAGATGATTCCCCAGGAAAGGGCTCTAGTATTCAAGCAATGAGGCTTCAGTTTGAGGGAGCTCAAGTCAGTGCGAAAGTTTTTGTATTAGTGGGAACTAAAGGATTACACCATCCATTTCTTTTTTCCTCCTTTTCACTTGTGTCCCATGTCCCTTCCTTCTGTAGCCACCAGAGGGCACTGTGGGTGTTGGCCAAGTTGCCTCCTTTTCTGAGTCACAGTCCTCGAGGAGGACTTCTCTGCTTCTCTGCTGCCTGTCTTAGGCTAAGCCAGTTTCCAAGGTGAGTCTGTGAAAGTGTTATTTTTCCTTTCTTGTTTTAATATCTTCATAACTTTATTTAAAGGTAGTTAGTTTCCTTTGTGTTCTATTTTATGAATTTTAAAACATGATTCTGAGAAGGCGTCTATCAGCCGGCTTCACCAGCCTGCCAGAGGGTAGATGACTCCAAAAAAAAAAAATTAAAAAAAAAAAAGGTTCGGTATGCCTGGTCTGGAGGCATTTATGTGTCCACCAATCACAGTCTCTTGGCTCAACCCCCTCCCACCCACCTCCTTCATCCCCCTTGAACTATCAAACAATAGGGACTCTACGAAGATCATTATCTTAATAGTAATAAAATTAGATCCAATGGTAATTTTAAAAAGTAAGCACAGACACTCGTATCTCAAAAAGCAGCGACCATCTTAGCTGCCCTCACCACCATCAGAATAGAGCTTCACTCCTCTTGGCTCCCACTTCAAAGCTGAAATGAATAAAATGTTCAAGGGCTTAAAGGACTAGAGAGAGCAGGAATGAGCAATTGAAACTTGGACCCTAACCCTAGGGTGCCCCAAACACTGCTGCCCAGCAGCTCCTGCTCCTTTCTCAGTTCTCAATATTACACAGTGTTGCCATACACAGAGCCTAGATCTCAGTCATCAAACCTTATCTATAATTTCCACTTTTACACTCTAGGAGTCTGTGGGCCTGACTTGCAGTCTGGAAGACCTGACTGTGAGTCCTGACTGACATTTTCCACCTTTGTGACCATAAGGAAGTCATACCTTCTCTGAGTCTCAGTTTTGTTGCCTGTAAAATGGGGGTAATAACTCTAGCAGCTACTTCACAAGATGATTGGGAGGCTCCGAGCATGTAAGTCACCACCCAAGCTTTCAAACCGAGAATTGTCAGTTGGTATTAGAAGGATTTCCATAATGAGGTCGCTGGGTTTTTTCCTCCCCATAAATTGCCACAATCTGAATTTGTTTGGGATGAAAGAAAAATAAGAACCTTATAGTTCTTTTCTAGGAGTTGATGTAAACTTATGAGAGTTACCTGTCAGCGTTATTTAAAATAATATCAATAAAAGAAAAGGAATAAGAGGGACATTTGTCTCAGACACAGAATGCTTTGGGCACTACTGAAAATTGATGTAACAAGCCCAATTTAGTTGGAGGTTTGTGTCAGAAGATGCATCTTTATCAGACAAAAAATAACCTCATAAGACAGGCCACAAAATGATGTCAATATTCGAACTCCATTACACCATCCCTTTCAACTTTGAATGACTCAGAAGATTCCTCCTACTTGGGGTTCTGATCCTAGAATGACTCACCTGCTCCGGGTAGACCAGAACAGTTAGACAGTGGCGGTGGCGAGGTGGAAGGAAGGGACACAGCATGAATACTCCTGGATTCATCCCTCACAGCAGGTGCAGGACCATGAGTCTCGAGGCAGGGATGGCGGGGTGGGGCAGGGCACACAGGGAAACAAAGGTTGTTTCTTGATAGATGAGGGATGTGGGGGGTTAAACCTGTCGAATTTTAGCAAAAAAGGAAGTGGGAAAAGAGCTGTCCCCTCTTCAGTTTTATGCTTCCGTACCAAGAACAAGCAACCTCCCCTAAAATGCTTCATAATTAAATTAATCACACAGTGAAATGATCAGTTGGGTGATCTGTCAGAGTAAACACCCCACTGGCACGTTGTATTTTAATCATCGACATCCCAGACATCTTGCTAAATGTGGGGATATAGGCAGAGTGAGAGAAGAAAGGTTCCCAAATCCCAGGTCTCTTTTGTTGATTACAAAAGGCACATTTCTCTGCCCTTTCACCCCATGGAAAAGAAAATTCCAATGCTCTAATAGGCCTCTTTTCCCTTCCATCTAGGTAGTATTCAAATGATGCAAACTCCAGCCCAGCCATGACCCATGTGATACCAGCGTAGCAGGGCTTCTTTTTCCAGGGTAGGCTAGATAAAATGGCCACTGAGGCCTCTTCCAATTCTGAAATTCTGAGGGATTCATGCCTATGAATCCCGTGTGATTCTTGTCTGATCCCCAAACATTTCCCAGAGGGTTGCTCTTGGACTCTGTTTCACCAGAGATCACTTTGTTCCATCACCTGAAACATGGCGGCATCACTGAGAAATAATTGGTGTTGAGAAAGTTGCCCTTTGTTTCAGTGACAAGTTTGGGGTCATCCAAAGCCCTAATTCCCTGATTTTGTCTCTCCCTCCTTTGCCCTCCCTGCAGCCAAGGTGGAAGAGGGCTCAGACAACCCTCTAGTTCAACCTGTACCTGTCACAATGGATGTCTGCTTTAAGATTGGGGTCTCCATTCAGCCACAAAAGTGACCTTCCTAAAACACAGATTAGATCAAGTCATCTCCTCCTCAATAAACCCCAGTGGCTTCCTATTGCCTTGAGAAGCACATAAAAGTGCTCTGTTTGGTACTAAAAGCCTTTTATAAACTAGGTCCCTCCTCACCTTCCAGTCTTCTTACACCTTACTCCCCAACACTTCCTCTTCAATCTGTGACCTCCCGGCTGTTCCAAAAACAAGATGCTCCATCTCTTGGCTCTGGCCATTTTCTCTGGCTCTCCCCCATGACTGGAAGACTCTCCTTCTTCAATAACTACTGACCCCTCTAGTTTCCTTGAAATCCCAACTAACTTTTCTTCTTCTACCACTCAACTTTTACCAATCTCTCTTAATTTTAGCACCTTCCCACGGTTAATTATTTCCTATTGATCCTGTAAATAGCTTACTTACTATGTGTTTGTTTGCATCTTGTCTCCCCCATTAGACTGTAAGTTCCTTGAGGGCAGGGATCATTTTTTTTGTCTCTTTTTGTATCCTCTGTGCTTAGCATAGTGCCTAGCATGTAGTAGGTGCTTAATAAATGCTTATTGAATTAAATTGAAAATTCCAAAAATACATGATGGTGACCAGTGAGACATGCCTAGAGCTGGTCTGGAGACTAACAAAGACGGCTTTCATGGAGAAAATCCCCTAGTTAGAACACCCATTCACTTCGAACAAACCCTTTCCTGGAAAACAAGTCAGTCAAGAAACACTCAACAAGTATTCATTAAGCACTTACTGTGTGTCAGGCACTGTGCTAAGTGCTCTGGCTAAAGATACAAGCAAAAAGAAAGTCAATCCCTGCCCTCAGGGAGCTTACACTCTAATGGGAAACATGGCCTATAAAGGGGTGCTGAAAAGGGAGTGGGGGAAGGAGGGAAAGTCAGAAGAAAAATGAAAACAAGTTGGCTTGAACCCCGCCCCCAAACAGAGGCCCTGGGAAGAACTCACCAATGGGAGAAGGGCGTTGTAGGGGCAGAGGGATATGGAGGTAAGAAGACAGCTAAGACGCCATCGTCCCCACTAGAGGTAGACAACGTCACGGGGCGTGGCCACAGTCCATGGAGATGGGAAAGAGGCATCGACTCTCTGGGGAGGGGGTCTGGGGGAGGGGGCCTTGGGAGGCTACCCAGCGTTTGCCTGAGCTAGATCCCAGGGGGATTGCTGGATCCCAAGTCCTGAGCTCAAGAGCCTCTTTTTCACTGAAAAGCAGAAAATGAGCTGGATTTTCTCTTGGAGTACAAGGAGGGCTGGGGAAGGTGACTGGGTGTAGTGGGTGGGACAGTAGGCTTGGAGTCAGGAAGACTGGGTTTAAATTGCACCTCTGACACTCACCAGCTGGATGAATGAAAAAGCACAGTTAAGTACTCCCCACGTGCCAAGAACTGTGCTGAGAACTGAGATACAAACAAAGTCTGACAATTCTCTCCAGGACCTCACACTCTAAGAGAGGGGGGCCACACCTAAGACAAAGCTCAGCTCCAGGGCATTTAGGAAGGCCCTTCTGGGCCCCAAGGATCCAGTAGAGGGGTCCTACTGAAGGGGACAGTGGGGGCCAGCCCTGACACGACCAGAGGGACAGTCTTTTACTCACGGCACAGAGCCAACAAAATCCACAAAGTGGTGCATGCTAAAACCCTCACCAAGACACAGACTCCTCTTCCCCTAGACCCAGGCAACCCCAGGCAGGACACAGGCATCTCCAAACCCATAATTCAGTTTGCTGAGCACCCCAAGGCTACTCCTTGAGGGCGGAGAGGAGTATAAGCCATCCACCAGAGCTGCCCACCCAGGAAGGCTGGGCATCATGCGGGGAACTCTATGAGATGGGATTCCTCTCTTCCTTTCAAGGCCCAGCTCAGATGCAGCCTCCTTCAGGAAGCCCACCCCACCTCCCCAGGTGAAAGTACTCTTTCTAGCCTCAAATTTTCCCAGAGAACTCTTCTCAGAGTTCTCCCTTACCCCAGCACTCATACCTTGGATTCAATATAACTGTGTGCATGTCATATCACATACACACACACACACACACACACACACACACACACACCACCACCACCACCACCACCACCAACCGCTGCCACTAACTTGTCAGCTTGTGACGTTGTTTGAGTATCTCCAGTATCTAGTACAGTGTCTGGAACACAGTAGGTGCTAAATAAATGCATGTTGGTTGGAAATAAGCCTCCATTTAATGATATGGGCCCTTACACACTTCGTTTTCACTCATTCCTTTCCCTTCAACATTCCTAGCGGTAAAAGTTTCTTGATGGAAGCACACTATAGAGATGATTTGATAAGATGCCTAAAGAAACAGATACAGTTGGGTGTAGACCATTCAGCAGAGTATCTAGGGTGTATAAACAGGGCACATATCATCTTTTTATTTTCTTTCCATTCTTTTTTTCGGGGCCTCAAAATCTGGTCCAAGTCTGGGAATTTCAAAGTCCCATTTTGTATAATCAGGTTCTGGTTGGACATGATTGCTGAATTATCTTAAATTGAAGACACATGTCTGGAGGCCGAGCCATGTATATTATTACAGGATGGTGTCCATTAGCCCCGATCCACAGGGGCTATCTTCAGCCCTCCCCGAACTCAATGCATTCTTTGTGCATCAGAGCTTGCAAAGTGGGGAATCACATCGAAGGAGACAGTGAGGGGAATGTGGTCCTGGTTAGAGGGTGATGGGGGAAATTACCAGGCATGCATATTCAGGGCCTCCCTGGTCTCCCTTGTGAAGGGTCCCTGCCTTGGCTGAAAGTGATGCTGGGGACCTCAGGTTGTTCCAAAAAGGAACTCACCTGCCTATCGTGGGCATTCCTGGGCTCACGTGGACAAGGGGAAGCAAAACCAAACCTGACTGGAACCGGCTGTCAGCCCCGGAATCGTCTCCTGTGTCTGAACCGTGCAGGCTCACTGGCGGCGGTGACGGGCGGCCATGAGCTGCTCTCTGAACGTGCGTGGCCTGAACCCTGGGCTCATTAGGTCTCACCTTGGCAAGGCAGCTGAGGCAGGAAGGCCAGTCCTCCAGCCTCAGACCAGAGAGCTGAGATGAAGGGAGCCTGTCCGGCTGGGGCCCAGCTCTTGCCAGGCCATCTTGTCTTTCCCTTCATCCCTCAGAGGACTTTGTACAAAGGAAAGTCAGCTGGCTATTGGGTGACTCCTGTTGGGTGTTTTCATCCACAGTCCATCACACATTACTGGCTGGTTTCCTGTTAGTGGGTTTCTTTGGTAAGGAAATCACCACACTCACCTTCAGCTGCTTACTGCCAAGGAGGTAGTGTGGCCCAGTGGGTAAAGCGTTGGTCATCGAGGAAAGAAGACCAGGGTTAGAAATGTGCCTCTTACCCTAGCTACGTGACTTTGGGCAAGTCACTGAACTCCCTGAGCCTCAGTTTCCCTATCTGTAAAGTGGGGTGAGCATAACCATAGACCACAGCTCACAGAGTGGTTAGGAGGCTTCCTTAAGATAAACAAGTGTTACGTAGAGTGTTGTTTTTTTTTTTGATCCATACCTATGATTTTATTAGTATGAGGAGCTACACAATAAAAAAATTCCATTTAGTATTAGGTCAGCAACTTATAGCCTAAGAAAACTGAGAAGGGAACCTTCCTCCTTGAGAGAGGTTGGGGGCTATGGATGCAGAACACGGCATGCTCTCTGACTCAGCTCTCTGAGTCATCCGCTCTCTGACTCAGAGGATACATCACACAGTCTTCTGGCTCTTTTTACACTTCCTTTTCATTCTGTCACAAGGGAAGGAAGAGGAGGGAGAGGACCAGAGGGATTCAGAAATTAAGGCCACGGGAAAACATGGGCTTCCATAAACATGGAAATGGGTTTGTAGAGAAGAAATCTGCCCAGGACCCCGAGAGGCCAGGAGGCTCAGCCAGGATCACCTTGCTGACGTGTAGGGTTGTAGCAGGAAGGATGAGAGGGCCCAGGAGCCTGCCGAGGCTGCCTCGTCATCTTACAAATCAGGGACCCGAGGCCCAGAGAGGCAAATGCCCATGGTCTCCCTGGCGATAGCAGTAACTGCACTAGTGCCGTGCTCTGAGGTTCACAAGCCTGATATTATCATTCACTTGTATCCATTCGTAGACACATATGCATGAATGTAGGCATATAGCTATACATATTCATAAAGATTCATACATTATCATGTGCATATTCATATACTTATGCATCTATCACCTTCTTTGATACTCATAACAACAATAATAGTAACTAGCATTTTTATGGTGCCTTAAGGTTCACACATCTAATCTCATTATATACATACAGAAATCTACACACATATATACATATGCACACACATATAAACACACATGCATACATGTACACATACCCGAGTATATATGCATGCACACCTGTGTATTGTATGCATACACACATGCAGCGTGTGTCCGCATGTGCGTACACATCTGAATATATACGCGCTTGTGCACGTATACATGCATGTGCACGTACATACACACGTACCATCTCATTAGATCTTCCCATCAGCCCTGTGAGGTAAGTGCCACATTTCACAGATGAGCTTGAGGATGGTAAGGTGACTTGTCTAGGGTCATACAGGTAATAGGAGTCTAAGGCAGGATTTAACCTCAGACCTGCCAACCCCAAGGCTTAAGCCCTGTCCACCATCCGGCTCTACCACCTCATAATGTTTTTTCCATGACAGCGAGTCACTGGATTACTTTCCCAACCCAGTGAGGGGATCTACTTCCTTAG
>NW_020954577.1:7666912-7673515 GCF_900497805.2 Vombatus ursinus | reverse complement strand
GCCCTGGAAGCAACAAGGAATGGGGCTAAGGCCTCATGAGCTCCCTGAAAGCCAAATGGAACCCTCACTTGACAGAGCTTAAAATCCAAATGTTGCCTGAACACATCCAGGTCTTAGAACCCTTAGCACACCCTCCCAAGATTGTTGTCAGGATCAAATGAAATAATTTTGTAGAGTGTTTAGCAATTTTTCAAGTATTATATAAATATTATTATTATTATTATTATCATTCCCCTCAAAAATTATTTTTATTTGGTGTATGCATGCGACATGTTATCTCCCCCAATAGACTGTAAGCTGTTGGAAGGCAGGACCTATTTCATTTTGGTTCTGCCTTCCCAAGCCTGGTGCAATGCCTAAATCATAATAGGTACTTAATAAAAGCTTGTCAATTGACTGACTGACTGATTGATTGGTCAGTGTGACAAATTCCCTCAACTTTTGCCATAGACCAGTCAAACCTCTGTAATTGTGGTGTTAGAGAGACGGATGCTTGGGACACCAAGTTGTGAGGACGTACCCAGGATCACACAGCATCAAAAACTCAGTCTCTCAATAAGCATTTATTGAGTGCTTACTATATGCCAGTTTCTGTCATAAATGATGGGGATCCCAAGAAAGGCAACATTTGCTGGGAGAACATACATGTGGAAGAAAAAGCTACAATATCCCTGCAGGTCCATGCAGTGCATTCTGTACATTATCTGGAACTCATCCCCAACCTGAGAAAAAAATCTGGGGACAGAGGGCAGAAAATTGCAATCCCACCCTCTCTGCCTTCCCCAAATGCTGCCCTGTTTATGTTGGCAGGTCTCTGAGAAGCTCTACAGACCTGGCGGTAGTATAAAAGGGAGACGGTGGTCTTCTATTTGGAAGTTTGGAGGAAAAAGCCAATGTCAGGATGACAGATAGAAAACAAAGGTCATTAGTGTCCAGTACTTCCCACAGAGCCACATGCAAGCTGGAAGAACAAAAATATTTGGAAACCACATGCTATGGACAACTGTCCAAGCTTCTTTCTACTTAGGGGACCATCTGCTGTTTGAAGATGTCCCCACATTTGAAAATTGTTTGGCACATTTGAATAGGGACATGCACTTTGAGTTTAGACGGTATTTCTTGACCACTCTGTACTAGGCATGTGTCCCGAAGCATCAGATAAGTCCCTCCCCCTTGTTCAAGGAAGGATTCTATGACACACATGCCAGACGGGAGCTGCTTCTGTATAAAAGGGAAGGGTGGGCACAGATGGAGGGAAAGACATAGACACATAGTGGTACCCACAGACATGGAGGTGGAGGCAGGTGCAGTTGGAAGGATGAGGCACAAGGGATGGAGAGGCTGGCTGGCTCGGTGGTGAGGGCTCTGGAGATGAGAGTCAGGAAGCCTTGGGTTCAAGGACCATCAAGCCATGCATCCTTGGTCCTATCAGTTCAGACCACCCCAAGATTCATCCATAAAGAACAAAATAAAGTCGGTAGAACAGACAGAAGAGGCATAGCTTTCAAACTGGGCTGACATTATGTCATGGTGCCCCAGGACAACTGGTCTGAATGGTAAATATCGCCTTGACACAGTCACAAGCAGCAAGCTGACGCTGGGTCCTCTTCTCCTTCTCCCAACGTCTCTAAGGAGGTCGGCAGTTCTCAAGCATGTTGTATCTGCCTCCTACAGTACTTGAGGAAACACTGCCAGACGTGGAGGTCCCTCAAGGTCGCCCCTGAGGAAACAACTCAGCCACCAAGGACACTCTCTTTCTAGTTCTTTCCCTGAAAGAGTAGAACTTTCCCTAGTAACACCTATTTCTAATCCAGCCAGCATTAATCAAGTTCCCACTATGTGCCAGGCATGGTGTTGAGTTCTAGGGATACAAAAGCAAAATGAAAAAGTTCCTGCCCTCAGTGAGCTTCCATTCTAATGGGGGAGACAATTACATACTTCAGTATAAGTATCTACTATGTGCTAAGCGTTGAGGAAACAAAGGCAAAATGAAAACTGCTCCTGCCTTCAAGTAACTTCCATTCTCCTGGGAGGATATGTCATAGAAAAAGTTAAGAAAATACAAGATAATTGGAGGAGGAGGGAGAGGATATTACCCACCCTGGGGGAATAAGGCTTAACTTTCAGTCTTGCTTATCAGACATTTCAAACTGGACATCCCAACAGCTTCTCCACTTCAACATGTCCAAAGCTGAACTCCGTCTTTTCCCCAAACCCTCTCTGCTTCCAAATGTCCCTATTTCTATGCAAGCTGACACCATCCTTCTTCCAGAGTGCCAGGTAACTCCAGCATCCTCCCAGACTCCTCACTCTCTCTACCTCACATAGCCAATCAAGTTGCCAAGTTTTGCTGTTTCTACTTGACAACCTCTCTGGTGACCTGCCCCTTCTCTTCTCATGTTAGCTCAGTCCCTTAGCTCAGTCTCTTGCCAACTCTGACCACCATGATTGCAGCATCCCCCTACCTGGTCTTTCTGCCTCAGAGTTCTCCCCATTCTTGTCCATCCCATATACTGCAGCCAAAGTGATTTTCCTAAAACAAGGATCTGACCACATTACTCCCTCACTCAACCACCTCCAATAGATCTTGATAGCCTCTAGATCAAATGTAAACCCTCCTGTTTGGCTTTTAAATCCCTTCATGACCCAGCCCCTACCTATCTTCCCAGTCTGCCCTTCCTGTACTCTGTGATCCAGCCTGTTCCTTACACACAACACCACCTCCTGCCTCCATGACTCTGCACAGAGCATCCATCACACCTGGAATGTACTCTCTCCTTATCGCTGTCTTGTAAGAAGACAGCCACTCATGTGGTTCAATACCAATATGTCCCCTAAGTCGAAGGACTGAGAAAACTCAAAGAAAGCCAAGCAAGGCCCACTTGTACCGAATGGGTCAGGACCAAAGTCATTAGAAAAAAAGAGAAATGGACATTGGCCATTTATCTTACAAATGTTCTTTTTAAAAACTAGTTTATTTGATTTGGTAAATGGAGAGAAAGAGAATGCTATTATTTCTCTTTTTCTTCCTTTGATAATTAATGAATTGGGAAACATTAAACTCAAAGAACACTCCATCAAGGGATCTTTTCAATCTTCTTTACCAACAGAATTCATGTCATAAAACTGGAATTTCTGCAAAAATAGCTCAACATAAAATGGAATTTTACTGCCCAAAGTATGGATGTAGAAAAGGGGCCAATAGAAATGAAGAGAATATGGCCAGTTTTTGCCTGTTAAAACACTTAGATTTAAAAATAAAGAATTCTTAATGCAAAAATCAGAAGGATGCTGTGGTCACGAGAAACTCAAAGAGTTAATTGTTGGCAACTGAAAATTGAACAAAGACATATTTGGGTTTTTGTAATGCTAACACTGAGTAGCTCATGGTTAATAGATGCCCCGGTTTAGTGGTGGGTGTGCTTATACTACAAAGCCCCTTATGTCATTTTCCAAGGGGCCAAGAAAGAAAATATTGTATGTGGCTTAATGTTCTCAATGAGGGGAGTGTGCAGGCCTGTGTGTGTGTGTGTCCATTCCATGAAGACTTGGAGATAGCTCTTTTATGAAGAGAAAACAAAACAGGCAGTGATCTGCCCGCCATCCTGGGGCTGAATGCTTCCTTCTTGGGAGTGTAGCTCTTCCCAACCATCCACACCTCCTGGCTGATTGGAAGTGAATAAATAGTCACTGATTTTGCCAGAGGTGAAATGCAGTGGGCCAACTTTGCAGAAGTGAATGACCTCCATTTTTTAAAAACTCATTTTTCATTACAAGATGGGATTGTGGACTGCCCCATGGGACATGGTCCCAATTTGTTTTTAAAGCCAAGTGATTTGTGTTTTTAGGTTCTTGCTCAATGTGCTTATGTTCTGAGAAAACAGTTTGATTCGTGGGAATGAATGCAGTTCTTACATCAACTAGTAGTAATAAATACTGATAGAATTGGCATATCTCATGGAATACTTCTTCCTATGGTCACTCCCAAGCCCTCCACGGTCCTTTAAAGTCAACCAGTCCCCAGGAGAAGGAAACCACTCGATCCCCTTAGAATTCTCTCTCCCCTCAGTTTCTTCAACAGGGTTATTAGTGTTGAAAGGTCCCTAAAAAGGGCACATCCTTATTATAGGTGGCCCCAACTTCTCATCCACCAACTTAGAAAAGGATGGTCTATCTCTGATCCAGAAATCCTGCTTGGGCATAAACCCAAGAAGAGACTCCATAGAATTCAAAATAATCCTAACAGCACTTTTTGTAGTAGCAAAGAAGTAGGAATAGAGGAGGTGTTCATCAATGGGAGAATGGCTAAGGTAGCAGCCAGGAGGCTGATTAGAGGTGCCTGAGGTACCTAATGGAATACTATTCTACTATAAGAAAGGAATATGAAAAACATAGAGAAACCTGGGAAGGCTTCTATGAACTGATGCAAAGTAAAGTAACCAGAGCTAGGAAAACAATATACACAAAGACTTACAACACTCTAAATGGAGAAAAAAATAGAAAAATGCAAACTAAAAGAATGAAATTGAACACTGTGTAGTTGTAATGACCAATAGTGGCTCTGAAGAGAGGAGAAAATGTCCCTTCTTTGAGGAGGTGGGGGAGTATGGGTGTGGAGTATTGTATATATTGTCAGATTGCAGATGTGTTTGTTAGTTTGCCTAAACTGCTTTTTCTCTCTCTTTTAAAAATTATTTTTTGTAGGAGATAAGGATAAGGGGAGAAGGGAAAGACACATTTGGAAATGAAAGTGATATAAATCCAAAAGACACAATTTTTTAAAGAATGGTATAATCTGGGACATATTCACTACCTCACCCCCATAGAAATTACATTAGAAACAAGGGTGAGGGTCTCTCCCAGATTGATTTACAAGAGTTGTTTTAACCCATAATAAACCCTAAATGCTGCTATTATTTTATTTATCCTTCAAAAATAAGTGTTAGGTGAGTCACTTCCCCTTTTGGGGGCTCATTTTTCTCATCTGTAAAATTAGGAGCTTGAGGTCCCTTGGGGCTCTATGACCTAAGATTCATTGAAGGGTATATACAGTGACTCCTGGGTGTCATGATGGGTGTGATCATGAACGCTGGTCACCATTAACATGTTAGCCCTTCTGTAGGAGAAGCTACCTCTCTGTCGGTCACTCCTTACATGGTCTGGATTAAGGAACAAAGCCTAAAGCCCTCAACTGCAGGGTCCCAAACTCAGGACCACCTCCACCTATGTATAAGTAGCTTGATGGTGCTTAGGAAGGAGGGTTGGGAGAGGGGAAAAGGCAGGGGAACTGGGAGGAACAGAAGAAATACATTATTATATATTAATTCAATTTTAAAAAGCGTCATTCAGCTACCACTATGTGTCAGGAAGAATCTGGGGGGCAGCTAGCAGGAAAGTTATATAACTGGGGTGGTTTTCCCACAACTGATGTAGGTGAGACTACTCTGGGTTGAAATCAGTGGCTGGGAATGTTCTCAATGAGGGGAGTGTGCAGGCCTGTGTGTGTGTGTGTCCATTCCATGGAGACTTGGAGATAGCTCTTTTATGAAGAGAAAACAAAACAGGCAGTGATCTGCCCACCATCCTGGGGCTGAATGCTTCCTTCTTGGGAGTGTAGCTCTTCCCAACCATCCACACCTCCTGGCTGATTGGAGGTGAATAAATAGTCACTGATTTTGCCAGAAGTGAAATGCAGTGGGCCAACTTTGCAGAAGTGAATGACCTCCATTTTTTAAAAACTCATTTTTCATTACAAGATGGGATTGTACACTGCCCCACGGGACATGGTCCCAGTTTGTTTTTAAAGCCAAGTGATTTGTGTTTTTAGGTTCTCACTGAATGTGCTTATGTTCTGAGAAAACAGTTCCTCCTCTGAAATTCTGGGATTGGGTATTGGGGGTAGGGGTAAACGTTTTCCCAGAAGGAGTCAGAACTAGGGTTACCAACCCTTGAGCAAACCAAGGTGCTTCTAAGACGTGTTATCTTATGGCTATGTTTGATATTTTTGTTGGTTTAATTTGGTTGTTGGTTACATTAGTGTAGGAGTGGGGAACCTGCGGCCTTGAGGCCACATGAGGCCACTTGTGAAGTTTGGATTCAGTCAAAGGTCAGCACTTGAGGACCTAGAGGGTCACCTGTTGTTGACAATAATAATAAACCAAATATTGCTATACACCTAGCACCTGTCTTCAGAGAGTAAAAGGACACTTTGCAAACATTAACTTTTTCTTTTTCCTATCACCCCTGTGAGGGAGCAAATAGAAGAACATTAACTCTCCTCAGAACCATAACCAGGGCGAGGCTGCTGGAGCTGTGTCCCAGGGCACCAAAATTTAGAAATCACCAACTGCACTTATACTCATCAATAGTGTAGAAACAACTTGCTCCTAGTGAGTCAGAATAATCTTTTATAATCAATAAACTAATGCCCTGCTGTGTCCTCAGTAGCGGCATTATTCTGTCCTGAAACTGTTGCCCTTATGAGGTTCAGGATTCTCCTTTCCCTGCTTCTTCCAAGTCATTCTGTGCTACTTGTCCTGGGTTTTGCCCCAGAAGTCATATCTACATCATGGCTCTGATTGAAATGTGTGTGTGTGTGTGTGT
>NW_020954577.1:7658392-7666812 GCF_900497805.2 Vombatus ursinus | reverse complement strand
GAGAGAGAGAGACAGAGAGAGAGAGAGAGAGAGAGAGAGAAAAGGAAAGGAAAGGAAAGGAAAGGAAAGGAAAGGAAAGGAAAGGAAAGGAAAGGAAAGGAAAGGAAAGGAAAAAGGAAAGGAAAGGAAAGGAAAGGAAAGGAAAGGAAAGGAAAGGTAAGGAAAGATCAAGTAGTGACTATATTGTATTGAGGTAACTGGGTGGCTCAGTGGATAGAGTACTAGGCCTGGAGTCAGGAAGACCTGAATTCAGATCCAGCCTCAGTTCAAATCCTGCCATACTTATTAACTATGTGACTCTAGGCATTTAACCTCTGTTTACTTTAATCCACTAGAAAAGGAAATGGCAAACCACTCCAGTATGTTTGCGAGAAAACCCCAAATGGGGTCATTAAGAGTTGACACACTGAACAACTGAACAACAACATATTGTGTTACCTGTGCCTTGCTGCCTCAGCTAGGTCAGCCCACCTACTCAGACACACATGGCAGCTGGTTGGCACTTGGCGAGGATGACTAGTCCCTTCTCCACAGTAGTTGTCTACCTGGATAATAGCTGCAGGGTTGGGTTTGATGCACTTTTGTGCAACAAATAGTAAAGGGAAATTCTTCTTCCTTGAGGCATGGTGAAGCAGGCATCCAGGCTAGCCACATGCCAGTCCCCAACCTTCTAATCCTCACCATTGAGGATGTACAGCTCATCAGATCTCAACTGCACTTGTGGGCAAGCCCTGCTCCAGTCTCGTGTGTGAGAGGAAGGACTCTTGCCATCGTCTTTCCCCACAGCAGGGCACCAATGGCACCAGACCACTGGTACCATTCCCAAGTCAATGAAAAAGAAGGTGTCCTGACCACAAGTATTGAATCCAGAATGTAAGCCAGAGTGAGAATGGTGTGGCTGACATTCTTTTCTTTCCATGATTTCTTTTTGCCCTCTGGGATTTACTATAAATTCTTCACTGGAGGAGGAAGGCCTAGGCCTGAGCATCCTAGAAGAGAGCCAGGGGTCTCCTCTATGGGCTCCCTCTGAAGAGTTTCCAAGTTTTTTCATTCTGGCGCTTCCCTGAGGCTATGCTCCAGATCATATCACTCCTGGACTCTCACAGTCTGCATTTTACATGGTACAAGCAAGGATAGCCCACAGAGCCTCACTCTAGGGAAGAGAACCAGGTAGGAGCCCAGAGTAGAGGCAAAGACAGTTTTTCCTCCCCTACATCAATCAATCAGCAAACATTCATTGATCACCTACTATGCACCAAACACAGTGCTAGGCATGGGGGAGCCAAAGCCAAAATTGAAATGTCCTGTCCTTACATTCTATATAGGAGAAGATAATACGTGCATAAATATATCTACAATAATTATCTTTGCCCTATCCCCCCTGCTAAGGCAGTGAAAATTCACACCTCCCTCCCACTCCCAGCCTCTCCTGTACCCGCCAAACAAATCAGTGTAATGGCCACGGGCTCCTAACCCTTCTGGCGGCCCCTTCTCATTCATTCCATGCGAGGCCCGGTGGGATGTAGCCACTACCTGTAGAATCCAGACACTGCCATTTCTGTTTCATTTATCCCTGTGTTTCACATTAGCCAATCCATAATAAGGCATTAAAGAGCTATCCTGCAGTGGTGTTTGTTTAAAAGGGAAGGTGAATAGCAAACAAAGGGATGCGTGTGTTGAATTCAAGAAGGGGATATTCCTTTTCTGCTAAAACTAGAAGTAATTAGAAATCCAGACCATCTCAAAAAAAGGCTCCTTCCCTTTTCATAGCGTGGGAGGGGCTCCTCTGGGGTTCTCATTTCCCTGGGTTTTTACAGCATTCCAAGCAAGAGATTCAGATCCTGAGTCAAACCAAGTGCCCCCAAGGACCCTCCTTTCCCCACTACGACTTCTATTTTTAATTCTCCACAGCTTTTAAAACATTGGAATGGAAGAGGTTTCACTAGTCTGTGGTCAGAAAGGATTCCTTGTAGTCTCTAAGGGCGCCCACTTAAGATAATCCCAGCTAGCAGTGGGGACCCAGGGCCCAGGCTGGGCTAAGGGGGCCTTCTTGGCAGTCACTCCTAAGCACGTTCTGTCATCGCAAAATAACCTTTAACAACCGTATTCTCCTCTGCCCCAAACGAGAGCTGAGCTACAGGAAGGCCAACCTGCACCACTTCAAATCTGGCTATGATGATAAAAACATTTTACAATCCTGGGAGCTTTATGTGGGCACTTAACGTTCACCCGAGGGGTTCTAAGTCATCCGTCGGAGCTCCCACATTAATCCCGACAGCAGCCCACACTAGATGGGTGGCCGTTGGCATGGGTCCCTTTTATTTAGATGAAAAAAAAAAACCAGGCCGTGGAAAGTCACAAGTGATTTGCTCAAGTGTATATTAGGGGAGGGCTAGAGGTGAGAATCAGCATTCTTTGTCCTTAGTGGGCTAAACTTCTCTCTTGTCCATAGAAGGTCTACTTCCCTCTCACCAGCAGGCAGCATGGCACCAGGTTCCCATCTGGGGCTGTGTCTGCCCTGTTGGTTATAACAAGGATCTAGAATGTTGAATCTCCATTGAGGTATTAACAACTGGAGAAATCGGGTGAGCCTCACGTCAGAGGGAGCACCCAGGCTGTGTTCTGAAGGGCAGTGGTGGCTGAGCTCATGAAGGGAGCAAAGGACCCATCATGGAAGACAGGGAGGGAATGGTGTTCAGTGGGACGTCTACTTACAGAGTTCCTGCTTACATAGAAACACACGTAAGGCAACTAGATGCAGCAATAAAAACAACAACCCTCACTGGGCAGTTACACTGTGCCAGGCACTGTGCTGGGGTTTAAAAAAAATAAGTCATGAACAGACCCTGCCCTAATGGAGTTTATTTTCCCCTGGGAGAACACCACCCATCGATGATGAAGTCAATTTAGAATTAAGGACTCCAATATTCTAACAATCCTGTGATCTTCTCAGTGTAGGCATTCCCTCCAGCCATACAGATGGCAGCCAAACCAGGAATGCCTCTCAGAGGACATTCTTGTCCATGTTAGAAGTCATCTAGTCCATTTTACAGATGAGGAAACTGAGGCCATCCAGGTAGTCAGTGTCAGAGGTGGAATTTAAGGCTGGGCCTTTTAACTCTAGAGACTGCCTTTTCCATTGTAACCTCCATAAGTTCATCGTAGCTAGGTGGCACCATAGTGTATAGAGCACTGGGCCTGGAGTCAGGAAGACTCTTCTTGAGTTCAAATCCAGCCTCAGACATTTACTAGCCGCATGACCCTGGACAAGTCGCTTAACTCTGGCTGTCTCATTTTCCTCATCTATAAAGTGAGCTGAGAAGAAAATGGCAAACAACTCCAGTAACCAGCCAAGACAACCCCAAATGGGGTTGTGAAGAGTCAGACGCAACTGAAAGATGATGGAACAACAATTCATCATAAGGACTCCGATAGGAGGCAGTGTGGTACAATGGAAAGAGCTGGCTCTGGAATCAGGGGATATGTAGGTTCAAATCCTGCGTCTGACTCTTCCTACCCGTGACCTTAGAGAAATCGCCCAACCTCCCTCAGTCTCTTCATCTATGAAATGAGGGGTTAGATTACAACAATGTTTCTCAACGTGTGATCCCGGGACCCTGGGGATCCCCAAGTCCATTCCAGAGGGTCTACAAGGTCCAAACTATTTTCACAATAATGCTAAGACATCTTAATTTCTAATATGGTAAATATTTATAAATATAACCCATATATGCAAAAGATCAATAGAGAAAATTTGTAGATAGAATCCATCCATTACACCCCACTTTGGGAAGCGCTCACTACCTTTTAAGAGTGAAATGGACCCTGAGACCAAAAAGTTTGAGAACTTCTGGCTTCATCAGTCTCTACAGTGCCTGATTCTACGACCTCCCCAGCGTGCCAAGGCCCTCTTCTCTTGCCTTGAAGTCATGAAGACAAACGAAGACCACACAAGCTCCAGACAGTTGTCCCTCACTCTAACCACATAACCAGCTCACCTATTTTTTCAATCATCCTTTCCTTTGATAACTTCACTGGCCTCGGTTCTTCTTCTTCCCAAGTTTCTTCATTTGTAAGGTATTACAACCTGCTTACAGCTACCATTGTCCTCTCCATTGTCCATGTCTTCATTTCCATTTCTTGGACAGCTAAAGTATTCCATGAAGCAAGCCGATACAAAGTTAAATAAAGTAATTTCAAAGAAAGAGTACTAACAAGGAGATACAGAACCAAGACAAGCATCATGGAGGAGGTGGCACCTAGGAATTCTTTGAGCAGGAGGTGAGGAGGGAGCGTATTCCAGATATGGGGGCACTGCTTGGGTAAAGTCATGGAGAGAAGAGATGAAATGCTTTGTTTGGAGAACAGCTTGTAGACCAGTTTGGAGCAGAGAGGGCAGAAATGGAAGTGAAATCAAACAAGCCTGGAGAGGTGGGTCAGAGCCATGTTGTGCAAGGCTCACCAAGCTCCCAAAGTTCCTGAGGTATCCTGAGGACAGGGACGAAAGCTCAAGGAAGCCATCGATCACGCTACTGTGCGGGTCTGTTAGGGCTGCTGAAAAACCACAAAATAACTCCCGGGGAATTGAGAGTGGAGAAGGGGCAATCCAGAATGTCTCAAAGTTATTTCTACCTCCTAATGTTTCAGCGCAAGAATTTAAGACGTTAGCCAAAATGTTTGACTTTCTCAAATAAATTTCTTATGCAGCTAAATCCTGTCCATAAATACCTTCTACATCAGAGCTCACGCCTGCTCTTTCTGACTTTCAGAATTTAGCCCAAAATTTGATCTTGAGGAAGGAATCAATAGATGCTGAAGGAGCTAATGTGTCTTAGCTCATCCTCTATTCCAATGTTTCTCAACTACTTTGAGACGATAAAATCCTGCAGACGTTTCTCAGGCCTTTTCTATCTTACCATAAGGTTAACTTAGGATAATAGCTTTAGAGCTAGAAGAACTTCAGAGGCCATGGAGAACAACCCCCTCATTTTGAAGAGGAAGAAACTGAGGCACAGGTTCAATGACTTGCCCAAGATCACACTGCCAGTAAATAGCAGAGCTGGTGTTTATTTTTTATTTTATTTTATTTTATTTTTTTAGACAATTGGGGTTAAGTGACTTGCCCAGGGTCACACAGCTAGTAAATGTCAAGTGTTTGGTCTGACCCTGGATTTGAACTCAGGTCCTCCTGATTTCAGGGCCACCTAGCTGCCCGCAGAGCTGGTGTTTAAACCTAGGTCCTCTGGTTCTGTCTAATGTGCTGGGTAGGGAGGGTCAGAAGTGCTAAAAGACAGGAAAGAAGACATTACAAAACCACCTCTCAGGCTAGACTCAAACTCAGGTCCTCTGATGTCAACAAGGACTGTTTATTGGGGGCCCAATAGGCTTGAGATGTAATTGCAGGTTCTTCACCAGTCGCCTTCAGTCTTTACAGAGTGACAGAAGGTCTTGCCCCGCAGCACAGGGTTAGCAGTGTCCGAGGCAGGATTTGAACCTCGGGCTTCTTGATTCCAAGTCCAGTGTGCTATTCACTACCCCACATTGCCTCTTCTCATTCAAGCATATGGGTAGTCAAAGAGGAAAGATTTAATCTTTAAGTTTCAAATTCATTTCCATTGAATTTTTCTGTGTTAATTTTTAAAGGATGTTTGCTGTCCAAGGATACCTTTTAAATAAACCTCCCATTCCTCCTTCTCCTTTCAAAACAGGAAGCCCCAATTTGTTAGGAGAACAGGAACTCCAGTCCTGGGTGGTTTAGTTCAAGCATAGTTCACAAGCCCAAGATGTGAATTGAGAGTGGGTTCAAAAGTTGGCAAAAGGAACTCCCTTATTCTTGCCCACAAATAATAAATAGCAAGTCCAATGAGAAGAGAAAGGGAGAAGTCACTGGAAAGCCATAATTTATCCTTTCCTCCAACCATCCAGCTGTCGCCAATAAACCAGGAGGTCTTCCGAGAACCTTTGATGGGCGGCCTGCAGGGAACCAGAGGAGGCTTTGCTCATAAATCGCTTTTTCCGCCAGCTGGACAGCCCTGCAGGTCCCAGAAGCAGGCACTGTGGCGATGCCCCTGGCTGATCCAGGGTCAGAACTGTGTTGATGCCTCATGCTGTTGTGACATCTCAAAACCAGGTGGGGAGACATCCACTCTCCCTGTCTCCCCAAATCTGACCTTCCTGCTCAGCTTAGGCCTTCTGCATAGCAACAAAAGCCATGGAAATAGTCTATTTGCAAACAAAAACGAAAATTCTCCAAGCCAGCTTCTCCCATAGAGGAAGCTTTTGAAATTCACCGAACTCACCAAGATGCTCTTGCCCTTGAAATATGTCTCCAAGTACTTCCCTACCCTCGATTTTCCATCCTGAAGGTAAAAGTCATTGAAAGTGAAGGCTGGAGGGGGCTTCCCTTTCCCCCTTCATTCTCAATTTTCACTCAACCACCCTGCCCAGGCTTTCCAACCGAATTCAGACATACACCCATCTGTGGACGCTGACTACTTGAGGGAATGTTTGCAATATCTTGAAATGTGATCAAGTCTGCCCGGCAGGTATCAGGCCAAGAGAAATAACTCTTGTCCATAAAAGGCTCCATAATAAATCAGAAAGCCTCTCTTCCATATGTCAGCTGACAGTTTTAATTCTCCAGGCTCTGATGGAACTATGGAAAACATAACTGGCTACTTTAGAATGGACTCCTGTGGAGGAGCTCAGAAGGCTGATTGTGAAGGCAGGCGGGGCGGGGGTCATCTGTATACGTCAGGCATCCATTGAGTGCTTCTTTGGTAGAATTACATGTTGCTCTGGAAGAAAATGAAAGGGAAGATGAAGGGAGCAGAAGCTTTGGGGGCTCAAAAATTTACTACCGGCTTTGAAAGACTTTGGGCCACTTCATCTCCCTAAGACTCAGTTTCCTCCTCTGTAAAATGAGAAGGTTCCACTAACTGGCCCCTGATGTCCTTCCCAGCTCTAAACCTAGGAACCTATGACCTTTTGGAAGCTGACAGATGGAACACAGATGAAGCTTCACACCCTACAACAAATTACAATGGTCAGGGATGTGACACCCAGAACTAAAACCAGCATGGGCAAACAGGTTTGTTCTAGGGTGCCCAAATGGAAGGGTGCGTCGTTTCACTGCAGTAACCGCCATCCCTGTGTAGCTAAACCATACTTGGGCCTGACCCCCATCCCCACTCCCCAAGCTCCCACAAGGTCAGAGAGCATCGGTAGTCCTACCTACTGGACCCCTTCCCTACTATTTTTGCCCAGATAAGAATATGCCTATTTTGGGTTCTGAAAACACCTAATGAATTTGACTTCTCTTTCCTCCTCCCCTTTTCTTCTCCATGGCACCATACCCATGTAAAGGACCTCTGGGCAATAATGAAGCTTTATGATTTTTATGTCATGGATTTTTCCTATAGAATGACAGGTTCCCATGCCAAGCTTGGAAATGTGTTCTTTCCAACAACAACCACTGATGCCTCTTCATCTGTAGCCCCTGAATAGAATTCACTTGGGTCGGGTTGACCTGACCCTGGAGAACCTTATGGGAAGACTTGCTGGGGTAGATACAGGCTAGACTATGGACCTCTCAGGAAATTGTTCAAATAGTGTTTCTTCTTCTTTTTCAACTCATTTTATTTCCTCAGGGAGAAATATTTGTGAAGTCATCATCTCATCATGTCTTATCGGTCCCAGGTAGTAATTCAACATGGGGAGCTCCCAAGAAGAGATCAGCTATTTCTGAGAGTAAAGATGTTGCTCGTGGAGAAGACCAGGCACAATCAGTGGGATACTTGTCTCATTAGGAGTAAAGACAGGGTGCAAGATCATTGAAGGTAAGTCTTTTGTTAAGCTTCTCGCTAACCTTTTGTTGTTATCATTTCACTCCTGGGTTTCATTTGCTTATTTATTCATTCCACATTTTTTTTACTTTTAATTTTGAGTTTACCTCTACTTTCTTCGCTATATTCCACAGAATGTGTGAACCAGAAAGACAGGACAGACATACAGACAGGCAGGAGCAGCAAGAACAAGAATTAGAACAAGTAGGTCTGCTTAGCTGAGAACTTAGAACCATCACCCAAGAGTGGAAGATGTCTGTGCCTAGCATAGATGATATTGATAAGGTAAAGGTGGGAGAAGAGGGAGAGGGTGAGGAAGGAATCAGGGAGACACTGGACAAAGGTAGGAGGAAGCTGGAAATATTTTTAGGTCCAACTGAGTCACGGCTTACTGTGATTTCCAAACTGCTCCTTGCCTTTCTTTGAATACGCACTTCTGAGCATATAGTAGGTGCTTAATAAATGTTTATGAACTGGATGACTGCTACAATACCATCCTCCTTATCCAAGAGAATAGAGAAGGGCTGCTGTCAAGTCTGCAGTTACTGCTGACTTCTTAACATGTGATCGTCATTG
>NW_020954577.1:7611351-7657992 GCF_900497805.2 Vombatus ursinus | reverse complement strand
ATTCCCAGCTCATCTTCCATATCAAATACATTCCAGAGCAAGAGACAATTATTCTTTTGATTATCTGCCATTTGCATAATCTCAACTGTCACTGGCTCCTCTTTGCTAGAGTCAATACTATACAACAGGATGAGTTTGTACTTACATTCTTCAGGAGAGAGAGTATGGGATTTAAAGTAAGAGGCCCTGTGTTCAAATCCTAGTTCCACCACTTGTATGAACTTGAGTGATCAGTTCACCTCTCCAGGCCTCAGTTTCCTCATCTGGAAAATTAAGGGGTGGGACTGAGTAGTCACTGTGGTCTCTTGCCAGCTCTGAATATATGATCCCATTATCTTAAGATCAAAAAGGGCTTTTTTTTATATGATTATTAACCAGCATATTGTGTCCAAAAGCAAAAAACAAAAAAAATATCTAAGAGACTCTTGGTCGTCTTTTTTTGGAAGAGAGAGATGAAGAAAACCTGTATTTCATTTTTTCTTTACCCGTGCATGGCCCTTGATTCATTTTCTTCCAGTCTACTCAGAACTTTTCAAAGTCCTCAGCAGCATAAATCAGCAATAATAATAATGTTTTCAGAAGCCGGTTTGAAGCATGGATTCTAAGAAGTTAGAAGCCTGGAAAATAAACACACAAGACAGAGCAGGAGCCCAGAGGGGAACTCGAGGGACACAGCGAGAGTTTGCAAATCTTTGTTCAGTCTAGGCCACGTTTACCCATTGTGATCTCATCACGTCTACATACTTTATGGACCAAATTTTTAGTGAATCAACTAGAGAGGGGCAAAAAACAACTGTAACGGAGAAAGAGAGTCTAAGCAGTATCAAAATGGCAAGAATGTAGCAACCTCAGCCCAGAGCTGTCTGAGTAACAAACTTCCAATAGACATGAAATTGTTTGAGGTCCCTGATGCTCCCGTGTTAATTTGTGGTTTAATTCAGAGACTCAGTGTGCTCAGGAATCACAGAAGTATAGATTTGGGGCTAGAAGAGACATTTAAGGTCATTTCATCTGGGCATGAGGAGGCTTAGCCCCAGAGGGGTTCGATGATTTTCCTAAGGTCCTATGGGTCATAGGTGCAGAGCTGGGCTCTAAATCCAGCACTCTTACCACCCATGAGTTTGTTCTTTGTGTGTTTGGGGGCTTTCTCTGACTCTTACTGCAGAGTTTTCCCATCAGGCCATGAGACAAACAACCTAGAATCACCTCTTAAAACTATTATATCCAGTGAGCAATCCGATTTGAAAATATCCTTTAATAGAGCCGGAGATAAGACCACTTAACAAAACTTTTCAAGGGTGAGGCCCTAGGAAAAGAAAGGGTTGATGGTCTTGAAAGAACAAAATGCTTCCTTCCTGGGTGGGTGGCTAGGAAGTGAACTCACTTGAGGGAAATAGTTCATGATGTCCAAGATAAGAGATGTCAAGATTGAGATGCGTTCAGGAGGCTTAACCAAATGTGGTGAGAGAGACAGACTCAGAGAAAGACAGAGACAGGGAGAGACAGAAAGAGATGAAAGAAGCAAAGAAAGGCAGGGATAGAGAGAGACAGAGACAGAAGGAGACATAGACACAGACAAAGAGAGAAAGACAGAGAGAAAAAGATACAGAGAAAGAGAGGGGGAAAGAGGGAGAGGGAGGAGAGAGAGACAGAGACAGAAAGTGACAGACAATGAGACAGAAGGAGACACAGAGACAGAGAGAAAAAAAGATGCCAAGAGAGACAGAGAGGGGGAAGAGAAAGATATAGAAACAGAGTGATAAAGAGAAAAAAAGAGTACTTTTAGGGAGCAGAACAACATGATCAAATAAAATGAGAATCTAAAAGCAGAAGACTCTTATTTCCTATATCCTTCAAATTTTCCGTCAGCTAAATATAATAATAGATGGCTTTCTTGCCTTACAGCAGGAATTCCTAACCCCCCCCCTTTTTTTTTTGGTGTCATGAACTTTTCTGGCAGCCTGAGAAAGCCTAGGACTTCACAGAATCATTTTTTAAAATACATAAAATAGGGGCAGCTAGGTGGTGCAATGGATAGAGCACTGGCCCTGGATTCAGAAGGACCTGAGTTCAAATCCAGCCTCAGACACATAACACTTACTAGCTGTGTGACCCTGGGCAAGTCACTTAACCCCATTGCCCAACCCTCCCAAAAAATAAAAAATAAAATACATAAAACAGGGGGCAGCTAGATGGCAAATATTGGCAAATATTGGCAAAAATATTGGCAAAAATTGATGGGCCTACCTGGTGATGAAAAGCGTGGGGGTTGTCCAAGGATCAAACTTGACCAATGAAGGGGCCCTTCACCAGAGCAGCTGTTGAAGGAATGGAACTTTCAGCAATAGCAACTCTGCAGGACAATCCACTAAAGTCCTCAAGAGGTTGTACACTGTACCAGTAGAAACAGTCATCAGTCCCACCCCAGAATAATTACTGATGAATTATTGAAGCCTTGAAGCTCCACAGTCCCAATTTGTGTACCCCATATATTGGGACCAGAGAACTAGGGTTCAAATCCTCCCTCTTCTGTTTACCTATATGACCTTATAAAATCTATTTAACCTTCTTGGCCCTCACTTTTCTCATCTGTGAAATGAGAAGATTAAATGGTCTCTGAGGTCAATTCCAACCCTTGATCATAGGATACTGTTATCGCTTCTTCTATTTCAGAAGTGTTGCGAAGAGCAGAAGTCTAACTAGGACGGGGTAATTGGAGCTTTGTTTCTGGGCACCAAATTTAAAGGATACTTAAAACCCTTGCAGTCCTCCAGCAATGTAGAAACAACTAAACTTAGCTTGTAACTAGCAAGAAGAATTGTTAAAATAGGAAGCTATCAGATGTCCCGTTTATATTTCCTAGCCTCTGTACCCATAGTGACCTCTCCAGCCTTCTTGCCACCTGCCACCACAGAGGCTTCTCCAGTATTGGCCTTTTCCCATAGGGGCTGATATCCAGAGTTTAAAAGTTAATCAGAGAGTGAGTATCCTGACACTAAATCCTGAGTGAAATTTGTGCTTCCCCAGTGCAAAAATTCCTAGTAACAATAAGGATAATCAAGGATGGAAATAATACCTCATTCTTCCACAGGTTCTTAGTGACTCTTTCTTATGACCCTAGGTCTTCCCTCTAAGACTCATATTTGTTTCTCCCCAGTATACTATATCTGTACAGGAACAAGATTCTCCTTTATTACTTTTCCTTCCCTGGGGAAGGGACTGTCTTTTGCCTCTTTTTGTATCCCCAACACTTAGCACAGTGCCTGGTACATAGAAGGTGCTTCATAAATGTTTATTGTATTGAATTGAATTGAAGTTACAGTTAGAAAGGACCATAGTTGCCATTAAGTCCAACTCCCCTCATTTTACAAGGAATGTCTCCTCCAAAACTAATTTGCCAAGAACCGCGTACATTGGCAGGCCACCTCCCCAGAAGGCAGGTAACTTCTCCTTCAGAATTCTAGGGAAAACCCTCTAGGGCTGAAAATGATATAATTGTCACCATGAGCCCCCATCAGTGTGCTTCCTAATAATTATCAGTCAGATTTAACTTGCCTTAAAAAAGGGCACTTAATAAGCAGATATGTATATACATATATATACATGTAGTATATATATACATATGTATATGTGTGTGTGTTTATATGTGTGTATACATATACATATTTATTTATTTATTTATAAAAACAAAGAGATTACTTATAGAACTATCACCCCATACTGGAAGCATACTGTTTCCTTATATAAACCAGGTCTCCTTGGAACAGGAACTCAAACACAGAGAACACATGTAGCTAAGGGTACACTCACAGCTTCTGGTTACGGTCAAAACTGTTCTCCGTTTATGGAGTCCTCATGAGTACCCTTAAGTACAGCCCCCTGCTGGGCTCCAAGGACTTTGTGGACCCCACAAGCAATTTTTCCTCAGTTCGTCTAGCTTGCCTTAAGCATGTCTCTTAGCTCCCAATGTAGTGCCTGCTACCAGCCGCTATTGCTCTAGGGACACTGCTTCTACATCAATGAACTTATATCCTTTCTAAGTTCGCAGGGTCATCATCGGGTCGATGCGGTGGCCAGGGGGGGGAGTGGAGGGAGAGAAGAAAACTCTCTCTTCTACCCAAGCGAAGGTCCTCTTAGGACTACTTTGCTGCTGGATTAGACCACCTTTCAACTCATGGACACTAAACTAGCTTACTATATCTGTATGTAGTCCAAGCTATGTCTGATTCTTTTAGCTGAGATATTTCCTATGTGATTTCATCTGTTTTCACCCAATGACCCAAAGGCTTTGTTATCCTTTTGAACTCTAAGGGCTTAATCTCACCTAATTTGCTTTGATTGAATTAATTAGGATATATGGGCCTTCTGTGATTAGCTGGAGTGGCTCCTTGACAGAGTTTTTCAGTTGTAGATTGTTAAGAACTGGAAGATACTTTAGAGGTCCCTTGATCCAACCTCGTAATTTGACAAGTGGGGAAATTGAAGCCCAGAGAGGTGATGAGACTAGCCCAAGATCACACAGCAGGTTAGCAGAAGAGCCGGAGCTCAAACTTATACTGTCTGACTGTTAATTACCACTTCGCCATCATGCTCTTTTTAAACCAATCTCTATCTCCCTCTCCCAAGTACTTCCCTCTACCTACCCCAAGCCCAGTCCTGCCTCCTGCTGCCAAGTCCACTATGAAGGGCTGTCCTCCTAGTCCTCGTGGGCACATCTATGGCCTTCTTTTCCTACCTGGCTCATCATATTGTTCCTCATTCTTTCGCCAAAGATGTTCCTTCTCCTGATTCCTCCAGCCCAGTGAAATGGAAATTACTCATTCTCCCCATCTTATTTCTCAAATTCTCAGACCTCCCAAGATAGGATTTTTTTTCCCCTAAGAAAAAAGTTAGAGTGAAGAGAGAGGTCGCAAGAACTCAGAAGTAAAGGTCTGTGCATTTGGCACATTCCATCAATCCTACTCATTATATTTGTTCTAAGAGAAGCAGGACAGTGTACCTCACAACTCCCAGGACACTCTGGTAGTCTGGTCCTATGAATAGAATGTACAAATCCTGGCTGGAATCAAGTGAGCTCCATGGCTGCTGATGCCTGAGAAGTCTTGAACAAATACACTCAGAGTTCTTACACAGTTTCCAAAAACTAATGATTTCCAGAGGCAGCCCCAAGAAGCCCCTTCTTTGACATCCCTTGACATGCAGCCAAGAGGGCACACAAATATTGGTTGGCCTGTCAAGGATTGGTCAAGAAAGTAAGATTGAAAATGTCAAATGTTTCCAAGGGGCAAGGATCATTTTTGCAAGGATCATTGAATCTATGTTCACCTTATGTCCTTGTGAAACCTCTGTCTGGGTACAATATGGTGGGACATCAGCCATCTTTAGAAGAGAGCCACCATTGAGCAAATTAGAACCTGGTGATAGAAGCAGAAATCACCCAATAATCTGGAGAGTAGAGTTATTGAAAAACGGAATGGGCTGTTTCACGAGGTGACGGATAGAATTTCTCCCTCTTGTTGGAGAGCTTCAAGTAGAGCCTTCATAACTAATTAATAGCCATATTAATTAATCCCCACAGTAGTGGGCATTCCTTTAGGATGCAGATGGCCTCTGAGGTGCCTCCTTTCCAACTTTCACATTTCTGTGACTCTATGAATCTATGATCCTTTCTTAGCTGAAGATGAGTGAGATGTCCTTCATCTAGCCTAAAGCTTCCTTCAGAGAAGCAATTAGGTGTTGCAGTGTTCCAAGTTAGAATTGGAATCAGGAGGACCCAAGTTCAAATCCTCACCAGTAGTGTGACCCTGGGCAAGTCACAATCCCTCTCAGCCTCAATTTCCTCACCTGTAAAATGGGGATATAATAGCATCTACCTCACAGGATTGCTATAAGGATTTAATAATGATAATTATATATATATATATGCACACATGCATATATATATGTACACACACATATCTATACATATACATATACACGTGTGTACACACATACATTTATACACACATATATCTATCTTTACATGTGTTTGCATACACACAAACACATATATACATATGTAAACCTTAAAATAGTGTGAGTGGTCATGTCCAAAGGAACATTCCTAAGAGCCAGAGTAGAGCAGAGATGGTGGGTTCCCTCTCAAATGGATGGAGCAGGGGGCAGGAGAGAGGGAGAATCACCAGTGAGCCCCGAGAGAGGGGAAGGCAACATTGATGGAAAAGACATCTGTGACATTTGCTTGTGCCAGGTCCTCAGCCCAAGCGGTATCTGGGAGACTGTCAGTCTTCGTCAGAGGATATGTGGCCCTCTCCACCCATATTTCCCCAGGCTTAAAGTTATTTACTGGAAATAAGGCATGGCCCAGAGTGGGCTGGGAAGTAAGAATCGACTTCTCTGAGAGAGTACAGGAATGTCAGAGTGGGCTTTGGAATCCTCCTTTCCTGATAGTTGCTGGCCAGCTCTCACCTTGCCAAGGGAAGTCCAGTTAGAATGCAGAACAGGGCAGGGTGATGTGGGAAAGCCCTCCAACCACCATTCTCCAGATGCCCATTCCTCTCCTCTTGGGCAATTAGACTCAAATGACTTAACAAGCTAAATTCCAGTCTGCCATCCTACATGCATCACAGAGCGTTCCACACTAAGGATGTCCTCAGTCTATCAAGGGACTAATGATGTTAATAGAAACCTTACCAAGACACAGATCCTTCAAAAGTAATGTGTAGGCCCTGAACTTTTGGACAATCTGCTAATAGTGTTGGAAAATAAAAACGTTGCAGAGAGAGTGAAGGCATGAGTTCTAAACTTTGTCACTTCAATGCAAATGTGTAGAAAAAAATTCAATTAAGAAATTAAAAAAATTCAAAACCATAAAGTGATTAAATGAACCATCAAAGTTCCCAGAGCAAATATTATTTTTATTTTATGCATCAGTTTTTATGCTTCTTAATAAGAGCTGGCTAGTTATTTTTCCCCAGAAAAAAAAAAAGCAATCTGTTGGGTTAATATCCCATGTATGTCTGCAGCTGAAGGGTGTGTTGATTTCAGAAGCCCTGATCCAGGGGCAAGGCAACATTCAGAAGGAACCAGGACACAAAGAGGGCTCATTCTCAATGCATTTCCAAGGGGTACTTACAAACCTACTCATGCTAATTTCCTCATTGTGCCCACAGCTGGGATTCCTCTGTCACCAGTTTATTTTTCTTTGCAAACCTGAAAGTCATCAGCAGCAGACCTGCCATCCCAGATGCCTCATTCTTGGTCCTGTTTGCAAAGCTGTTTGGCTGTTTATGTCTTGCATCCAAATCATTTATTTTGTTCCAAACCTTCTTTGCTTTGGAAATTACTTCGATGTAATGGACTGCTTTCATCCCTCAGCCATAACAAAAAATATCACAGTTTAATCAGCAAGATGATAGTTTTCCAATAGATAAACCTCCTGGTGGGTCTTATTTGTTTGGTAAATATCAAAAAATTTGGAGTCCCAGGGAGTATAACAACTGGTATTCCTCCAGAGCTGGAAGTCTTTACCTTTTTAATGTTATGAACCACATTTTGCATTCTGGAAAAGCCTATGCACCCCTCAGAATCACATTTTTTAAGGCATAAAGTAAAATGCATAGGATTACAAAGAAAGAATAATATTAAAATATAGCCATCAAAATTTTTTTAAAAAACAAATTCTCAGACCCCAGGTGAAGAACTCCTGCCCTTTGCTTATGGGTTTGCCACCCCTGGTCCTTTCAATAGCCCTAGGAGATAGGTAGTTCATATATTGTAGAAGTCCATTTCACAGAAGGGTAAATTGAGACTCATAGAGATGAAAGGATTGCTCAAGACTTCACAAATAGTAAGGATCAGAGCTGGAATTCGAACCCAGGTGTCTCCTGACTCTGAGACCAGCCCTCTTTTCATTACACAAGGCAGACTCCATGGGTCAGCTCAGTAAAATAACCTAGAATCGTGGTGACTTTTTTGCCGACGGGAAGCAAGAAGGAAATTGAAGATTTTCATCAATTTTTGGATGTTTGAATTAATGCAGTTAGCTGTCAGGATTCAGAAGTGACTTTGAGCTGCTTCTGACCGTAGATTGAATCGATAAATTAACTTAGTGAGGTCACAACTCACACACTTTTCTAGGATGTCAAGATTTACAAAGAATTTTCCTCCCAGCAACTCTGTGAGAAAGTACTGAAAGTGATGATGAATCTCATTTTACAGATGAGGAAATTGAGGCTCAGAAAATCCAATTCCACAACCCTTTATAAAAAAGGTATAAGGGGCAAGTAAGTGTCTAAGTGGATAGAACTCCAGCCTTGGAGTCAAGAGGACTTGAGTTCAAATCCAGCCTTGGACTTGACACTTACTTAGCTGTGTGACCCTGGGCAAGTCACTTAACCCTATTGCATAACCAAAAGAAAAAGGGGAAAAAAAGGCATAAAATGGTGATTTCAAGAGCAACAGAGAAGGAAAGGTTTTGGAGAGGAAGCTGCTTTGAAGGAGGCAGAAATCAGGAGGGAGGACATTCTAGGCATGGTGGCAGATGGACTGTCCTATATAGGAATCAGCCAGCAAGCCAGTTTGGCTGTAAAAGAAACAGGGAAATGACTTGTCCAAGGACACACCAACTCTTTATATGGAAGGAGTTGATGAGTTCTAAATCCTCAGGGCTGTGCTCTTAGGGCAGTGAAGGGGAACCTTCCTTTGCAATGAAGCAGGGGGCTATTCCTTTTTCCCAGAGAGCCAGAAACCAGCCCACTACTTATTGACTGACTGACCCTCAAGCACTGGACCTTCCCACACTCATTCGCTTCCCTTATAGAAATAAAATATCATTAGGATTTCTCCTTTAAAAAAATGTGCATATATGATCTAATTTGCTTCAAATTTTACAAAGCAATTTGTACACATTATCTCACATGACCCTCGCTGTAACTTTGTGAGCAAGGTGATATTAGTATCCCCATTTTACAGAAAAGGAAACTGAGGTCCAGAGTAATTTACTCAGTGTCCCACAACTGATGTGTCTGAGGCAGGATTTGAACCACAGTTTCAAACTCCCAGTCTGGTGCTTTATCCCCTATTTTTACCTCTCTAATAAGGAGTGACATGTATAAAGATCTTTTTTAAAGTTTGCAAAGCACTTTACAAACATCATCTTATTTACAAACAAAGTTGTGAGATAGGTTCTATAGGCATTGTTATCCCCATTTTATGGATGAGAAAGCCAAGGCTCATGACTTGCCCATGGCCAACCCAATACCGGAGGTGGGTTTTGAACCCAGGTCTCCTGACTCCAAGCTGCCCCTTCATGCCCTCTCCACCCTTATTTAAACACTGCTGCGGGTTACAGGCTAGTAATCTTATTAGAAAGGAAATCTCCCCAATCTCATACGATCCACGGTCCCCAAATTCCCCTCACAGTCCAAAGCAGCTCTCTGCTGGTTCCTCAGCAAGGGTGGAGACCAGCTGTTCTCTCTCCTCCTCTGAGAACACTGTCCAGGGGTCATTGCTTTTTCGTTTTCCTTTGTTCTCTTATCCACTGAGATCTGCAAGTTAGATCTGAGTGTCCGCTCCCGAGGTCAGTTTTCTCCCTAGACGTGATGAGGCTCAGGCCCCGATGTGTTCCATGAGGTCAGAGATGGTCTTTTTCATGCGCCCCACACACCCCCCTTCCCGCTGCCCTGCTCCAGGCTTCCCATCGGCATGGAAGTCAGTGATGCCTTTTTCAAGGGCTCCAGAGCCTCCAGCCCTGCCATCTAGAAGACACCCCTAAAGGGGTCATGGATTCAAGTGATAAAAGCGACCAGAAGAGAAAAGGATCATGTTATGCCCTGGGCTCCCAGGGTTCATATATCAGCCCCTCTGCCTTTAATGAAGGCCACATTTTATGCACAAAGCTCCCATGCAAATGCAAATTTATGTAGATGGTTTACTTAGACCAGGCTTTTGTCCATCAATCTCCGTGTTCTCCGCCTCTCTTTTTTGCCTAGGAAGAGATAATATTGTGATTCCGGTCGTATCTCTCCCTTTTTATTGTCTAGCAGGCCCATAAAGATGACAAGAGACTTGCTTTGCAGGCTGCAGTCTTAGGGCCTGGCGTAATTTTCTGTTGAACTTCAGACACCAGGCCTTTATAGGCTTTTTCTTGGGTGGAGGGGTTCTTTTAGTAATGAGGTACCGGGACAATTCCCCCAGAGGAGGGAAAGTGCTCAGGGGACAGATGACATGAAAGGCAACTCCAGGGCAGAGCACAGTGTTTGAGGTTAACCAGCTGTACTTGGAAGCAAGAAGGCCTGGGTTTGAATCCTGCCTCAGACCCTTCCTTGCTGCATGATTCAGGGCACCACACTTCATCTCTCGGGCCTCGGTTTCCTCATCTGTAAAATGAAGGGATTGGACCAGATGGCTTCTGAGATCCTTTCCTATTCTGAAACTATGACCCACTCCCTTTGTCCTCTTCCTAAGGGAAGCCAGGACCGAGGACCACTGAGTCCGTTTCTGTGACCTAGAGAGCAAGGTTTAGAATGGATTTCATCAAGGAGCTGTCATCTCCCTCCACTCACATAGATTCTGGTGCCTTAGAAGATGAAAAATTCATGGCCCAATCATGATGGACTCAGCTCCACCAGTCTTGAGGGCGCCTTCAGGGATTGTCTTGGGGCTCTCTTTGGGTCAGCAGCACTTAGCACAATGCCCGGCCCATCGGGGGTGCTTATTCAATGCTTATTGATTGATTGAATGAACACATCGTCCATCGCTGGGCTCCTACACAAAGCCTATCCAGCTTGTGTAGACCTGTTCGAGCTTGGGCGTTGGGACAGAGACTTTGAGAGCCTCGGCAACAGAAAAAGTCAGAATGAATCAGAATTCAAACACCTGATTCGAAGGAGAGGGTAAACATACCAGGTTTGTCAAATGATGCAATTCTATTTTTTTTATATTTTTACTACAATTTCTTCTACAAATGCACTTCAAATATAATTACAAACAGATATTATAACTTTACTTTGAAGTCAAAACTTTCATTCTACTATCTTTCTTTTTTATGGCTTAAAAAAAAATCCACCACCTCACTTGACCCAACTTGGTTCTTTGATGTAATCTCCAGTTCTGGTCCTTCCGGAGGCAGAGGGTTCAGTCAGGAGGGGCCCACTGGATCATAGATGTGGAGCTAGAAGGGTTCTCAGAGCTCAGCAAGTCCTATCCCCTCATTTTACAGATGAGGAAACTGAGGCCACAGAGATAATAAGTGGAAAAGCTGGGATTCAAACCCAGATCCTCACTCAAGACTGCTAAGCCAAAAGAAATGGAATTAGGTCAGATGAGTGAATAATCTTATTCCCGGCCTTTCCCCAAAGGGCAGCAAGTAGTGACCACAGGAAGGGCATGTTGGGGGCCCCGCTGATGTGCCTTTGAGACTTCATGTCATATCCTGACAGACACATTAAGGTAAAAAACCAATCAAGGTTACCCTGCTTACTTGGAGCTCACTGCACCTGGTATTCTACCACCTCTGCACCTTTGTCTTGGCCATCTCCCATACCTGAAATGCCTTCCCTCATCTCCCTTTCTGAGGATCCTTCAAGGCTCAGATCAGAGGCCACCTCCCACAGGAAGCCTTCCCTGACCCCTCTGATTGCTGATGCCCCTCCTCTCTTCCACTTATATGGTATTTACTTCTCTGGGTACATCTTGTCTCCCAAATAGAACGTAGGCTTCCTGAGGGCAGGGGCTGCTCCATTTTTGTCTTCTCTATCACAAGCAGCTCACGCAGAGCCTTGGATATGCACCAGGCCCAGGATGTACCATGGGAGGCAGTGCAGGCCAGCTTTGAAGCAGCCAAGAAGACCTGGATTGCACTACCTCTGTGAGGCCATGGACAATTCCCTTAGCCCCTTAGCAGTCCCCTCTCCCCTCCCCATGCCTCCTCCTAATTCTCTAAAACTGTAAGTTACAGGGGCATTGCTGGCCTGCATTGGTGAAGAGGGGGGGTTCCATACTAGGAGGTCCCTCTGTGTAAATGCTTGTTGAATTGCCTCAAATTAAATTGAATTGAATTGAATGCTTAAATCCTGACCTTTACAGAACAGAATCTCCAAACCCTGTCCTCTTCCTGCAGAGCAGCGTCCTGTCTATTGTAAAAGGTCACTAGATATCCTGAAGGACCAAAGCTGGCCTTTTCCCGGCCCCACCAGTTCCCGCTGTGGTGGTGGGCAGTTCCAGGGCCAGCAGGCTCTGGCTTGTGTCTCAGCCAACTTGTGGTCAGCTCACCTCCCCTACCCGGCTCTGGAGAAACTGCAGCCCTCTTGCTCTTATCAGAGCCTCCTGGCCCCCTGGGTCTGGTTTGACAACCGTCAGGGCGGAAGGCAGAGATATCCTGCCTCCTTGTGCTCTGGTATCTCTCCAACGCTCCAGTGCAATCAAGTCTGGCTCAGGTTTCATGGGCCAGCGTCTAGGGGGATTCTAGCTGGTCCATTGGGTGGGCCATCTTGGATAAGCCATTGGTAGAGCTTAACATTCCCCACCTTGCTGCCGGGGCCACCTTTAGCCTGGACTCTGGATTGGAGCTCACGCTGTCTCTTTTCTTGTCCTTTGTTGGGGGGCACAAATGAAATCCAAACATGGTCTTGAAAATCCTCATTTTCTCAGAAAGGTGTCATGCATCATCTGTTTCCTTTCCCCACTAATTGGCAGACAGACCACCCCCATTCCTTTCTTTCCTGCTCTTAACATGTCTGATAAATGCCCTCTCACCAGCACGGTTGTATAAGGTGGTCCTATGTGTAGGCTTTGAAGCTAACCAGATTAGGAGCCGCCGGTGGGTTGAGGGCAGCCGCTGACAGGGCCTGGATCTCAGCATTGGGAGGCGTGTAGAAGGAGAGCCAGAGAGCGTTGCCTCGTCCCAAAGGAGCTAGCACAGGAACTCTCAGCCCAATGGTATTTACCTCTACCTATCGATACTTCACTATCAACGGCACGACAGCCCTTGTAACACCCTGAGCATTCATGGACACAAAACCAGATCGATCTACTCAATGACAAATAGCAACCACGTATCTCATGTCTTGAGGTTTGTGAAGCACTTTCCATAGGCAATCTCATCTGATCAATGAAAACTGTACCCAGAATATCTTCTAGGTTAGTGTTTACTACAGTCAAAATATTTATTTACCATCCCATGGACAGCTCTGCCAAAGGAGGGAAAGATGAATACATTTCTCCTCCTCCCTGATTCAATTCAACCTAATGAATATTTATTAAGAGTTTGGGGTGTGCGCCACATTATTTTACAGTAACCCAAAGAAGTATACGTGAGCCTGCCCTCAAAGACCTTAAAATCTGGGTAATGAGAATAGCTGTCATGTGACGTTGGGGAAGTCCCAGAGCTCCCTGGATCTCAGTTTCCTCATCGGTAAAATTGTAGACTAGATGACCTCTGAGGGCCCTTCCAGACCCAGAATCCCATGGCTTCCCATATACGTCTTCTCCATCACACCAACCCCGTGACTTGGGGAGTCTAGGTATTATTGGCAGCCCCATTTTCCAAAGAAGAACCTGTCTCATAAAGGTGATGTGATTTGCCCGCGGTTAGCACGGTTAGAGGATTCCGAACTAATTCTTCCTGATTCTCTCCAGCACACTCCCCCGAGGACACTTGACCTCTTCTTGGGGAAATAAGGCAAATGAACACATTCAAAGTTTAAAAACAGAATGAATGATACCATGGAAAGAACGCTAGTCTAAGAGTCAACAGACCCAGGCTCTAGACCTGGGCTCTGCCCCGAAGTCTCCATGGGGCCTTGGATGAGGCATTTCCAGACCTCCGTTTCACAGAATTTCAGAGTCAGAAGGGACCTTTCTCATCTGACCTATCTTACCATCAATCAATAATTATTTACCAAACACCTATGAGATGCCAAACACTGCGTTAGACGTTGGGGATTCAGAAGGCAAAGATGGAAAGAAGCTTCCATTTTATTGGGATTGGTTCAAGGTCAGACGCACAGTAAGTAGCAGTGAGGGTTTTAAAGCTGTCACAGGAGGACATCTCCAAAGTTATAAAAGACTTGCAACTCAGAAAAACATTGGAGAGGGGGAATGCCTCCCTTTTGAGAGCATTCACTATGCCTCCAAGAGATGGGGAGAGAAGCGCTCATTTCTACCTTTCCCCCCTATTCTCTAGTCCATCTGTCTTTTGCTCAAACTGAAGACAACTCACCCTATTCCACCAGAGGTGGAACCAGGGCAGGAAAGCTGGGGCTTCGTCCTGGGGCACCAAAATTGAAAGAGCACCAATAATACCCGAAGCCCTTCAGTGCTCTAGCTTACTGAGCCTAGAACTTTGGTAGAAAGAATAAATGGTTCATAAGATCATAGATTTAGGGTTATGTGGGACCTCAGAAATCACCTCGTCCAACCCTCTTGTTTTATATAGGAGGAAACTGAGGCACAAGAAGGTTCTACAGTTTGCTCAAGATCATCAAGAGGCAGGATTTGAACCCAGATCATCTGCCTCCAGATCTTCCCCACAGGGGTGGCACCCCAGCCGAGTTTCTCTCCAGTCCTGTTTGGGCCTCCCTGGTAGCTCACGTTTGCTTATGCTTCCTCCTGCTTGCCCCAGGCACAATTACTTGTTATGTCTCTGCTAGCGATCAAACTCTGACCCTGGTGGGGTGTTAGGAAGGAGGTCAACCTCTCCCGGGAGCTCTCAGGATGCAGCTCATCAGCCCCCAAGCACACATGCCATCTTTCAAAGGCAGAGCTTCCTTGTGAATAGAGTGCTGGACTTAGAGTCAGGAAGACCCAAGTTTGGGTCCTACCTCAAACACGTACTAGCTGGGTGACCCTGGGCAAGTCACTTAATGGCTGCCTGCCTCAGTTTTCTCATCTGTAAAATGAGGGCAATAATAGCACGTAACTACCTGGACTACTTACAGTGAGGCTGGAACGAGATGCTGGATGTCAAATGTTTTGAAAACCTTAAGACTCTAGAAACTCCAGGCAATCCCTCCCTGGTCGCTTTGTGGATCTGGGTGACTGGGGATGATCCCAGACACAGCATTCAAGTGTCTGGAGGTTGGAAATGAGGAGGGGGGGAGGACTAGAAGGGCTGGAGACCAGTGATCAGGGCAGTTTCGAATCATGCATTCCTAGGCCCAGCAAGAGAGAGACTCGGGGTCTTGGGTCCTTAGGACATGTAACAGAAGTCTACCTCTCAGAATGCCGGACAACATGGCACCAGTAGCTACTTTCCAGTTAAAGATGAACATTGAAAGGTGACCTGAGGAGCCTTCTCTTTTTCTTTTCTTCTCTTTTCACAGTCTCTGCTTCCTCAACTCTAAAATGAGGAGATTGGACCCGTGACTTCTAGCAGGGGCACCCTCAGTCTCAGAGTTAAAGATCCAAAGCCTTCTCGGCTGTATAGAAAGAGCCCTCTGTTTGTGGCCAGAGGGCCTGGCCTGGAAACCTGGCTCTGATTCTTACAGCCTAGGTGACTTTAGGCAAATGCTTCGACTTCTCTGGGCCTGATTTTCCCCTCTCCGTAAGTCAAGTGAGGGAGATGGCCACAATGACCCCTCCTGGCTTTAAATTCCAAGGGCCACAGCTTTCCCTAAAAAGGTTAATCTTTTTTTTAAATAACCTAGTGATTTGAGAAAACAGATGAGGGGAACCCTTAGAAAGTGTGTCCTTGGCAAAAAAAAACCAGTTAAAACCTTATTTTATTAAACCCCTGCAACAGCTAAAATGTATTAATAGGCCCTGGTGTGGGTTTTTTGCCCTTTTTTTGGGAGGGATTCAAGACAATGAGCATTCTTCTGTCAGTCACCAGTTACGAAGCATAAGGCAAGCTAACCTTCACACTGATTTTCTTCAAGGCAAAGCAACTGTTTCATTGGCTGTGCCCACAGCTTTTGGCATCCCCTTCTAGATGTAGGACCCACCCTCACCCCCAGTCACAGAATTCCTCAAAGTCTGGGCAAATGTTAGTGGTAAAAACCCTACCACATCCGTGGAGCTTTGGGGAAGGGAAAGTCAATGTGGAAACTGCTCACGAGACAAACGGGGACCCCAGCTGAAAACCAAACAACCAGAAGCATACCAGGGAGAGAAAGAATGTTGGTCATGGAGTCAGAGGAGCTGGGTTCAAATTCTGCCCAGCTCCTCTGGTATTTGTGGCCCGTGTGCCAAGTCACTGCCTCTTGTGGGACTTCTCTTCCCCTGCTGTAAAATATGGCTTCTAAAGGCATGGCCATCAATTATCAGCCTGTGATCCTATGAACCTGCAATGGAAGGGTGGGTCCAGCTCTATGCCTGTGATTTCCTCTTGGAGAGGCAATTTGACTTAGATTATGCTGGATGGGAAGGCGAGAAGATCCAGGTTCAAATTTTGCAGCTGCCACTTAGCAACAAGTCAGAGAATCATAAATTTAGGGACCTTAAAGACCATCTAGTTCAACCTCTTCATTTGACAGATGGGGAAACTGAGGCCCCAAGAGATGAAGTGATTTGTCCAGGGTCACTCAGCTGGTAAGTGTCAGAGGCAGGATTTGAACCCAAGTCTTCCTGACTCCACAGCCAGGATACTCTGCACTATACAATGTTGCCCCTTTCCCTTGACCTTTCTGAGCCTCAGTTTCCTTATCTATAAAATGTGGATAATAAAGCCTATGAGAGCTCTCTCACAAAGGTATCGTGAAGCTTGGGTAAGATCATGGATACAAAATGCCTTAAAAACATTCAAGCCCTCTCTTCATGTCACTTAGTATTTTTCCATCACATATGTTACCTATTGGGGCTGTCTCAAATAGACCTCAATCAAGACTATTCTATTCCTCCTAAGCAGTCATCAAACCAACCCAGAGCATCATGATATTACTCATCTCTTCCAAAGCCTCCCTCTCCCATTGATATCTTTCCCAAGACCTTCTGTTAAAAAAAAAAGAAAAAGCCTTAGATGATGATACTTGTCCCAAGGACAGGATGTCGGAGCCTTGCAGAGCTAAGCTGCCCGTGCCTGGCCATGAGGCCCCGAGCGCTGCCTGGACATGGGCCTGAGCTCTGAGATGCCACCTCTAATCTCCCACACTCCGGTGAATTTGTTTTTTGTCAGAAATGAAGCAGGGGGCAGGCTTTAATTTTCCCCACTGCCCTCTGTCAAGTCAGAGCCATAAATATTGTCCCGAATCATTAAGCCCCAACCCGAAATGTGATCCTGCCCAGCTCCCAATCAGACGGCCATCTGGAAGATGAAAGAAGTCTATTTGGGTTTCAGAATGATGCAGACTCTAATTTGTAGTAACAGTCTTAACAGGCTGTTTCGGAGACATTAACCAGAGACTTGTCTCGTTCCTCAAGGAGGAAGGCACATTGTCTGCAGTTCCAGGCATTCCCTGTGAGCCAGGCTGGATCCAGAGTCGTGGGCCAACCACCAGGCTCATCAGCCTTCAATCAGCCAGCACATTCTTCCTCAGACCCTGGCTTTCCACCCCAGGGCAGTAGGAGCTTCCGGGATGGTTACATACATTATCCATCTTCCCTAAAAGATGATCTATGTCACGGAGAGAGCAAACACTTCAGGAGAGAAAAACAAATGGCCCCCATCCCTCCAAACAAACACCAGCTCACCAAGATATACACACTCTTCCTTGTATCACCCTGAGGTTACTTTCACAGAGAAAATAAATTGCATTCTTGCTTTGCCGCAGAAATAAATATCTATTTTCTTAAACTACCAAAGAAAAGTCTGGGTCTCAGTTGCTGGCCAAGCACACTGCACAAGAGGAAGTAAGAACCTGATTGGTCCAAAGGACTGAGAGGTCAAGGAAGCTCAAGGAGGATGGGAAGTCGGCTGCCATCGCCATTGGGAGAACCCAAGAAGCGGTCCGTGCCAACAGCTCGTTCTTAGACAGGTCAGTGCTGCTCTGTCCAGGCAAGGAGGAAAGCTGAGCAGAAATAATAAATACTGGACTTGTGTGTTTATCAGCCCTTTGACTCTAGCATCAGAAGGGGCCTTTATAGACATCAAGTCCTCATTTTGCAGATGAGGAAACTGAGGCCCTGAGAGTATCACACAGCTTAGTAAGCAGAGGACATGGATTCAAACCCGAGCCTTTCAAACTCAGGGCTCTATTTCAGCAATCTCAGCTTGCTTCTCTTGCTATTCAGAGTGCCCCCACTAGCCCCTCACTCCCAAATATCCCAAAAGCAAAAATAAGAGTAGTGTCAGTGACTATGGACTTTGGCTCAAGCTGGGGGCAGTATAGTAGAGCAGAAAGAATAATGAAGGTGATATATACATATTTGTGTCTAATGGTAGCCATCTCTGGAGGGAGGGGAAGGGAAGAAAAAAAGGGAAAAAAGAAAATTACATGATAACTTTACTATATATTTAAAAGGAATTGTAAGTTATACATAATAGATTTTCAGTTTCATACACAATCATCTTTTTCTATTCTTTTTTAAAATTTATTTTGATTAAAAAATTTATTTTGACTTATCAACAATCATTTCCATAAGTTTTTGAGTTTTAAATTTTTCTCCCCCTTCCTCCCCACCTCCCTCCCTAATATGGCATGAAATCTGATATAGGCTATACATATACATCCCTATTAAACATATTTTCACATTAGTCAGGTTATAAGGAAGAATTAGAACCAATAGAAGGAACCACAAGAAAGAGGAAACAAAACAAAACAGAAGAAAAAAGAGCAAATAGTATGCTTCGATCTGCATTCAAACTCCATAGTTCTTTCTCTAGATGTGGATAGCGCTTTCCATCGTGAGACTTTTGGAGACGTCTTAGATCCTCTCATTGCTGAGCAGGGCTAAGTCTATCAAAGTTGGTCATCGAAAACCATAGCATGGCTGTTAACTATGTACAATGTTCTCCTGGTTCTGCTCACTACACTCAGCATCAGTCCATACAAGCCTTTCTAGGTTTTTCTGAAGTCTACCTGCTCATCCTTTCTTATAGCACAATAGTATTCCATTACATTCATATACCACAACTTCTTCAACCGTTCCCCAATTGATGGGCATCCCTCAATTTCCAATTCTTTGCCACCACAAAAAGAGCTGCTATAAATATTTTTGTACATGTGGGCCCTTTTCATCTTTTTTCTATTCTATTTGATTTTTTTTTTTTTGTCTAGGCAATGGGGTTAAGTGACTTGCCCAGGGTCAGACAGCTAGTAAGTGTTATGTGTCTGAGGTCAGGTTTGAACTCAGGTCCTCCTGAATCCAGGGCTGGTTTTCTATCCACTGTGCCACCGAGCTGCCGCTTTTCTATTCTACTATGTTATATCTATTATGTTATGCTTGTTTTATTTCTTAAGTTCAAAATAAAATAAAATAAAAAGAATGATGAATGTGGTATGTGAAAACCTGGCTTTGAATCTTGGCTCTGCCACTAACTTCAATTAATCAGTCAACAAGCATTTACTAAGTGTGTACTGTGTGCTACTCATCAATTAACATTTATTAAGCACTTACTGTATGTCAGGTTGTTGTCATACAGCAACTGTATGTGTTAAGTAAACCCTGGGGATGCAAAGAAAGGCAAAACTCACACACACACACACACACACACACACACACACAAGAAAAAGCAGTTATTAGGTGCTTAAATGTGCCAGACATGTTGCTAAGTGTTCAAGATACAAAAGAAGGCCAAAAAAAAAAAAGTTATTAGGCACTGTGCTGGCTGCTAGACATATAAAAACAATGTATGAAATAATCCCTGCCCTCAATGAGCTTACATTCTATCAGAGGAGACAATATGTATAAATGTATATTATATATATATATAATATATATATAATATATAAAACATATGAATATACAGAAAATGTTAGGTACCACATACAAGTTAATCACGTGATCTGGGTGACCTAGAAGAAGCCATTTCCCCACCTGGGCCCCATGTTTCTCGCCTACAAAGATAAAGGATTGCCCTAGATGCCCCACGATACAACCAGGCCGTTGGGAGCTCTTCCCATGCAGGGTCCTGGAGGCCCCTTGGAGGAGGGCTAAGTCAAAGTTGGACAATCTTGACAAAGTTCCCATGATACTGAGCGATGACGTGGGATTTCCTTGTCTACATTCATGCCTACTCCTCTTCATTAGAAAAACAACAACAACAACAACAACAGATTCAAGTCCAGGCCCCTGGGGAGATGCTGGCCGCTGTTACCTCTCCAGCTTCCTTCAGCTCCTTGGCTCAGGTGGGTGGCAACAGCTCCTGGCTAGAAGTGATGATGAGTGGGCAGTGGCAGGAAGGGGATATCAGGATGGGAGGTGGCAGTCTCTCTGAGCTCTTCTGGCAATAGAATTCCTTTGGGCATCCTCCGGGAGTGGGCATTGAGGCCAGCCCTGACTGAATGTGGGCTGGGGAAGGTGGAGTCCTGGCAACTGGGTCTGAGATGCTAGAGTCCCTCTCATAGTTTCCTTCCTGACTGCTCACCCAAGGTTGCCAGCTGCCAGGAAGGGCCTTAGCAGCAGGACTAGCTGGTGCACCTCGGGACGCTAGGACCTGCCTGGTCAGAGGCAGCTGCAGCAAAGGAAGCCAAAGAAGCCGTCCCAGCTACGGCAGAGTTCCGGAGTCAGACTCTGGTGAAGCCCAAATCAGATGCCTTCCCAAAATATGCCGTGAGAAGTCTGTACCTTCACTCCAAACTCCCACCACATCCCTAACTTTGGGCGTCCTGGGCCACCTCCTAGGCTGGTCTCTCCACGATCACTGAAGACCAAGAAAAGCACGGTTGGACCCTTACCCTTCTTCACTCACAAAACGAGAAGGATGGACTAGGTGATCCCTAATATCCTGTGATTCTGACCCCCTCATTTCACAGATGAGGAAACGAGGGCCATGGAGAAAAAGTGCCTTGTCCAAGGTTACAGGACCAGGAAGCGTAAGGGGTGGCGTCCGTCTCTAGGCTCAATGCTCCTCTCTGGACAGTACCAGATAGCTACAGAAGAAAGGCAGGAGCACTGGTGAAAGGGAAGTTGAAAAACATCCTGGGGGGCAGGGACTGTCTTGTACTTCTTTTTTGTATCCTCAGTGCTTAGCATGGTGCCTGGCACATAGTAGGCTCTTAATATATGTTTAGTGATTGTTTAGTCGATCTGCTCTTAGAATTGTATTACCTCCCAGCTGGGAGACTAATACTAAAGTTTACCTTGTAAATACTTTGTTTATATTTGGCATATGTTTCTAGGTGTATACATTGTTTCCCTCAACAAAACGTAAACCAGTTGAAGGCAGAGACTGTCTGATTTTCATCCTTGTACATATACCCAGCATCTTAGACTAGTGTCTGGTCCACAGGAAGTGTGTAATAAAGATCTGATTGTTGATTGACTGACTGATCATTTCTTCCCCCATCTTCCTTCCTTGGTTGTAATATCTCCTTCTTGTCTCGGGCAGAGTTGCTTCCTGACCATGCTTCTCAATTGAGCATGGATGAAATGAAGCAAACAGGTGCTTCCTGACACCCTTGCCGGGTCAGGAGTTCCAAGTGGGAGCTCAAAGTGGAAGGGGCGTCAAGGAGATTGTGTGAGTCAAGGAGGGACAGTGAGGCCCCTGGAGTCAGAAGACCTGGATTGGAATCTCACCTGTGAAGGATGTTGGCCCTCTCTGGGCCTCAGTTTCCTCTTTGGTAAAGGAGGAGGAATAACTAGATGACCTCTGAGGACCCTCCCTGATCTAGATCTGGGGTCTTATGAAAGCTCTCTCACTCAAGCTGGCTTAAACCTGACTTATCTGATCAGAGCAAGGCTTGCAGTCATGAAGGCTCGGCCTCAAACCCACCTTCACTAGCTGGGCGACCTTGGACGTATCATTTTATTTCTCTAAGGCTTCAATTCCTCATGGGGAAGTCACAGATAAGAATCACAGTCATGCTCACTTCCCGGGGCTGTCATGAGGCTCCTGGGAGATAAAGTGGATAGAGTTGATAAAGTCAGGGCTGCCCCTGGAAGTTGAGTGAGAACTAATCATTTTGGTGCCCAGGGCCAGTACCTTAAATAGGCCCTGGGGAAAGCAATCCTCCCTGACGACTCTGAGATTAGGTTTGTAATTCATGACGCAGAAATAGCCTGAATTAAAGGGCAGAGGACCTATTTGTACTAAACTATTTATAGCAGCTCTTTTCGTGGTGGTTGAGAATGAGATTAGAAATTGAGAGGATGCCCATCAGTTGGGGAATGGCTGAACAAACGATAGTATATGGTTGTAATGGAATACTATTGTGCTATAAGAAATGACGAGTGGGATGCTTTCAGTAAAAACTGGAAAGACTTACCTGAACTGATGCAAAGTGAAACAAGCATATCCAGGAGAACAATGTACACGGTAACCACAATACTATACGATGATCAACTGTGAATGACTTAGCTACCCTCAGCAATACAATGATCCAAGACAATTTCAAAGGACTTATGAGGAAAAATGCTGTCCACCTGCTGAGAAAGAACTGATGGAGTCTGAGTGCAGATCAAAGCAGACTATCTTCATTTTTTTGGTGGTTTTTCTTTTCATTTGGTCTGTGTCTTCTTTTACAACATGACTAATCAAAATATGTTTTGCATGATTGCACATGTATAACCTATATCAAATTGCTTATTGTCTCAGGAAGGGGGGAGGTAAGGGACGGAGGGAGAAAATTCGGAGCTCAAATAAAATTTTAAATGAACATTAAAAATTGTCTTTACATGTAATTGGGGGAAAAAATACGTATATGTTTTTAAAAAACAGGAAGGGAGAGTTGATCATTCTAGAATGGCTGAATTACCATTCCAGGTCCTGATAGCTTCTTATCTAATAGCATCTGCCTCACAGGGTTGCTGTGCACATCAAATGAGATAGTCGTAAAGTTCTTGGCACAGAGCCTGGCACATAGTAGGGGTTTAATAAATTCTTGTTCCCTCTCCCCTCCCCTTTATAGTCTTAACTAAGTGCTAATTGCAGCACTGCTAGACCCCACTTACAACTCCAGGCACCCATATCGAGTGTCTGAAAACTCATGGTCCATGTTTAAGCTATTGACCGCATTAATGCCTTTTGGGCCACCCTGGATTTCCAAGGGAGTGTTGGTAGCAGACAAGATCTAGGCACGCTCCTACCACATTTTCAATTCGGTTTCTAGCCTATCAACAAAAACATGAGGGTCAAAGGCCATGCCAAATATGAGGGGAACTGTCAGAAATTAACAGGAAGGAAATCCAGCCTCTTTAAGAAGGATGAAAGCACACCAACGGAGCCTTCCGAAGCAGAAAAATAACAAGAGTGGGTCTGCTGGGTCTTTGTTCAGGCTGGAACATGATGAAGACCCCAACGAAACCATCCCAGTGTGAGCTGATGCGTAGTAGGAGCTTAATAAATGTTTGTTGACTGACTGACTGAGCTGAGGAGGAAGCTGAAATGGGTTCTTGAGGGAATCATATGGATAATTCAAGCTTGAGCGTTTAAAGCCTACAAAAACGGGAACCAAGGGAAATGAAGGAAGCAAAACTCCGAGATCAGGGTCCATGATGGCTCCAAATCTGGAAAGGGAAGTAACCACCTAGGAAGACAAGCTTGGCTTCGATTACCTGTAGTGCCCAGCAGAGTTCCCTGAGAAGGATCACAATCGGAACACGTTCCGATCCTCCCAGCAGAAAGGTGGTGGGATACTGTGGGAGTGGAGTGCTGCAAATACTGCCACGGGGGGGTCATTTTGTCAGTGAGTTTTGTTTGTTTTTTCTCTATTCGGGTTCAAAATGTGTGGGGATTTGGGATATGATTGCAGCATAAAAACAAAAGGTATCAGTAAAACTAACAAAAAGCCTGAAATAAACAGCCTTTACTCATATTTTACCTGCCTAGGAGAAAGGATCCTGGTCAATGATTGATGGTTGATTAAAATCACAAACTTTTTGAGGAAGAACTGCGATAGTCATGCTGTTCCCTCCTCCCCACCCCTCATTCCCTTACCTGTACATGAAGCTTAATAAATATTTGTCAAATGAATGAGTTAGTGTTTGGCTGGGGTTTTTTCCCCTTATTTCAATGACTTACTTTGGCTGCATATTGACCTGGCCACAATTGGGGGGGGGGGGCGGGACATGATCTTCCCCTACATGACAGACCCTCCCTCAGTCCCAGAGCCCCCACTGGGAAGAGCCTTGGAGACTTTTGAGTGAGCATGCTCACAATGGCTGAATGTTTGTTCAAACTCTGGTAGACCTCGGCAGTCTAAATATCACAATGGAAATCTCAAGAGAAAGAAAACCTCGTGGTCTTTTTGGTATTTCCTGCTCCCCATGGTGCCAGCTCCAGCAAGAGTGCTCCCCCTCCCCCTCCAAGTTTGCTCCAGTGAAACCAGACCCAGGCAGACCTGGAAAGTGAGCAGAGGTGGGGGTGGGGGAAATAACCACCACCAACACATCCACTCACACACAAACACACACACAAACACACTAACATATACGTACTATATATAGACACATGCATACACATATAGACACATATATTCACAATACATGCATACTAACACACACATACAATGCATACATTTGTATACACAGAGACAGACATTTTCAATATATACATACTAACACACACTCATACATACATAACACACAACATGCATGCACACACAACACACACAACACACACACACTCACACACACTCTCTCTCTCTCTCTCTCTCTCTCTCTCTCTTCTTTCCAGTAAAAGCCTATTTGGGCTCAGACCCTCAGCTCAATTTTGATTTGACCTGAACTAGGTCACCGAGCTCTGACAGTTTGTCACTTTGGTCCTGCTGTCTGTATTCTGTGACTCAGCTGTCTTTTTTTTTTTTTTTTTTGGTCTTCTTGTCCTCTGAATCCTGCATTGGGGATGTCCCACTTCTCCGAATGTTGCCAGATATGGTGTTATCTGGGTCTTTCATCTTGTCCTCCTGCTAAAGGGTTAATAACAAATCCTCTACTATTTTCATTAGCCCTGGAGTCTAATGACTCTCTCTTTCTCATTCCAGGCTCTGTTTATTTTCCTTTGCTGAGGTCTTTATTCACCTCCTTTTAGGAGATTTTTAAGAGCAATGAAAATAGCAAATGGAACTGCCCTCAACCTTTCTTTCTCAGAGGCCCTGCACCAGGGTAGGACCCATGTCAGGAGCTTCAGGTAAATACATTCTTGCTCAACCCAAGTTTTAATGCCTTGTGGTCACCAGGCGACCAGACAGAGCACCAGCCAGGGACTCCCAGCTGCCACGTTTTAGAGGTTCACTTGCCCAGATGCACTCTTTGCTTTTTAATAATTATTAGTACCCAATTTGTAACATTTCCAAAACATGACTCCAGGCTATAAAACTGGCCAACTGCATTAAAAAAAAAAAGACGAAATATTTTCCCAGGAAAGCAACCACTCTCTTACAGAATTCACATTAGTAACCTGTTTCCCATCTTTCTGGCACCTCTGATGAATAGGAAAGCAGGATGTGGAGAAGCATGTGTTGCCATGGCAAGAAGACTAGACCTAGGAGTCAGGAACCTTGGATTCAAGTTCAAGCCTTGCCCCTAAGTTGGCTCTGTGATTTTGAATCACTCACTTCTTCTCTAGGCCTCAGTTTCCTTGTATGTCAAACTTATTAAGCACCTGACAAGCACAAGATGCCCTGCTAGGTTTGGCAGTGCAGAGATGAAAAACAAAATAATCCGTGTCCTCAAGATGCTTGTAATCTATTAGGACAGAGATTCACCATGCACATCCAGATGAGTGTGATCCAGGATGGAGAGTGGGGGTGGGGGGAAGGGAGAAATCTAGCAAAGGGGATCTTGGAAATCTGAGAGTGGAGAAGAATGCTTTCACTTGGGGAGGGTGGCTCATGTCCAGTCAGCTAGTGTGGATGAAGCCATGGGTCAATGGATGAAGTAGGCTGGGGCACCATTGTGGAGGGCTCAAATACTTGACTTTTATCCCAGCGGCATTAGGGAGCCATGAAACTTTTTGAGCAGAATAGTAACACGGTCAGATCAATTTTCTCAGGAAGATTATTTTGGCAGTTGTGTGGATGGTAGATTAGAAATGGAAGAAAGTGGATGCTAAGAGACCAGTTATGAGGCTATTGGACTAATTGACTTGTAAAATCCTCTTCAATTCTAATAATCTCTGCTACACATTGTAAATTTTAGCAAGTCACATAACCTCGCCATTCTTTTTTTTTTTAACTTGAAAAGAAATGGGTTTGATTAGATCAATGGCATATAGTCTATGAACAGTTTTTGCAAAGGGAGTCCAAGAATCCAGTGCAAATCTGTAAGTAAGTAAGTACATTGTAGAGGAAAGATGAGTGGATCTGGAGTCAGAGAACCAGGCTCTCCTGCTTACTCTCTCTCTTTTTATCATGGGCAATTTACTTTCCCCTTCTGTGCCTCAGTTTCCTCATTTGTCAAATGTGGAGGTTTCATTTGATGATCTGTAAGGTTCCAATCAGCTCCAAGCCTATGTTCTACAATCCTACAAAATGTGCCTTCTGCAGACTGGACAAATGCCATGTTTCAGGAATACATACATATGTTCATATATAGATAAGCATCATTGTGATTAACAAAATACAAACCCATTTAAAAGCATTGCCAAATGCCATTACTTTTAGTCATCATGTATTTTATCATTCAACAGATACTAACTTTTTGACATTCAAAGGATCATCATATTGGGTTGGGAACCACTTGCCTAGATAATCTCTTGAGATCTCATCCCATATAAAATTCTGTGCTTCCCTGCAGCTGTGAGACAGTCCATACCTAGCCTTCCCCCATTTGCATGTGTACCTCAAAAGAGCTATTCATTTCAATCAACATTCCTCGGTGACCATAGAGTTACCTCTGGAAAGGAACCCAGAAGCCATCTAGTCAATTTGCTAGGTACCTACTATGTGCTGGCAGTATGGTGTTGAGCAGTGATTCTTAGAGACTGGTCTGCATATCCCTGGGTATCTCTGACACCCTTCCAGGGGCTCCACAAGGTCAAAATTCTTTTCATAATAACACTAAGATGTTTTTATTTCTCATATGTGAATACCAATAGCTATAACCCACATAATCAAAAGCTCTTAGGGGAGGGGAGGTCCTTAATCATTTTTAAGAGTGTAAAGGGTCCTCAGACCCAAAAGTTTGAAAACCGCTGGTGTCATAGGAAGAGAGTTGACTTTGGGAAACAATGAGATGGTTTCCTGAAGCCAGGAACTTCAGGCAGTGGCTTAGCGGATAGCGCTTGAAGTCAAGAAAACCTGGGTTCAAAACTCACCTCAAACTCTTACTTCCTAGACAAGTCATCTAACTTCTCTGCCTCAGTTTCCTCATCTGTTAAATAATACAGGACTGGACCTGATGGGCCCCTAAGGTCCCTTCTAGCTCTGAATCTCTTATCCTATGAACCCCCAGTTAGCACTCAGCATAAGAGACTGGACTCCCTGAATAGCACCGGCCCTCTGAGCCATGCGCATCTTTCTGCATTACATTCCCATCAACTTCATTGGATTTTCCAGTCTCAGCCCTGGTTCCCAGCCTTGGGAATGGGCGACTCCATTAGCTTCTCACCATAGGTGACTCTGTGGGAATATAGCCCACAGAGAAGTTGCTTTAGTGTCTCCAGGGCTACAGGGAACCTGGCCCAAAATAAACACTTAGAGCGGATGATGAGTGAATGTTCCTCATGCTGCCCAGGAAGAGGAAACAGAGGAAGACTCATGAAAAACACTGTTCTTCGGGCAGCTTCAAATAAGGCTCGTCCAAATCTTGCCTGGGAGAAACGCTGCTGGATTGGAGGCTGGGACCCAAACCAGGCCCCCTCTGCGCCTGCCGCTTTTACAGATGTTGGTTCTCTCCGGGAGAATCAGCGAAACAACAGGGAAGGAGAAATTTCTCACTGAATGCGAACTGTAAAAACTTTGTGGGAGCTCTGTCTTTGCCGCCGTTCACCGTCTTGTTGTTTTAATGAATGCTCCAAAATATTTTGAAAACACATCCCCATGTTTCCCACTGCCCTCTCTTGTCGAGCTCGTGAAGGTTTTCCTTTGCTTTTGTGTTCAGGATCTATAAAAATCATTTTTATAATCAACTTCATAAGATTCTGAACCACCAAATAAACAAACGAAATGAGGAATAAAGTGTCCCACAAAAGCATAAACTCTAAACTACATCCATTTTGAGAAGGGAAAAAAATATTTAACCTTGAATAAAATAAAAGAACCATAGCATGTTTGCTTTGGGTCTTCTGATCTCTGTGTGCTTAGAAAGTCCAATTCCAATGTTGCTTTCTGGACATCCAGAACAGTCCCTGTGTGTGTTTTCTTCACTCTCCAACACTTCACACTCCAACACAAAAGTCTTTCCATATTTCTTTGTATTTTTCACATTGACCATTTTTATGAGGTAATAATGTCTAGCCATTCCCCCAATCACTGGACTCATAGGCTGTTTGCAGCTTGTTTTCTTTCTTTCTTTCTCTTTCTTTCTTTCTTTCTTTCTTTCTTTCTTTCTTTCTTTCTTTCTTTCTTTCTTTCTTTCTTTCTTTCCTTCTTTCTTTCTTTCTTTCTTTCTTCATATATACACATGTATATAATATATATATATCTTCCCTTTTTTCTTTCTTTACATATATGCATATACAAAATTATTTTTTTTGCTGTTACAAATAAAGCACTGTGAGTATTTTTGTACAGGAGGTACCTCCCACCTCCATTTAACAATAGCCTTAGTATATATAGTCCAAGTATTGGGATCACTGGGTTAAAATTTCTGACTCATTATATACTTTTCTCTAAAAAGTTTTGTACCTATTAACAGTTCCACCAACAATGTAATAGAGGGTCTGTAATAGATACTCTGACCCTGACTTTTCCCCACTGTATACCTAAAACGGGGGAATTTTACTCTAAAGATTAAAAAAAAGGCAAAGGGATTTCCCAATCTAATATGAGGTTTACAGCTGCATCTCTTCAAAGAGAGAGGAGAAATTTTAGGCCACCCATTGGACAGAATGTAGTCTTGATTAGATGGAATGCACCAGGTCTCTCTTCCTTCTTCTGGTGCAATAATGAAGGCATTAAATTACCAGGTCAGAGGCCTCAATTCACAAAGAAATAATCTCTGTTTATTATTTCTAATCTTATTAAGTTAGAAAAGTCCTGAGATGTAGTGTCAACCTGAAATGGTTGAGGTATTGATTGCAAGAAGCCAGCTCTCATGGATAATTCAAGTAGCCTGATTTCATTTAATTTCTGTAATTTTTAAAACAGGCCAACAAAATTTCTAGGTAGCAAATAATCCTAAATTATTCTTATAAATAATGTAGACGTCTTATCAGATTTACTTAGTCGTCATCAGTTCTGCATTATGGATTATGGATTAGGGAAAAAGCATTATTTTTAATCCTGTTTTCTTAATCCCCAGGGTCTTCCTTAAGGCAAATAAATCTTCTAAAAATGTGTCGCAATTAAAAATAAATAAATTAATACAGAAATCATCGATGCATAGGGCTTGCACATCATTGATGAATGCAGTCATTTCTCTGCAGTTTTGTCATGTCTTTAGTGGGTTCAGTGCCTCCTATGCACAAGGCACTGCATTGACCCCCAGCACACTGGGCTTTTGAGGCCCTACCTAGAAGGTTATTCCCATTGTAAATGTATTTACCGACAGCTTGTTGGAAAACATGGCTTTGTCCAGGCCAGGGCACAAAGGGAGTCACGTTCTTTGAATCCCTTGATTTCTTCCATCCAATTTCTCTTTTTAAGACTTTAGTTCTGGTTCAACCTTAAGAGGGAACAGAGAGGATAAAGTGTGGAACTCAAAGTCAAGAAGATGTGAGCTCAAATATTGCCACCGACACTTACTAGCTGTGTGGCCAAGGCAGTGTGGAATACTGGATAGGGTGTAGACTTAGAGGTAGGAACACCCACTTTCAAATCTGCCCTCAGAAACTTGATAGCTGTCTAAGCTTGATCAAGTCACTGAATCTCCTGTGCCTCAGTTTCCTCATCTGCAAAATGAGGGAGAAGGACTAAATGGCCTGTAAAGGCCCTTCTAACAGATGGTAGGGGGACCCCAGAAACCGTCTAATCCAACCCTTTCATTGTACAGATAAGAAAACTGAGACCCACACAGAAGAATTGATTTGTCCAGCGTCAGCCAAGTAGCAAGTGTCTGAGGAGAGATTTGAACCCAGGTTTTCCTGACTCCAGGTCTAGTACCCTAACCACCATATCACACTGCCTTGGCCACATAACTAGGAGGTATCAGAGGCAGGATTTGAACCCAGGTCTTGGGATTCCAGAGTCAACATATTTTCCACTATATTATACTGCACCAAACCTCTCAATTTCAGTTTCTTCATCCCCAAAAGGAGGCTAATGATCCCTCTCAGTGAGTGCTCTTATGAGGCTCAGTCATACATAAAGTGTTTCCAAAACTGGCAGGTTGTATTCCATGAGGCATTTTACCGAGCTGTCTAAGTAGAGAGGTGATATGGTAAAGAGCACTGACGTCAGAGGGCCTTGGTTCAGATCCCCCTTCTTGTACTTACTACCTGTCTGACCTTGGGCAACTCACCTCAACTCCACGGGCCTCAGTTTCCTCATCTGTAAAATAAGGGGCGTGGACTAGATTAAGTCTATCAACCCATACTAATCCCTCCAGCAAAAAAATAAGTTCCTTGGGGACCTGATTGTTCTGGTTTTGTCCAGCAGAGTGCCTGGAACACAGTATGTATAAATGTTAGTAAGCATAAATGTTTGTTGAATGGATGCGTGTGGCCCCTCAACCCAGGGTGTCTCATGAAGAGCCCTCCAATCTTAGAGGGGAGGTTTCTGCATTCCCATACCTCTCTTTGTCTTTGGAGTTCTTCCCCATATCTATTTACACCAGTGGGGTGTGTGTGACTGCCCAACTAGAAGCCCGCAGGCTGATTCTAAGCTTATCTCGGAAAATCTTCTCCTTGCAACACCTCCTCTCCATCCTGCCTGACGCTGGCCTTCCTAGCTTGTCAGTGAAAGCATTGGATCTTACCATCTTCCTCTGCTTCCAGGGCTTTTCCAACAACAGGCAACCTGCTTTCCCTCAATTAGTGCAAGTTAAGTGACCAGCTCAAAATGGAGGCTCACTGCCTCCAAGAATGTTTCCAAGCAGGATATTTACTAGCTCGGAAGACATGTGTGGGCACAGCATGTTATTTTGTGACCTGTAATGCCCAAATAATGACCACAATAAATCAGACCTCATTATGGTGGGAGGGAGAGTGGGACAGAGCCATGGGCTGAGTAATGAGGCCAAATTTAATAACCCTGGAGCTTTCTCCACACATTTAGTGGGAAGTGAGGGAAGGTCTCATGGATCCAAATGGTTTGGGACGGTTACAACTGGTGGCCTGAGCATATGTGGGAGGTTAGGAATGAGCCTGGCTGGGAGCTTGGCACATAGTAAGCAATTAATAAACGCTTTTTCATTCATTCATCCATTTGGGCACCCAGAGTGACTTACAACTCAGAGTATCAACAATCAACAAGTAGTTTTTAAACACCTACTATGTGCCAAGACTTGGTCCCCAAATGCCAATATAAATGTTAGAGCTGATAGCAACCAGAATGAATGAATAATGAAGCATCTATTAAGTACTTACTGTACTTAATGTCAGGCATGGTGTTAAGTGCTAGAGATAATTATACAAGCAAGCATGACTGTCCATGAGCTTCCATTATCACCAGGGAAGACAACCCATAAAATTGGTAAGGGGTAGGGAGAGAGAAAGTGCCAACGCAGTTTCGAAATGTCCAGGAAGTAAGGTGGAGACCTGGATCTAGGCAAAATAAAGTGAAAATTCCCCGACCAGAGCCCAAGATCCAGGGGCAGAGTTCAGGCTCCAGTGGAAGGGGCGTGAGTTTGAGAAGACCAGGCAGCACGGTTTGGAAGAACATTACGATAAACTTCCACGCCCAAGGAGCTATTCTAAACCAGCAGAGGAAAAGTTCACAGAATCATTGACTTAGAGCCAGAAGAGATCTTAGGGATAATCTAGACTAGCCCCCTCATTTTACGGGTCAGGAAACTGGGGCCCAAAGTAGGCAAGTGACTTGCCCATCCTAACATACGTAGTATGTTATAAAATTGGGATTTGAATCTATGTCCACCAGAGTCAACCTAGAATAGAGTCTTTTGACCCTAAAAAAAAAATTCAGATTGGGGTGAACATGAGAGCAATTAATAATAATTATTATTATGTTATTAATCATAGCAATTAATAATAATAAGCAATAATAGGGCAGAAATTAGAGGATTATGCCTCTCTGGTTAATTTTTTTAAAATCACTACATTTTGTTTCCTATATGTTGGATTATTGTCATAGGATTTAGTTTTGTCAATATGCTATGGATTTACTTTTTTTGACATTTTACATATTACATGTCACACAGGGTAGGCAAGCATAGACTGGCTATAATCTGCATCATTGAAGGGAGCTCCCGAATTTGTGGGATTGCAAATTGCTCAAGAATTGAGTATATTTTATAGGAAAAGTATACGAATGGGAAGGTTCTCTAATTCCAAAGGCAAAACTCTTACTACTACAGTTGACTGTTGCTAACCTAGAAAGCCGGAAACTCTTCCACGGCGAGAAAAGCTAGGTTCCCTCGGCAAACATAATGCCATCATCAGAAAGCTTACGGCTACTTGAGTCAAAGCCAGGACTAAGGAAGCCCAGGTGTTCCTGTGAGAGTACAGTTCCTACTGTGGGCCAGACCCTCTCCCATCTCCCGGGTATGGGGCCACATCAAGGGAAGAGCGTCTAGACCTCATCTCTTTGGGCACTGACCTGTGCTCATGGATTTCTTGCCACTTGGAGCCTTCTGTCACAGCGACCCATGATTTGTGGTCTTAATTCTTCATGCATGGCCTCTCCCCATTGATTACCTAACATCATTAGTTTGGACTGCCCTGTACAAAAGCCAATGGGGAGATCAATTTTAGCCATACGATCTAAAAAAATCTGCTCTCACAGCATCCAGAAGCCAGAATCATTTATCTTCTGCCCTCTGAATCGTAAATCTTTGACTATGGGGAACAACGACCAGCTCCTTGTCGGGGAGTGGCACCAAGGAGGAATCACCTGAAGACTTTCATAAAAGGAGATACACCTGGTGATGATGACGGATGGTATTTAAGTATTCCTCCATTGCCCAGCAGCCCAAAGGGGCTCAGTCAATACACCTCACACACTTCACCCCTCCCCACCCCATCCTCCACTTCATCGTTATTGATTTTCAGAATCATCATTGTCATCCATCACTTTCCGGAAGCACCGAGTGGATCTGTGACCCCCTCCAATGTGGGTGTTCCCTCCAGCTCAGAAGACAACATTGCCTGGTTGGGTACAGCAGAAGGGGTCGGGAGACTGAGTAGCCCGGCATGAGGAAGCCCGGTAACATCCCAACGCTTCTATCCCAAGGGATTTGTCTCTGAGGTCTGCTCCAAGCTGAGACCAATGCTATGAGCTCTAAAATGTCTCCCGGTTCTAATCTATGACCTGAAGTCATTGAAACTCTCTAAGTCTCACTTTCCTTCTCTGAAAAGGGAGGGATTGGACTCAGTGACCTCAAAGGCCCCCTCTAACTCTGAGTCTGTGGTCCTGTGTGTTACCTTGGACAGGTCACTTCATTTCTCTCTCATTTTCTATATCTGTGAAATGAAAGGTTTGGACTGGATGGATTTTGAAGCCCCTCCCAGCTCCAGGTCAATGATCTCCTGACTCATACCTGAATAACCCAAACAGGTGTGGATTTGACCATTGTGGACACTGCCTTCCTCAGCGAAGGTCTCAGTCCTTCCATACCACAGGAGACTCTCTTCATGAACTGGGGTATCTAGAATTTAAAGTCATTCCCCAGCAGCCAGTCAACCTTCTGCAGATGATGGTCTCCAGACCTGGCCGGGCTGGACTTCAGAGAAGAGGCTCAAAGTCTGTTGTCGGGTTCACGCTTGACATCTTGTCTGCCTCGGCCAAAGAAAATGATGCACGGAAAGAGCTTTGCAAACCTTAGATGCTTGACACCTAACATCATCATTAAGACCTGCTGCAGCCAGGGTTCAGTTGGCATGATCTTTGAGGATCCCAAGTCAGCCCTACAGCGCCAAGAGATGTTGGCACAGGGAGGCCAGGGGACCTATTGAAATAGACGGTGGGGCAGACCGGGGCTCCTGGGGCAGAGCCTTGCCCGGTCATAAGGATGCTATCCTTGCATCAGAGGGTGTTTATTAAGCACCTCCTGGGTGAGGTGCTCGGGAAGCAGAAACAGATATGATGCAGGTCCTTCTCTCAAAGGATCAAGAGTTGAAAAGGGCTCAAGAAATCATAGGATTCTGGGTCTAAAGCTGGAAGAAACCCTAGAGGTCAGCTGATCCAAGGCTCCCGTTTTGTGGATGGGAAAACGCAGGGAGTCCCAAGGAAGCAAAATGGCTTATTCCAAGGCTACATGGTTAGGAAATGAGAAGAGAGCCAGGCCCTGAACCCAGGCAGGAGTGGACTAGATAAAGCCTTCTCATACCAGCTCAGGAAAGCTGACTGTTAAACCTTCAATGTGAGCCTTTACACCCCAAAAGTCAACAGACACTACAAATCCAGGCTTAATTTATTGCTTTGTGGATTGTCTAAACTTAAGAAAATGACAGAGAAAATGTGAAAGATTAAAATGTCAAAATTAAACTTAAAGTGTGTTGCGCATACAGTCTTTGTCATTGCTGTTCTTGGAGGACCAATTGGTAAGTATTTACCAGAGCACCACTGAACCTAGGTCACCTGGCTCCAAACTCAGCACCATTTCTTTGTTCAAACATTTCACATGCATGCGACATTTCATGACCTTGTCTGGGATTTTCTTGGCAGAGGTACTGGAGTGGTTTGCCATTTCCTTCTCTAACTCATTTTACAGATGAGGAAACTGAGGCAAAGAGGGTTAAGTGACTTGCCCGGGGTCACACAGCTAGTAAGTGTCTGAGGCCAGATTTGAACTCACAGTCTTTGTGACTCCAGACCTGGCACTCTTTGCTCAATGGCACCACCTAGCTGTCCCATACCGTTTCTACCATACCTCATGGCCTCTACATTTTCTCAGAAAGTATTGATAGGACTTAGTTTAGAAACACCCCTAGACTGTTTCTTCATCCTCCTAAGCCCTGCTCCTCTACCCCAGCAAAGGTCTAAAGGCGCCTCAGGGTCGTTGTCTATACCCAACCCTCACTCTGTTAAAAAGTTAGATTCATGTTACTTACCTTGGACATATTTGTCAAGTTATCCCTGGGCACCAGAATTGCTGGTTGATTGCTATGGAATTAAGTGAGTTGAAAGAAATTAACCCTTCAGAAGGAAAAAGTGTCTAGACTGACTTTTTAACATTGAGCCTTGCCAACGCCTGATGGATTACCCCCTGTTGGAGGGAATCCAGTCTGTAGGCTCCCACCAGAAGAGGGGACTCAAGCTAAGTTCACAACTTATTTCTGGGACAAACCCAGAGATTTAGAAGATCCATACTTAATAAGAGTTGAGGATTATGCCTAGATGTCTGTATTTTTTTTTTAAGTCTTTTCAATTTTCTGTTTCATCTTATAGGTCTTATAACACTTAATCTAATCAGAATACTGTGGTTTGAGGGGGGTATGGCTTGTATTTTTAAAGAAAAGGCTTTCTTATGGCTGGAAGTCTATGCTTTCTGGCTTGCTCTAAGTTTTCAGCACCTGGGGTAAGCAGAGAGACGGCTCTACCCTAACCTGACCCCAGCTGGTGCAAACCACCCAAATTTCAGTTCTAGCTCCCTACAGGAACCAAGGAATATCGAATCCTCGACTTGCAAAGTCATCTCTATTTCAATGGGGGAAAAACCATACCCACCTAGGAATTTATTTCTTTAGGATTGTTGTTGGTCTTTCATTCTTGAAGAGGACCATGACAGCAGGGACGCAATGCCATGACTTGCAAGTGAAGGACACGAGGGGAATGTCCACAAAAGGCTCACTTTTCCGTGGGGTCACTCAAGCCTTTTGCTTCCTTAATTCCTTCAGCCTCTTCCCAGAAACATTACAAACTTTGCAGGGTCTTTTTTTTTTTTCAAGGTTTTATCCATCACGTGATCTCTCTTTCCACTGCCAGAGACCCTTGGAAACACTCCATTCATCCATCAATAAGTATTAATTAAGAGTTTAATATGTGTCAGGCACTGTACCAAGCACTGGGGATATGAAGTGAAACTGTTCCTGCCCTCAAGTAGCTTAGATTCTAATGGGGAAGACACCATATACGTGCATGAAGAAAGAGAGAGAGAGACAGAGAGACAGAGAGAGAGACAGAGACAGAGAAAGAGAAAGAGATGGAGTTATACGTATACATATATATACACACATGTAAGTATAAAACATACAAAATGTACATATATACACATGCATATACACATGCATACACACATAAGAATAAAACATATACAGAATGCATCCAAGGTCACTATGGGACAGAGAGCCCTAGCAGCTAGGGAGATTGGGAATGCCTTCCTGTAGAAGTTGAATCCTGGGCTCATTCTTAAGGGAAACCAGGGGATTCCAAGTAACAGTGAGGAGGGCATGTATCCCAGGCATGGGGAACAGTCAGAACAAAGTCCCCAAAATGGAAGATTGAAGGTCCTGTGTGCAGAGTAGCCAGGCTTCCAAGGTAGGACAGTGGTTGGATGGATTTACAAGCAGGTCTCTGTTAACAACCTCCTTTATCCCAGCCCCTCTCCTTAGCCCCCTGCAGAGGCACTGCTCTTGCAGACATTTGGAGATAAATAGCCTTCATGGCACTTGGAAGATGACTCTCACTGAGGGACCCGACTTGGGGAGTAAAGTTGATTATGGCTACTCCTTCCCTGTGACCATCTTTCTTGGATTTCTGACTTCCTAGCAGGGGAATTCCAAGTCCTGTCCATGGGAAGGTACTCTTGAGAAATGGCAGGAAGAGAAAACACATGACAAAAGGAATTATGGGGAAGTCATAATTTCTGGCTCCCCTTGGCATGACTTATAAAGTCTGAAACAATTATGGGGCTACTACAGGAAATCTCTGCTCTCTCCAGGAAGTTTCTGGAAGTCAAAGGCAGTCCCAGCATGATCGTCTTGTCTCTCAAGTACACCCTAAGTACACAGTTGGATATACCAGCCCTGTTGGCCTGGCTTCACTCATTGCCTTCTCCGTCCATTCTGAAGTATCAAAGGAAGGCTCTTCCAGACCCTCAAGGAAGAAGCAATTTTCTGGTGTCATCATCCTTTGTTGGCAGCTGGGACACATCAGCCAAGGTGTGTGGTAAGAACCTAGGTGGTCCCTGCCAGGATAAATCCAGAGAGCAGGCAACAAAATGCTGGAAGAAAGGGTCCATCTGAGGAAGAACCCTATAGGAAGCAGGGGACCCACTAAGCTTCTAGGCACCAAGGTTCTGGGAATCATTCGAGAAAATGGGTCTCAGCAATCCCCCTCTACTCCCATATCACGTGAGCCAAGGAAAGGGCTGTGTGAGCCCCACCCCAACCCCAGGGTCATAGCATCATAAGATCAGAAACGAAGAACTGGAAAGGATCTCACTGATCATCAAGTCTTTATTTTACAGGCCTAGGGAGATTGTGTGACTTCCCCTGGGTCACAGCAGCTAATACATGTCAGCGGTAGGCTTGAATGATACCTCTTAAAGATCCACTAAGAAGCATCTACCTGGAAGCCCCTGCTATAAAGAAAAGCAATTTTTTCTCTCTCAAACCCAGAATGAATTGGGCCCCAGGAAGCAGTAACAGAGAAGGCATGAGGGAGGGTCCTCTGCTCTATATGATCAAGGAGCACCCAGCCTCCAGCCCACCAGGAGAGATCTGCCTTAGTTTGTCAATGAAAGGAATTGCTGTACACAAGATGGCGCATGGCTCCAGGGCACCAGCAAAGACAAAATGGATGTCAAACAACTTCTGGGAGCATTAAAAATGCTGAGTCAACAACAATAACAAAAAAAGATCACAAGACAATAACTCAAAAGGACTTTGGAAATCATCTCTAATCCAACCCCCTCATTTGACGCAGGAAGAAACTGTGGCCCAGAGAGAGAATATAACTTGTTAAAGGTCACAGCTAACAAGAACCAGGATGATGAGCTGAGATTGTCTCAGTCCAAACCCAGTCTTATTTTCAGTACACCAAGCTGGCTATTACCAAAAACTTCTTGAAAGGTTTCTGAGATAAGCACACTAATGCATCATAGGTGGAGCTGTGAATTGGTCCAGCCATTCTGGAAGGCTATTTGGAATTCAGCAAATAAAGTGACTGAAATATTCATACCCTTTGACCCAGAAATTTCTCTCCTAGGCATAGACCCCAAAGAGGTCATTGACAAAAGAGCCATACAAATCAAAATATTTATAGCTGTATTTTTTTTTCTGTGGTAGTAAAGAACTGGACACAGAGTAGATGCCCATCGATTGGGGAGTGACCAAATAAGTTGTGGTACATGCGTATAATGGAAAAAGGATGAATGTGAAGATAGAGAAGCATGGAAAGACTAACATGAACAGATACAGAGTGAAGTGAGCAGAACCAAGAAAACAATATACAAAATGACTGGTATTGTTCATGGAAAATTTCTCATTTACAAAACAACTGAAGATAAATATTGCAAAATTTAAAAGAACAACCTTGACCCAAAGAAGAAATATGGGAAGGCCTACTTTTTCACAGAGTTTAGAGGACCACCAGTAATGTACATATTGTCAGATTTTTTAATGTATTGATTGGTTTTGCTGAATTTTTCCCTTTCCTTCTATTTTTCCGTTTTTTTTTTAGAAAAAAAATTTTGTTCTAAGGGATAACTTTGTAAGAGGGAGTAGGAAGGAGAGGGAAGTATACAGAAGGAAATTAAGGCAATAAAAAAGAAACTATAAAGATAATTCATTTGAAATAATACAACCCCTACCAAAAAGGGGAGTTTCTAAGGAATTTCATTCATATTAGAGTGGCACTACAATTAATTCACCAAGACCTTGCTATTGTAGCCTGTGGATTATCCAAGCCCCTTCCATCTTTCTGGTCCTTTTCTTCCCCAGGCTTCCCATATCATGCTTATTCCATCACTTAACAGCCACTGCTCCATCCTGGTTGCTTTCCCTATTTAGATTATCAAAATCCTTCCTAAACCATGGTCCCCCGAACTGACCACAAGATTCCAGATGTAGAATTGGGACAGAACAGAGCAGAACCATAGTCTAGGAAGACATCCTGATTAGATCCATTATACTGGAACCAACAGAAAGAACTAGAGTGCATGGCACCCCCAGGAGGTAGATCAGGGCACAATGTTAGGAAATGCTTCCTAACAATTAGACTTAACCATCTAAAGAGATAGCCAACTCCCAGGAAATCAAGATTTCACTTATCACATTTGAGCCCAGAAGGCAGAACCAGGAGGCAGGTGGAGGCTGGGTGACCATGGACCAGAAGACCTCTGAGGTCGCTCCCCTCACTGAGATTCTAAGACAGGAAAACCTGAAATTGGGAACATTTGAAACAGTTAATTCTCCCCTACGCCCCATGAAACTGAACTGCTTTTAACTACTGGCTTATTTCCTAATTACAAAAGCCTCAAGCTTAAATTCTGATTGTAGTTCATTTTGATTTATGGCAGCTTAAAGAGCCCTGGACAAACTTCACTCCTATTGTTACAACATGATTGGCTAAACCAATTGGCGTTATGGAAATTTCTGTCTTAGATCCTCCGGTCATCCAAGTTCAAGGAAGCCCATACGCCCTCATCATTCATCTTCTCATTTCTAGGTCTTTGGTGAGCATCTAATCTGTCCATAATTTATGACACTCTGCTCTCTGATCCCCACAGGCTCCTGTTCAAAGTCCATAGTAGAAGAAACCGGTAGAGGGTCACCTTGTTTATCGTACAGCCATTCTGTTGTACTCAGCTCTAGACCTCAAAAGCCCCTAAAGGGGTCATGAGGCACAGTGGAGAGAGTGATACTGAGCCTTTGAGGATCAGGAGAGCTCCAAATCACAAAGCATTGAGAATCAGAAGGTCCCTCTCTAGCTAACTACCCATCCATGCTCGAAAATTGTGCCCAGCGAGGGTGTGTCCAGTCTCCACTTGAAGATCTCAAATAAGGAGATATCTACCACCTCCCCAGCAGCCCCTCCTACTTTTGGACAGCTCTGATGGTTAGGGAGTTCTTCCTGACATCAAGCTCAAATCTGCCTATCTCAAAATTATTTCTCCTAATTTTGTTCTCTGGGGCTAAACAGAAAGAACTTCCCCCAAGTATCTGAAGACAGTTGTCATGACCCACCTGAGTCTTCCCTTCTCCAAACCAAGCACCCTCAGTTCCTTCAGCCAACCATCACCTAGCAGCAATAGCTGGTCTTCACCCGGCTGCTAGGTTTCTGGAACCAATGGAGATGGGAACATTTCCATCTTTGGTACCTGCAGGGCAGTGGAAAGGGCCTTGGATTAAGATTCAAGTACAAGGAACCAAAACCTAGACAGTCCACTTGCTCCTTGTGTCACTTTGAACTAGTCCTTTGACCTCTGTGGGTCTCGGTTTCCTCATCTGTAAATGAGGCAGTAGGATCACAAAAACCATTTCAGCTGTAAATATGACTCTCCCCTCCCCCCAACTACTACTGCCTCCTACCACCAATTACTTTATTTTTATTGTTTATACAGTCAGTATAATGTGCTTAAAAACAAATTCTCAATTGTTAAAACTAAATTATTGTTGACATGAATTATGGACTTTGTCTCTACTTATATGGGTGCATGTCCTTGCCCTGATAGGATATGAATTCCTGAGAGGAAGAGACTGTCTTCTTTTTCTTCTTGTATCCCCAGCCTGTAGCACTGTGACTGGCACATAGTAGGTGCTTAATAAATACTTGTTGATTGATGATCATCCGAAGTCAAAATTCTGGATTATGAGCAAGCCGGGAGGGAATCCTGGGACCCAACATTTCCATCTTTCTACCTGTGTGACTTAGAACACTCACCCTCTCTGGGCTCTCAGTTTCCTCATCTGTAAAATGAGGGAGGACATGAGCTCAAAGGTCCTTCCAGGTTCTAAATCAATGATTGTCCTCTGGTCCTATGACCTTTCCTAATTTAGATCCTAAAATTGCTGAAGCCATTGATGGGCAGCCCGGAATGCCAGGACTCTGCACCTGGTGGAGTATTTCTAGGGGCATCAGCGGCGGGAGCTGCGTTTGCCTTTTTAAAATATTTCTACCGCTTGGCAGGGGAGCGGCCTCCCTGCACCAGCTGAAGTAACTCCCAGGGCAGGCCAGGGACGCATGGAGGGGACTGCCACGTCTGGTTGCTGTTAACATACAGCAAATTGAGGTATTGTCGTTTTATCTGTTACCAGAAAAGCTCTCAAGAAAGAGAAAAAAAAGGAAAGAGGGAAAGAAAGGAAAGAAAGGAGGGGGGCGAGGGAGGAGGTAGGAGCCCCACCGTCTCATTTTTAACAAGGACCAGCTGAAAAATGAGGGTAAGCACAGCACAAACCATCCCCACGTCTGCCAATTCATTTCCTGGCCCCGAAGAAAAAAAGAGGGGGAGGTGGGGGGAGAAAACCTCTTGTTTCCTCTCATGCAGGCCAAACATGGCAAGGCACCAAGGGAATTCTGAACGGAATCAATCGCACTTGTTACTAACTGAGCTTTCTTTTATTCTTCTATTACCAAGGGCTGGATACTCAGCTGCAAACAATTATCATGAAGCGTTACTGAGTAATGGCTTCCAGCTTGCTCCATGATGGGGCATTAATTGAAAGGGACAATTTAAGAGTTTAGGCCATGTAAATGCATTTCTTACTCTGTCAAATTGAGAAATTTTTGGATGCAGCAGGGCTGAAATGTTCAGAACTGAGAACCCCTCTGCCCTCCATGCAGAGCCAGTCTTCCCAAATGGGCTTCCTTTCGTTCTGGACAAATCAAAGCTAGGGAGGAAGACATGGGGAGCTGGATTTTGTTTTTCATCCAGGAATCAAAAAATACACCAATTAGCTAAACCTCTCTTCTCTCTCTGTCTCTGTCCCTGTCTCTGTGTCTGTGTCTGTCTCTATCTCTGTCTCTCTCTCTCTCTTTTCTCTCTCTCCCTCTTTTCTCTCTCTCTGTCCCTCACCTTTCTCTCTCCTTTCTCTCTCTGTCTCTCCTTGCTCTTTCTTTGTCTCTGTCACACACACACACACACACACACACACACACACACACACACACACTGTAGCATCAGGTACTGAAAAGAGACCTGACATTGGAGCTAACATGGGCTTGAGTTGTTCAAAATTTCCAAAGCACATTACACTTGGTAGAATAGAAAGAAAGATGTATTTGGAGTCAGAGGACCTGAGTTCAAATCTTACCTTTCTGATATTTAGTGACTGTGTGACTATAGTCATGTTATTTCAACTCTCCAACCCTCAGTTTCCTCATCTATAAAATGGGGACAATGATACCTCCAGGACCCACCTCACAATGTTGCACTGAGGCCCAAATGAGATAATGGATGTTCATGAGAACATAGATTTAGAGCTGGCAGAGACCTCAGGAGCCACCTGGGCCAACCCCCTCATTTTATAGAGGAGGAAACTGAGGCCTATGTGCAAAATACTGGTCTATGGTGTCAGAGCTAGAATTTGAATCCAGATCCCCTGACTGTGCTTTCCACCAAGTGTTCTGTTATGTAAACTTGGATACTTTATAGACATTAGGGATTATTCTGACCTGCTTGGCTGCTGATTTACTGGGTCACAATGGAGCAAATCTAAGGAGCTCAGGGTGATGGAGGTCAGACTCTCCCAGCTAAGCCAACCCTGAGGGCAGGCCAGAAAATGTGAGCTTTTCATTGGGGTTTCACAGAATGCACTTTAGTTTCCCCAAACTGCATTAAACCATAAGCATTTTCCAGGAAAATTCCCTGGCATTGTAAAGTGTTTGGATGTTCTAAGGATACAGATCACTCCCCCAGAGGAAGAGGCCTTCCCTTCATTCTGCTGAGGTTATCTCCCACTGAGACTGGAACTCTCTTGGAGAGAGACTATTGGCATGTCAATTAATTAGATTAATTAGAGTGTGGGCTTCTTGAGGGCAGGGTCTATGGTCCTCCTTTTCTTTTCTTGGCTCAGTGCCGGCACATAGTAGGTACTTAATAAATGCTGGTTGACCAGCTGACTGACATTTGTCCAATGCGCTTTCAAGGCCTGTTTGCAGGTATTTATTCTAGCTTCAACTTTTTTTTCTGCTAACAAAGATCCCCCATCAACTTTGTGGGAACCAGCCTTGTTAAGCACAGATGGGGTCATCCCCAGTCAACTAGCAGTCAGTCCAATGGAGGTAACACTAGATCTTGGGTCAGGAAGACCACAGTTCTAATCCCACCTCAGACACCAACCAGCTGGGCAATCCTGGGGAAGTCACCCAACTTTTCTCAGCCTCAGTTTCCTTATCAGTAAAATAGGGATAATAATAGTACCACTATCAAAGGGTTATTGGGAGGATTGAATGAGATAATAATTGTAAAGCACTTCTTATTAATAAGTACATTTAGCAATGAAGTCTTAGGCCACAGCAACGTGGCAGGTACTTGAGCAGACAGGGTTCAGAAGCAAGCAAGCCACCACTGTTAGAAAGGGTAGAAATGCCTTCTGCCCCTGTTTTTAAGAGACCCGAAGTCACCCAAGGAAGGCATTCTTTTTTTTTTTTTAAGTAAAATTTCATTGCTCTCTTTTGCTTTCACATTACCTAAGTTTCTTCCTGGATCACCACCCCTCCTTCCCAAGAAGAGAATTCCTTAACCTACCTCTCTTCCTCAACATCTGCTTTCTTGTCTCTCTCCTCCAGGCTGGTGCCGAGCAATGTTAGTGACCCAAACCAAGCCCTGGGAAGGACGGGAAGGCAGAGCTGGATAGAAAAGGAGATCTCAGGGGGCTTATTTTTACAGATGAGGACACTAAGTCGCAAAAGGTGAAGTAACACAAATGACCAAGTAGGTGAAATTCTAATCCAGGTCCTCCAACTATGAATCTCATTCCCTTTTCTACTGTACTATTCTGTCTCCAATCGCAGAAGAACCGAAATTTGAACCCAGTACCCTTTCTACTACCCTACCAGGACTGGGTACAGTCATCATCAAGTAGGAAGAAACCACCCAAACCTCTATTCATTAGGAAAGTCCTTTGCTCTTTGTTAACACAAGACAAACTTTCCTTCCTCACCCATCTCCCCATAGAATCATGTGATGAATCAACCTTCTCCACCAAACATTCTCACCAAACTAGAGCAGCTGGAAGTCTGATCATTGGTGATTAAGGCGGACAAGGTCTTACGTGGTCCTTCAGCCCATCCCAAAGTGAAGTCAAAGCCTCATTAAGAAATGTTCCCCAGCCATTGGAATGACCATTATTAAAAGCTTGGCGTCAAAGACAAAATATCTTCAAAAGTAAGTAATCATTTTGTATCAGAATTGGAAACATTTGCAGGCAATAAATTAATCTAAATTCACCCTTAGGAAGAGAATATGGAGGGAGGGAGAGGAAAGCAGACCCAACAAGACGTATGTGGCAGGCAAGATTTGAACTAAGTCACGTGCTTTGTAAAAACAGCCTGGTATAGTGGACAGAAAGCCTGCCTGGGGACAGGAAGACCTCTGTTCCAGTCATATTTCCAATACATACTGCCTGGTGACCCTGTGCAAATCCCTTAAACTCTCAATGTCAAGGCCAGGGGTGTCAAACTCAAATAAAAACAGATCCCAGCTGGCAGCAGATTAACTTAGAAAACCACAGATGAGCATTATCTATGTTGTGTTGTATTTTTATTTATTTTGTTAAATATTCCTTAATGACATTTTAATCTAGTTCAGTCCCACCTGGGAGTGTGGTAGACCACGTGTTTGTCAGCCCTCCACTCTAGGCAACTCTCTGAAACTATAAATTGCAGAGAAAAATGCCAGTCTGCTTCTGCAGAGGACGATTTTTCACCTGGGTGCTCCCCACACTAATGAACGCGAAGGTCCAGTCCTTATCACCTACCTGCAATCCCAAGGAATGGTTCGATAGAGCTTTGGCAGACCCAGGATGCCACTGCATCACACCAGCAAACCCCTTTCCATTGAAGATGCTCACGGGGTCTAGTCAGGGTTCGAGGTCTTTTCCTCACTGCTGTGGTCACTCCAAATTTCACCTTCTTAAGTCATGTTATTTAAAACAAGATAACAAGGAGACACAACACCCCTTTACTTGTTGCTAGAATGAGAGTGGGAGAAAGGGTGCTGGAATAGGTGAAAACGGACAGTTTGGGAGATCACTTATGAATCTACCATTCAACAGGTTGGGGATTGGGGGATGAAACGGGGCTGGTTCTCATGTAGTTATTTTGTTTTTCATAAGAGGCAAGACTACCATGAATGCACAGGACCGGACATCAAGACCCAGAAGGGTCATCTAGTCCAACCCTATCATTTTACAGATGGGGAAACTGAGGCCTAAGGAGGAAATGTTACTCGTCCAAGGTCACACAGATCAAACGTGTTTGTGGTATGACTCAGAGCGTCTCAGCCTGGCTCATAGTAAGTGCTTAATAAATACTCATCTCTATCATCACAGATTTAGAGCTAGAAGAGACCTCAGTGGCCGTTTTGTCCAACCCCTCTCAAATTACAGAGGAGGAAACTGAGGTCTAGAGAGGGGAGTGATTTGCCTAAGGTCACACAGAGAGGCTGTGACAGTGCAAGAATTTGAATCCAGGTTCTCAGACTCAAGTGACAACATTCTTTCCTCTTTGTTGTTGTTCAGTTATTTCAATCATCTGTGACCCCGTTTGGGGTTTTCCTGGCAGAGATACTAGACTGCTTTGCCATTTCTCTCTGCAACTCATTTTACAGATGAGGAAACTGAGGCAAATAGGGCTAAGTGACTTGCCCAGGGTCACTTAGGTAAGTATCTGGGGTCAGATTTGAACTCAGGAAGAGTCTTCCTGGCTCCAGGTGTGGTGCTCTGTGCAACTATGGCACCACCTAGCTGCCCTACTCTTTTCACTATGCCATGCTAAATCAGTGGTGAGTTTCCCCAATGTAGTCACCTGGCTTTTCATGACTGTCATTTCCAGGAGAAGCCAAACATTGCAATAAATGGGGAAAACTCTAGGTCAAGTGCTTCTGGAACAGCAGGCAGTGTGGACAAGATGGAGGAGAAAATGCTGGAAGAATAAGGAAAATGTTCTTCATTCTCAGTTCTCCTCAGATCCCCAGGTGCAGAGTTTCTCTACGGGGGGATAATGATCTGTTGGAAAGACGGTGTGCAAAATGGATTTAGATGAGGCTTTCTGAAAGGAAGGTTGGGGGTCCAGACCTCTGATTTCATTGGAATTGAAAACAAATTGGAACTGAATTGAAAATCAAGAATTTGAGTCAGCTGGGCAATACCGAGGATGGAGTCCTGAACTTAGAGGCTGGAAACCCCAATTCTGAATCCTGCCTAGAACTCTTTCTAGCTGTGTGGACCTGCGCAAATCTCCTAGAGCTGCTTTAGTTTCCTGGTGTGTAAAATGGGAGCAATAA
>NW_020954577.1:7598464-7608351 GCF_900497805.2 Vombatus ursinus | reverse complement strand
GAGGGAGGAGAGAGAGAGAGAGAGAGAGGAGAGAGGAGGGAGAGGGAGGGAGAGAAACAGAGAGAGCTTTAAGGTCTGGAAAGTTTTTTACATATGTTATCTCATTTAATGATTAGAGAGGGTTTTAAGGTCTGAAGAGTTCTTTACATATGTTATCTTATTTAATATTAGATATACATATATACATATCATATATATCTTTGTATATTTATAGTGTATAGTGTTTTAAGGTTTGACGAGTACTCTACATATCTCATTTTGTATATATTTATGAATGTGTCATTTTACAGATGAGAAAACTGAAGCCCAGAGACATCCAAAGAGTCCCACTGGCCCAAGGTCCCACAGGGAGCAGAGCCTGGACTCCGCCCTAGGTCTTGGCTCTCCAAAGTCAGGGCTTTTTCCATGCCCACACATCATTTCTCTTCCCTTAGTTTTCCATTACTGTCTGGCAAAATGATGCCTACTTCCATGTTTATCAGGCACAACTTAAAAGACACAACTGCAGATTTCTAGGGGGGCATTAGCAAACTCTTCCTAAATGAAAATCCTGCCTCATTACACAGGATTACCTTTCTATTTTGTACAGATCATTTAAGGAAAAAAAAAGCGTAGAGCAGTGATCTGTCCAGGAAGCCTTGAAAGGCTGTCTTTTCTCAAATACTTTTTCTATGGGGTTTTCCTCTTCCTTTCAATCAGACCAAGATTTGTTTACAGCCAGGACTTAATTAAGAACGCTGGCAAGGAGGAGGAGGCCAAGGATCTGGAGACCCCAGGATCTCTTTCCCCCTGTTGTTTGTTTATTGGTTTAATTTTCCCCGAAAGTAAAAAGACACTTTGAAATGTAACATGCCATTAGGTGATGTGTTCCTACACAGTGCAGACGCCAGCCCATGATGGCTTCCAGGGCTGCTCCAGCTCACAGACCGGACCCATGGCCACTTGCATCCCCTCGGTCTGATTAACAGCCAGGATAAACAAGCAGCTGAGCAGAACAGTGCCCAGTCCACAGCCTGGAGCCAGCTGCCAACAAGGTCCAGAAGTGACAGTTTGACGCCGACATCTTGAGTTGGGGAGAAGAGGCCAAACCTCATCGGAGAGCTGTCAACAGAAGAGGCTCTATCTTCAGTAATCTCAGGCAGAAGACTGGGGGAGGCGGGCAGGACTGCTGGGGGTGAAATCTACATAAAATGGCTTCGGAAGATGGGAAGAGGGCAGATGGCAGATTTGTTTTTAAGAGGCAATTTTAAAATGGCCGGAGTGGTAAGAAACAACTTTGTCCTCGGGCTATCTAGGGTGGCTGAGGTGATCAAGTAGGCCCTTGAGTTCATGTAATTCAACTCAACAATATTAAGCACCTACTGTATGCTAGGCACTGTGGCAAGCACTGGGGATACAAAGACAGAAACAAAATAACCCACACCCTCAGGAAGCTTACATTCTACTGGTAGAAATGGAATATATATATGTAAGTAAATGAATCATTAATCAATAAGCATTTATTAAAAGTGCCTGACACCGTGCCAGATTCGAGCGATACAGTGACAAATGAACCAGTCCCTGCCTTCATTTGGAAACTCATGATCTAGCAGGGGAATGAGGAAGGGGGAGGGTAACATGGAAAGAAGTGATTTGGACAGGGAAGGCACTAACATGGAAACATCAAAATAAAATATATCCACAGCAGTTCCTAGGAATAGGGCCCAGACCTCATGGGAAGGACAGTTTATTCACTATGGAACAGGAGGTCCAGGGAAGACAATGGAAGTTTAGAAGAGTTATGAGAACACAGAACGGTTGGGTTAATATGGCAGCATATCAGGAAGCTCTGGGTGGGATCACAGGAGAGCATCTCATCATGTCCTTAGAAGTAGCCATGGTGATGTTGACTTGATCCCTGCTATATAACTAGGCTTAATGTAAGGGAAAATTTCCTAGCTCTTAGAGTCATCCATAAGTGAAATGGGTTCCTTTGGGAAGTCGTGGGTTCCCCCTTGATGGAGGTCTTAAGCAAAGCTTGGATGAACATTCAACAGGATGAGTATATTATGTGCTACATATTCTCCCCCATTAGATTGTAAACTCCTTGAGGGCAGGGATTGTCTTTTGCCTCTTTTTGTATCTCCATCATTTTGCACAGTGCCTGGCATATAGTAGGGGCTTAATAAATGTGTATTGACTGATGGACAGGGGATTCTTTTTCTGGTGACTTGGATAAAAGGCCACTAAGGTCACCTTTCAACTCTGAGATTCTGAAACAGCTACAATTCTTCTCTGTGGAAGACATGTTCTGAATGATAAATAACCCAACCATTCCAGCTAAGGAGGGGATTCCTTTTTCTCCTTAGATTTAAAAAAGTAGAGAAACCTAATTTAGGGTGATGGCCTTAAATTTTCTATTATGTGATGAGTCTAATGTCTTTTGCCAAAAGTAATGAGAGTTTTTCTGGGGGGAGGGAAAAACTCCCCATTAAACTCCCCACTCTTTCTATGGGGTCCATATTGAGCACATGTTAGTTTTCCCTACCCTAGAGAACATATGTGTACGTTCTAATATGTGCTCAATGTGTACAGAATGTAATGGACTATAAGGAAAGAGGTGTTTTGTTTGGGAGCCCCCCCCCAAAAAGCACTCATTACTTTTGGCAAAAGACCCATCGCATAATGGAAAATTCAAGGTCATCATTTTAAATTAGACTTCCCTACTTTTTTTAAATCTAAGGAGAAAAAAGGAATCTCCTCCCAAAGTAGTGTGGTTGTTTTTTCTGGCTCGGACCAACATTGCACAGCTGTTTCTGGGGGAACCCACCTCTCACCCAACGTAAGATCCCTTTCCTGCTTCTTCTTAAAACTTGGAGGAGGGTCTTGGCACAAGCCAATGAGCGAGGGGCAAGTCCTCACTGGAGTCTCTTCCCTTTGATGCTGCTTGAAGTCTTCTTGTCCTTGACTCAAAAGAGATTCCATGGGGTTAGTCCTAATCCTAGGACTAACCTAATGCCTTAGATTGACTCTTTCACTGTTGTGAGCAAATACTGTCAAAGGATCCTTAATCTGGAGCTGGAAGAAACTTTAGCCTAGTTCAGCATTCCCCACTGCCCCAAGCTGTGGACGTTGTAGGTTCGTTTCAAGTCGTCTACCACTTTCTTATGATGACCAAGCATTATCTAGCATTCCTAGCCATTGTCATCTCCAAACACCCATGTTGTATTGTCACGAGAGGAAGTTATGCTCAGAAATGGAGTTAGATAAGTTAGAAGTTACACATAAGTGCTCAGATCCTCCATTTAGATTGCAAGTTCCTTGAGGGCAGGGACTGTCTCTGTATTCCCAGCTCTTAGCACAGTGCCTGGCACTTGGTAGGTGCTTAATAAATGTTTATTGAATTGAACTCTGATGCTGCCTTAGGACATGAAAATGATTTTGGTTTTCAAAGGCCAAGGGAGAAGAGCACAAGCTATGTATGCCCAGCACTACCATGCATGGGTCTAAGTCATACCTGTAAGGCTCCAGGAAAACTTTCAAGGTGTATTTTACAAGACTCTCCGACAGGTTTTATCCAGACTTGCCATCTGCTGCTCCCACATCTGAGAGTGACATGATAGAAGGGAAGTTTGCTTTGGAGGAAGAAGAGCCTGGGTTCAGAGCCCACCTCAGTCACTTGCTACCCTGGGAAAATCATTCAGTCTCCCAGGACCTCCGTGGAATGGGGAGAGGGTGTAGAGTCAGACTAGCTGCCCTTTCAGCCCTAGACCTAGGTCTACTCCCTACCCTAAAAGTAACGCGGAGATTCTGGAGGACACATTTTCTTAATGAGCCTCCGGCAGTTAACTGACTTGCTCCCAATATCTGAAGTAGGATTTGAACTCAGGTCTTCTTGTCACCAAGTCCTGCTCTCTTTCCGTTCTACCCACTGCCAGGAACACAACAGGATGTTTCAGAAGATAAACTGTGAGCCCATTTAGAGAATCGAGGTACTTTACCTGAGGCTCTGCCCCCGGCAGGACCAGGTGTCATTTCCTCTGAAAAGCCCTAAGCCTGCCTCCCCTGACAGTGCAATGGACTCTGGGAAACAAGAATTATTTTCCATTCCCAACGGTTTTCACCCGTTGAAAGGAGCCTGGGCTCCTACACAATCTGCTCTGTCCCTACAGCCCAGTATGATGTTTGCACAGCACAAAATGATTTACAGGATTGTAACCCCCAGCGAGGCTTCTCCAAAGAAGCCGGGAAAGGCTGCAGAGGGGGGCCCTTCCTCCCCCCAGCGGCCTTTTGTAGTCTCTAGCCTGTCAGGAGATAGGCCGATCCAGGGCAGAGAATGAGAAGGCCAAAGGTATGTTGGCTGGAGATCTTGGCGGGATGCTCCCACCTGGAGCAGATGCAGAGCCCAGGCCTGGAGGGACGGACGCTCTTGTAAACACGGGGCCAGAGGGAGAGTAAGCCCTCCAAGGATGCTCATCCTTTATTCGCAGATCAAAGCACACGCCAGGAAGACAGCTCCGAGGAACGGAATGTTCGTCCGAGCACATCCAAGGCCCGGGGAGAGATGTTCGAGAGAGCTGGAACAACCACCAGCCTCGCTCGGCCCGGGAGCGTATTTGCTCTGACACACGCGCGTCATGGAAGGCCAGCAGCTGCGGACTCTCCAGAACAGCGCCAGGGTCGCTCCAGGGATGGAAAACGCGGAACGACCAGGAAGGCGGCGTCTGCATCGCCAGTGTGAGTCTGACCCCAGACCGGCTCGTGGCTGAAGTAGCCTCATCTGCTCCCAGCAAGCCTGGGAGGCGGCCCCAGGGCAGCAGGAAGACAACGGCATGAGAGCCGGGAGGCTCCGTGACCGCGGGCAGACCATGCTCATGGCGCCAGCCTGCAATGACCTCCACCATGCAGGGGACGAGATCGCAGGCTCAGACACCGACGTGGCCCGGACCTCAGATGCCGTCTCACTCAACGGGCACCGGGGTTCAGAAGTGACTTGCCCAAGGCCACACGGGGGTCAGTGACCAAGACGGGGTTTAGACCCAAGTCCTCTGACTCGAGACCCAGTGACCACTCTTCTCCCCTGTTCCACACAGTTTCATCCGTTTAGAGCTGGGAAGGACCAAACCCCTCACTTTATAGACAAGGAAACTGAGGCCCAAAGAGGTATAAATCTGTAGAAGCGTGAAGGCTCAGGGGACTAAGGACAAACCCAAGGTCATTCAACAGTAAGTGGCAAAACTAGGATTGGAACCCAGGACCTCTGGCCTCAACTCCAGTTATCTTGCCACTTAACATTTCTGAGCATCAAATCTAGAAAATGGGAGTAAAAATAGTTATATCAGCTACCTCCCAGGACTTTTGTGAGGAAAGCACCCAGCTGTGAGGCAGCTAGGGGGCACCAGAGTGCACAGACAGCCAGACCCGGAGTCCGAAAGACCTGAGTTCAAATATAGCCTCAGACACTTACTAGCTTTGTAACCCTAGGAAGGTCCCTTGACCTCCGTCTGCCTCAGTTTCCTCAACTGTAAAATGGGGATTACAGTAGCACCTACCTCGCAAGTTTGTTGTGGGAATCAAATGAGATGTTTGTCAAGAGTTAGTGCCTAGCACATAGTAGGTGTTTAATAAATGCTTGCTCCCGTCTCCCTGAACCTTAAAGCATTCTACAGATGTTACATACTGCGGTCGGCATCTAGTCCAATTCCGTCATTTTACAAATGAGGAAATTGATTTACCGAAGGTTGCCCCCAATGGGGCGGCCAAGCCAGGGTTTGAGCAAAGGACCACCGACTCCCAATCAGCACTCTTCCTCCCCCCATCCCCCACCACCACGGGATGATCCTCAGCTCCCCACACTTCAGCTTCTGCCAGGGGCAGCTTACAGGACCAGGAAAGTGGGCAGAAGCCCAGGGAGCCAAACCGCGGTCAACAACTACTTCTTCATCCATATGAAGAGGAGCTGGACACCCACACAATCAGGTGCTTGGCACTCCACACATACACAGCTATTTTTTGAAAGGGGGTAGGGAGGCAAGGAAATTGGAAATATTCCCAAATGAAACATCTGCAGGCAGAGAGGATGACGACATAGTTTAACACTAGGGAGCGACTGTCTCTCTTTTTCTTGGGAAACATCTGGGGTGTTATCTTCTCCATCCACTTCTCCCCTATCCCAATACTCACTCCCACAAAAAAAAGGACAGTTGGCTGACTGTCCATTAGAGAAAAACTGAAACACCTGTGAGCCAGATAAGGCGAACTCCCCGTTGCTCAGCTGAGGCTCCTCCGGAAAGTTGGTCCTTTTTAATTCGGGGGTTGTTTGCTTCCCTTTCTTTTTTTTTTTTTCCATTGGAGCAGGATTTGGTCTGTGGAAGTCATGTCTGTCTGATCCACATGCTTCCACCTCCCCTGGACTTCTGGAGTTGGAAGGGCCTTGAGGAAGCCCACTGGTCCAGACTCTGCCGGAGTGAAGCAACTGACGCTCCCAGCAGCCAAGCCAGGAGGTTTTTGGTCCTGCTTGCAGGAAAGGAGGTTCAACTGCTCACCTCAACATAATGGATGAAGGCTTGACAGCCCCTCTCTGTGTCTAACCAAAGCCTGTCTTGTATCTTGAATCTATTTCCTCTGACTCTGACCTCTTTGAAGATGGAACACAGCTGGTAAAGCACCTACTATGACATCATGTGTCTGGTGGGCTAATAAGAATAACAACAACATAGGGGCAGCTGGGTGGTGAAGTGGATAGAGTACCGGCCCTGGATTTGAGGGGACCTGAGTCCAAATCCGGCCTCAGACACATAATACTTACTAGCTGTGTGACCCTGGGCAAGTCACTTAACCCCATTACCCAACCGAAAAAAAAAGAATAACAACAACAATAATGATATTTCTATAGCACTTAAAAGTTTACAAGGCACTTGAAACAGGTGGCTCATCCTCACAGCAACCCTGGGAGGTAGGTGCTATTATTATCCCTATTTTACTGAAAAGGAAACTGAGGCTGACCCAGGTTGTAACTTGCCCAGGGTCACATGGGTAGATAGTGTTTGAGACAGCATTTTTCCACAAGCAGCTGTGTGGTGCAGTGGCTAGTGACAGCCTCAGACACTAGCTTCGGGTCCCTGAGCAAATTGTTTAGCTTCTGTCTGCCTGTTTCCTCATCTGTAAAAAGGGGATGTTAATAGCACCTGCCCCACAGGTTTGTTGTAAGGATCAAATGAGATAATTGTAAAGCGCTTAGAACAGTGCCTGGCATACAATAGGTGCTATATAAATGTTAGCTATTATTACTTTTATTACATAGTACACTACCTAGCAAATCTAGACTAGAACCTCTCCTTCCCTCCCTACTCAGTACATTGGATTTGGAGTCTGAGGACCTGGGTTCAAATAGCACCATACACAGGGGGTTGTATTGCAGGATGGGTGGCAAAGCCCAGTGATTCTTGGGGCGCAGCAGTAGGTCAAGGGAAATGGAGGGAATCATATCAGCAATTTCAGGATCATAACGGAAGGAACCTTAGAGGACATTGAGTCTAATACCTTAAGTTTACAGATGAGGAAACTGAGTCACCAAGTTGGAGTGACAGGCCCAGGGTCATTCAGCCAGGAGTTATCAGAGGAGGGGTTTCAACTGGGATCTCCTTGACTCCAGCACCTGCTTCTCCTACCTCTCTGGACCAGAAGCATTGGTATCTATGGCAATGGGAGGTCCAAGAATTGGGGGGGAGGGTTAACGGGAAGACCAAGACCCACTGGAGGATCATTGGGTCATCACAGACCACAGAAGCCAGCTAGCCCACCCATTTTACAGCTGAGAAAACTGAGGACCAAGGAGGATGTCACTGGCAGTAAGCCTGAGAAGTGGCATTCGAATCCAGGGCCTCTGGCTCAGGAGCCAGTATTCTTTGCACATAAGATCCTCAGGGGCAAGACTGTGTCTCCTCTAAGCTTTGTCCCATAATGATTCTCTGTGTGAGACTGGCAGCATAAATGTTGAATTGAATTGACTCATTTGCCTCCAGAATACACTTTCCCCTATATTCATAAGTTCCTATTCTGAGTTAGGCTCCCTGCCAATGCATCCTAAATCCAGTAAGGCCAAGTGCTTGATGCCCAGTTGGTGCCAAGGCTTATGGGAATTGAGAAGTTAGATCAGGGATGGGGGAAGTGGGCCCAGGACCTACATCTGTCAGGGTGACCTTAAAGCCAATGAAGACGCCATGGAGATGGGGCTGAACAGAGCTCAGGGAATATTAGCTTCAAATTCAAATTCAAATTCAAATTCAAACAAAATGCCTTGAGTTAGGGGTGTAGGGGACGGGGACGTGTTTGGCGTGAACACTCATTCACTTAACTAGCATGGTTTCCACCCAAACTGTTCATCTTCTATAGCCTCAAAACCAGACAAAGAGGCAAGTAATATTCCCATTTTCCTGGCCCACCCCAGGGCAAAATGAGGGCCATCTGGCCTTTTTTGTAGCAGCCCTCCTTTCTCACTCAACATGCTGGGTTTGTAATCAGAGAAGATGAGTTCAGCCTCTGCTAATTATTACCGGTGAGACCTTGTACAAACCATTTCAAGTCCCTAGCTCTCAGTTTTCTCATCCAAAAAATGAAAGCATTGTCTACACAGCCTCTAGCCAGAAGGCTTTGATCATATGATGTATTATCCAATGACTTCTGTCTCTTAGAATTACCATAATCCTGCTGGCCTTTCCCCCAAGTACCCCTCAAAATCCCTGGAGAAAGAGACCCAGTGAGGTGAAAGTAACATCACAGGATCCCAGGATCAAAGATCCCAAGCTGGAAGGGAACTCTGAGGCCATCTGGTCCAAACACCTCATTTTACAGAAAGGGAAACTGAGGCTAGAGAAATGAGGTGACTTTTTCCAAAGTTTTTCCTTGGCTCACTGTCAGGTAAGAGAAGGTAACAGCTGATAAGGACCTCAGTGCCCACCCTCTCCCAGGGATATTGGCATTTTGGTAGGCCCTACTCTTGCGAGGCCATGTGGTAAAAAGGATATTAGATGACCCAACTCTCCTGTCAGGCAGAAAGGGCTCCCCTCCCTTCTATTTATAAAAAGAAAACCTACCTAAATGGCTAAGGCTAAGATTTTAGGATTGTTTTTCCCTCATATGTCAGAAAACTGGTCATTGGTTTGTGTCTAAGGATTGCCAGTCGCTATCTTAAACAAACAATTTTAGGTGACTCTTGTTAAGGAATGTTAAGGGGGTCCCTGATACTCTCTAAAACGATAAGTTACAGTGCAAGTGCCCACCTGCTTTGGTAGAGGGAATCTCCTTCCCTAGAATTCCCTACACTCATGAACTCACCAAGCAAACCTAAAAAGGAAAATGTAAGCCCAAAGATCTCAACTGACTGACTCCCAAAATGGCGGCCCTTTCCTTCCTCCAGCCTCCTGCTTCGACAAGGTGAAAGCCCAGAGACTCCTACCCCAGGCCGCCCTAGCTGGACATCTATCCCCTGTGGCCCCCACAAGGAGAAGGCACAGAAAGGGATAGGGTTAAACCCATACAAACACCCGCACATACTCACATAACCTCAGACCTCAAAGCCTCATGGGCCCATCACGACTCTGAGCGAACAAATTGGTGTGGCCATCAGTGGGAGCTCTGTCCAAAACAAGGGGCGCATCATGCCTGAGAAGGCCAAAGATAAAAAGTTCATACAAAGATATATTTGAGCATGCCTAATTCAGGAAATTTAATTACAGTTTCCATAGTAACTAGACCATAGGGCCAACAGGGGTGTATGCAAGCTCATTCTCCAGTGCAGAGGGGGTTGGCTTTCATGCCTTCACATACATGTGGTAAGTGGAGTCTGGCAAGGTTGTAAGCTATAGGAGAAATGGAGTGTCCTCATTTAGGGAACTGTCAAATCTAAA
>NW_020954577.1:7381574-7595464 GCF_900497805.2 Vombatus ursinus | reverse complement strand
AGGAAGGAAGGAAGGAAGGAAGGAAGGAGAAGGGAGGGAGAAAGGAAGGAAGGGAGGGAGGAAAGAAAGAAAGAAAGAAAGAAAGAAAGAAAGAGGAAGGACAAAGATAGAAAAGACAGACCAAAGCGAGTCCAGGACAACGGAAGGGGTGCTGACCAGAATACAGCCCTTTATGGCTATTAGAACAACTGAGCTCTGCCGTAGCTAGGTTCAGCGCTGCCTCGGCGCCTCGGAGTGGGGCCAGCTGGGGCATTCACTAGGTCTCCCTATGGCCTGGAGTTGGGCATTTCCCCATTTCTATCCACAAGGGTGAGAGCCTGTGCTTGCAGGCAGGAGTCCTCTGCTCAGAACCTGCCCAGGGGCCAGAGGAGGTGGATGGGACACAAGCTGTCTCAAGGTCCCACAACCTCCTGTCCTGATCTTATTTCTCATCCCGGCTTTGGGCACGACAGAAGGGGGGCACGAATGAAGGGCCCTCTCTTATTTTCTGAGTCTTACTCCTCTTTTCATTCCTCATCTCCCCACGAACTTGACTAAGCCCCCTCCAAGCTTGCCCCAACCTCCAGGGCAAGGTCCCACGGGGTCTGGTCTGGGTTTATAAAAGTCTCTGAAGATTTCTGCAGGTCTCCACAGCTTCAGTTTAGCGGTGCCTCAGACCAGGCCTGTAAGCTCATGGATTTTTCCCTCTCCTCTTCCCCTACCATTCCTGAATCGTTCTCTAGACTAGAAACATCTGAGAAAGAAATTTGCCTAGTGGAGACACAGAGAAGCCATTCACCTTCTGTGGATTTCAGAAGCCTTCACTGGCAGACAGTGGGGTTTGGTAACCTCCAGGAAATCCTCAGCCAGCTTCTATCTGCCCTTCAGGCCTTCCCCAGAGAAAAACACACTCCTTTCCCTCTCCAAAAATCAAGCTCTTTGATTTTAACGCTAAGTGATGTGCTAACAGCCGCCCCTCCTGTGACAGCAGGATTAGCCTGGGAAATATGGAAACCAGGGCCCAAGGCACCCAGCAGCTGTAGGGGCTTAATGTGGTACTTAGGAGTTCAGGGTCCATCCAGGCTTCAGGATGTGTGCCTCCTTCTCCTTACTCTGAAACACACGAGCGAAGGCTCGGAGAGTCATGGAAGGCTTTGGCAGGATCGCAGGAAGCCCCCATCCCGAATGCCGTCCCTCCCTCCCACCCCCTCCTGTTAATGAGTGGAAACCCTTCATCTGAACCTAGTGTTTCTTCCCAGCCTTCTCTTTGGGCACTAAGCATTTTCAAACAGCCACTTTCCACGTCTTGGTCTCCGAGATGTCTTGGTCAATTAGTGCAATGTCACGGCCATGGGTAGTTATTGTAACTCCAGCTGTGAGCTGTTAATAATAAACTCACCCACAGGACAGCCCTGCCATATGGTGAATGGTCAATCAAGGCTGAAATATGTATTGCAGTGAAGGGGGGAGGAAAATGTTCCTGTCAACAGTAAGTGAGTGTAGGTCATTGGATACGATGCCAGGATATGACAAGAAGGCTCTTGTCGGAGGTCCCTCAATTCAGCATCCTCATGCTCTCTGATCCAGAATGTTTATCCTGTGACTTGGAAGGGGTGCGAACTCCAATGCCACAGCTGGAATCACAAGGCAACTAGACAAAACATGGTGCAGTGCCTAGGACAGGGCGAAAGGGGGAAGGGGAAAAGGAGAGGGAGCAGGGAGTTTTGGGGAGAAGCACTGCTCAGATTCCTTACTAAGAAACAAGTCCAGGGCCATGCTGGTCATGGGAGTGATCTGTAGGAGGGGACAAGTTTCATTTAGTGGGGGCTTTGAGGCAAATTAAAACAATGGGATTTGGGACCCATGACAATGAGGGAAGAGGGAAAATTGGCTCGTTTGGTTTTCTCTAATTAAATTTCTTTGCAAGATCTGAATTTTTTAAATTTTATTTCCTTTTTTTCCTTTCTATCATGACAAAAAGGCTCCACATGCTCCAGACTCCAGAGGAGTCAAACTCCCAACACTCCCAAATGCAGCCTGATCCTCGTGAAAATGTAGTTGGGAATTGTTTAACAAAATAAATAAAAATGCAATAAAACATAGATAATGTTAATTTGTGGTTTTCTAAGTCAATGGGGGATTGGTTTTTATTTAGTCCCAGCCCTCTGAGATCACTCCCCCCATTTACATTGTGTATTTCTTGTATATACAGAGTTGTCTCCATATTATCTCCCCCCATTAGAGTAGAAGCTACTTAAGGGTGTGGCCTGTTTTTGCCTTTCTTTGAACCTCTAGTTAGTACTTAGCTCAGTGCCTAACCATAAAAGGTGCTTAATAAATGCTTTTTAACTGACACTGCCCCAACCATTGGGCCCATTAATAAGAGTGATATCAAGGTGCTGTGTGTTGAATTTTAGAAGTCTAAAGCTGAAAGGTAAATGAAAAATCATGCCTAATATTTACATTTTACAGATAAGGAAAACTGAGGCACAAAGAATGGAAGTGGCTTATCCAACATCAGAGATCTGCTTAGCAGCACTGTTTAGCAGCACCACCATGCTTTAGCCCTCTCTAAATCTTGGGGACTGTCCCCTGTCAAAAGCTAGACTTCTGAAATTCCACTTTCAGCCATAACCACCTTTCCTCCCACTTGAGCTGAGCCATGAAAGAATCAAGATCTGCTTAAACGGTGGAAATGAGGAGAGAGGACATTCCGGGCATGAGGGAGAGTCCAGACAAAGGCACATTCATTCACCCTGGCACATAATGCAGTGCCTAGCACATAGCATCATAGATCTGAAGCTGGAAGGGACTGAGGCCACGTAATCTCCATTTTACAAGTGAGGAAACTGAGTCTAATGTCAGGCAGATTTGGTCAGAGGTGGGATTTGAACCCCAGTCCCTTGCCACCACAGTCGCCTCCTCTGCACCACATTCGTTGCCTATTAGAGGCTTAATAAACATTTGCAGGATTGACTTAATTCTTCCCTAAATCAGATAATCCCCATCATCTCCCAGAAAGTGCCTATTTTCAAGAAGTGAAGGCCCCTGTTCTTCCTGCCATCACCTTTGCCTAGAGAGAGACAGGGAGCTCTGATTTACGTCTTGCCGGTTCAAACCAGAGACTCTTTCTTCTAATCTCCCTTCAGAGAAGGGAGAGGCAGCCCAGCCCTGTTCAGAGGCCCCGAGTTCTGTTTACATGTGCTGGAGCCTAGTTTGATTGCTTGATAATTAGAATTTACAGTGGATTACCTGAAGACTTGTGGGCCCCAAGAGGGTTCCCCCAACAAGGGCAGCTTTATTGCATGGTACCCTTTTGCCAATGAGAGGACAAAGTGGCCCCCTTCTCCTTCCTGCTGTGGACTTTGTGGAATTCTCTTGTTACCAGTGGGACTCAGGGAAAACTATAGCCGGCCACTAGACAACCTGGGGACTTAAAAGTGCTCGTGGATATCTTGCATGAGAATGGACTATTGACCTGACCCCTCCTCCTCTGTGAAGCTAAACGGTTCATCATCACCAATCTTAAAGACTTCAGTGAATTGAATCAGAAGGGAACCGAGTACATTCCCCTAAAACAGGGTGCAGTGGATAGAGCAACGAACTTAGATTCAGAAGTCCTTAGTTCAAATCCCGGCTCTGACAGTTACTAGCTATATGATTCTGGGAAAGTCTGGCAGCTAGGCTATGAAGTAGATAGTGATGGGATGGGGTCAGGAAGACTCATCTTCCTGAGTTCAAATATGGCCTCAGATACTTACTAGCTGTGTGACTCTGGGCAAGTCTCTTAACCCTATTTGCCTCAGTTTCCTCATCTGTAAAATGAGCTGGAGAAGGAAATGGCAAACCACGCAGTCAGTGTCTTTGCCAAGAACACCCCAAATGGGGTTGTGAGGAGTAGTACACAACTGAACAACAACAGAAACGGGGATAATAATATTGGTGCTGCTCTACGTCACAGGGGTATAAGAAAAATGCTTACAAGTTATAAAGCACTCTTTGAATGTGAGCTGTAATTGTAAATAGCTGAGAGCGTGTAATAGAATATAAATTTCTTAAACACCGGCAATGCTCATTTTGTCTTTGTGTCCTCAGTACCTAACATGGTACATGCTTAATAAATGTTTCTTAAATTGGGAAATAAGGAGGTCAAAGGATAATACTCCCTCCAGAATATTTCTCCACTTCTCATTCACATTGGTGGGTACCCTTGAATCTCCCAACAACAGCTGCTACTACTAACCTCCTATTTCTAGTGGCAAGTCTGAGAGGCTGGGTTTTAGTATAGTCATTGAAGAGCCCCCACTAGTGTGCTTCCCATTAACAATCAGCTAGACTGAATTAGCTTTTTAAAAAATGTTTATTTTTAGTTTTCAACATTCAATTCCATAAGATTTTGAGTCTTAAATTTTCTCCCCCCTCCCTGCCCCAAGACAGTATGCAATCTGATATAGGCTCTGAACATACATTCATATTAAACATATTTTCACATTGGTCCTGTTGTAAAGAAGAATTAGAACCAATGAGAAAAACCATGAGAAAGAAGAAAAAAAAAAAAAGGAGAGCAAATAATATGCTTCCATCTGCATTCAGACTCCATAGTTCTTTTTCTGAATGTGGATAATATTTTCCATCATGAGTGTTTTGAAGTTGTCTTAGATCCTTGCATTGCTGAGAAGAGTTAAGTCTATCAAAGTTAGTCAATGCACAATGTTGCTGTTACTGTGTACAATGTTCTCCTGATTCTGCTTACTTCACTCAGCATCAGTTCATGTAAGTCTTTCCAGGTTTTTCTGAAGTCCACTTGCTCATCATTTCTTATGGAACAATAGTATTCCATTACATTCATATACTACAACTTGTTCAGTCATTCCCCAATTGATGGCCATTCCCTCAATTTCTAATTATTGGCCACCAGAGTAAGAGCTGCTATAAATATTTTTTGTACATGTGGGTCCTTTTCTCATTTTTATGATCTCTTTGGGATACAGCCCTAGAAGCACTATTGCTGGGTCAAAGGGTATGCACATTTTTATAGCCCTTTGGGCATAGTTCCAAATTGCTCTCCAGAATGGTTGGATCAATTCACAACTCCACCAACAATGCATTAGTGTTCCAATTTTCCCACATCTTCTCCAACATTTATCATTTTCCTGTTTCGTCATGCTAGCCAATCTGATAGGTGTGATGTGGTACTTCAGGGTTGTTTTGACTTGCATTTCTCTAATCAATAGTGATTTAGAGCATCTTTTTCTTATGACTATAGATAGCTTTAATTTCTTCATCTGAAAACTGCCTGTTTTTATCCTTTGAACATCTATCATTTGGGGAATGACTTGTATTCTTATAAATTTGACTCAATTCTCTATGTATTTTATAAATGAAACCTTTATCAGAGACACTTGCTGTAAAAACTGTTTCTCAGCTTTCTGCTTCCCTTCTAATCCTTGTTGCATTGACTTCGTGCAAAAACTTTTCAATTTAATGTAATCAAAATTATCCATTTTGCATTTCATAATGTTCTCTATCTCTTGTTTGGTCATAAATTCTTCCCCCCTCCATAGATCTGACAGGTAAACTATTCTTTGCTCTCCTAGTTTGCTTATAGTATCAGTCTTTATATCTAAATCATTTACCCATTTTGACTTTATCTTGGTATAGATCTTGGTCTATGTCTAGTCTCTGCCATACTATCTTCCAGTTTTCCCGGCAGTTTTTATTAAATAATGAGTTCTTATCCCAGAAGCTGGGGTCTTTGGGTTTATCAAACAGTAGATTACTATAGTCATTGACTACTGTGTCTTGCATACTTAACCTACTCCACTGATCCACTACTCTATTTCTTAGCCAGTACTAAGTAGTTTTGACGATTGCTGCTTTAAAATACAACTTAAGATCTGGTATGGCTAGGCCACCTTCCCTTGCACTTCTTTTCATTAATTCCCTTGATATTCTGGACCTTTTGTTCTTCCAGATGAATTTTGTTATTATTTTTCCTAGCTCTATAAAATAATTTTTGGTAATTTGATTGGTATGGCACTGAAATTGGCTTAGGCATAATTATCATTTTTATTATTAATATAATAAAATATTATTATTTTTTATTATAATTGCGCTCGGCCTACCCATGAGCAACTGATATTTTCCCAATGATTTAGATTTGACTTTATTTGTCTGAAAAGTGTTTTGTAATTGTGTTCAAAGTTCCTGAGTTTGTTTTGGCAGGTAGACTCCCAAATATTTTATAATGTCTACAGTAACTTTAAATGGAATTTCTCTCTCTGTGTCTTGCTGCTGGGCTTTGTTAGTAATATATAGAAATGCTGGTGATTTATGTGGGTTTATTTTATAGCCTGCAACTTTGCTAAAGTTGTTTATTATTTCAAGTAGTTTTTTAACTGATTCTCTAGGATTCTCTAAGTATACCATCATATCATCTGCAAAGAGTGATGGCTTTATTTCTTCTTTGCCTATTCTAATTGCTTCCATTTCTTTTTCTTCTCTTATTCCTAAAGCTAACATTTCCAGTACAATATTAAACAACAGTGGTGATAATGGACATCCTTGTTTCACCCCCAATCTTACTGGAAATGCTTCTAGCTTGTCCCCATTACATATGATGCTTGTTGAAGGTTTTGGGTAGATGCTACCTATCATTTTAAGGAAGACTCCATTTATTTCTTTGCTCTCTAGTGTTTTTAATCAGAATAGGTGCTGTATTTTGTCAAAAGCTTTTTCTGCATCTTTTGGGAAACTCCTTTAGATTGAGGTAAAGGAAAGGAGGCAAAGCCCCCCTCAACTCCCTTGTGATTGGTTGAATAACTTGTATTTCTTCAAAGTTTGCCGAACACCATCCTCTCAATAAACCTGTGAGGACAATTGTGGAAGCATTATTATGCCCATTTTGCAGAAACTGAAGTCCAGAGTTAGTTGACTTGTCCATGTTCACCCGACAAATAAGCAACTCAGCTGGAACCTGGACCCTGTCATGCCGACCCCAAATCCAGGCCTCCAGCCTGACTTTAAACCCTGGATCTGGACTCCAAGCAAGATGGTTAAAAACATGCGAGAATCAAAAGAATGCCCAGGGTAAGTTTCTCCAGGAGGGCGGAGAACCCACATCTTCCATTTCCTTGGAGGTGTCATTTGGAGGCCTCCCCCAGTATCTGCTAAGGCAGCGAAAGCTGCCGGCAAGAGACTTGAGCTTGAATCCTGCCTCTGATGTTTAGTGGCTGGCTGGTGACTTCTCTATTGCAAATTATTCTCCTTCACAAAGCCTCAGTGTCATCATCTGTAAAATGGTCATCATAAGGTTGGCAGGACCTGAGGGGGCATCACGGTATAGTGGAAAGTGCCATTGCCCTAGAGTCAGAGGGCCTGTGTTCAAATTCTACTTCTGATGCTTACTACCTGGGTGACCTTGGACAAATGGCTCCAATTCTCTGAGTCTCCGTTTCGTCATTTGTGTAAGGGCTCCGACCTCGTGAAGGTCTCCCAGATTCTCCAGAATTTCTAGCAGAAATGCTTGAGCTAGGATTTGGATGTGGGTTCTGCCTTAGCTTTGGATCAATATCGGGGTTATGGGGGATCCTTGGGGGAGCCCCTGTGGGGTCACGTGCAGTAGAAGCAGTGTAAGAGCTGTGGATAGGACTGGAATCATGAAGCCAAGACCTAGGGAACTTCAGCAAGGGCTGGCCGGCCCTGTGCTTGAACAATAATCCCCTGGGGACTATGCATGACGAGTGGTCCCCCAGCTTTTGTTCAACGATCCCTCAGCGAAGGGGGACCCAGAGCCGACCCATTCCACTCTCAGTGTTAGGGTGCTTTGGCTTACATAAGAGTTAAACTGATTGCCTGTGCCTTCCTCTTCCCGCTCCTAGCTGGGTCTTCTGTGGCCAGGCATAGGCAGCCTGTCCTCTCTTCACCTGAGGACTTGCACATCCTCACCGATGGTTACTTTGAAGCCTTCCCCTTTCCAAGCTGAGTATCCCAAGTCCATCCCAGTATGACCTGGCCTCCAGTCCCCTCACTGTCCTGGTCTCCCTCCTCTGAACATCCTCCACTTTGTCACTGTCCTTTCCCTCTCCTCCCCTCCCCTCCCCACTTCCCATCCCAAGGCTCTTTGGTTCTGGTTTAAGAGCCATGCTAGGGGAGGGGAGGGGAGGGGGAGAGTTGGGCTAGACTCTCCCTAAGGTCCTTCTCTCCACTCAGTACCATGAATCCATCCTTGGCTACTTAGTAGCCATGAGAGCCTCGCAGCTCTTGTCTGCCCCCTAGGGGAGGCTTCCCACTTGCTCCAATCTGAGGGTTAGGGATATGCATGTCCCCCAGGCGTTCTGGCCCCACATAGGCACCCTCACCCACTATACCTGCCTCATGATGTCAACTTGCCATCTGGTGCCCTCCCTGACTCCCCAGCCAGCCCCTTCCCATCACCAGCTTTGTTTTCCTTCTTTCTTGGCTCATTGAAACTGTGACCAAATCCTGACTTCTGCAAACAGGCAATGAAACGTTTCTTTCAGGGCTAATTATTTTGCCGCCTGAGCGATCCCAGCACCCATAAAATCCATTGACATAGAAAGTGGGTCTGTGAAATTGAAAGTGTATCCCCTTCCTCATCAAGGCTTGAGCTTGTGCCCTGGGCCGCTTGACAGAAAGCTGGCCCCTGCCTGGCTCATCTCGACTAAAATGACAGGATGGTTGGCAGCTCTGGGGGCAGGAGGCAGGAAGAGGCTCTGGATCATTGGAAAAAGCCCCCTCTCCCAGTTTGACCACCATGCCACATGAGGCCTTTACCAACAGCTACCAAGGCCGGGAGGCAGAAGCCCGAGTTCTCATCAAAAGCCCCACTTTGCCCCAACTCACAATTATACTAAGCAGATTTCAGCAGGAACAGAATAAATAATGAGATCATTCTGCAAGAATATCAGCCTCAGAAAATGAGAATGTAAACACCAGGCTGAGTCCAAATGAAAATATATATCTGTATGGGGGGGAGGAACAGAGTGGGTGTATAAACAACACAAAAATTATAAACGTCTCCTCCCGTTGTGTGTGTACTTGAGATGCACAGAGTTTAAACAAATGTGTGTATGTTTAGAGCTCCAAAGACACACACGTGTAAAATATTCAGCAGTTGATTTAACGGAAAACCCTCCATCCATTTTCTTCCAGAATCCTCTGCTCTGTCTAATGTTTACACATGTGGCCATTGTGGTTGGAAATCAAATGGCCCAAGGCGAGCTCTCTTTCAGCCATGGACAATTTTCAGTGGTCATAAAGAATTAAGTGAAGGGGCCTTGGGGAATGGTGAGTGGAAGCGGGGGTGGGGGGAGATAGACAGAAAGAAAGGGAGGAGGAAGAGGAGGAAAAAGAGAAGAAAGAGGAGAAGGAGGAGGAAAGGGGGGAGAAGGAAGAAGAGGAGAAAGAGGAGGAAGAGAAAGAAGAGGAGGAGGAAAAGGAGATGGAAAAGAAAGAGAAGAAAGGAGAAAGAAGAGAAAGGGGAAGAGAGAGAAGGAGGAGGAAGAGAAAGAAGAGGAGGAGGAAAAGAGGAGGAGAAGGAAGAAAAGGAGAAAGAGGAGGAAGAGGAAGAAGAGGAAGAAGAAAAGAAGATGGAGAAGAAAGAGGAGAAAGAAGAGAAAGGGGAAGAGAAAGAGAAAGAAGAGGAAGAAGAGGGGAAAGAGGAAGAGGAGAAAGAAGAGTAGAAGAAATCGCCAAATAAATATCCCAAAATCTGAAATGGTTTTCTCCCTTCAGGCAAAGAAAGAAGCTTTCTGCTTTTGTTGAAGTGTGATATTTGAAAAAGGAAGAAGGAAGGGGACGGGTAAGGGAGCCGGTCTCTAAACACTAAAGAGGCTCTGTCAGAGAACGCCTCAATGAGGATTCCAGAAACCCCAAGACATAAAGGGGGGCATTGTCTTCCAACTTTGCAACCACAGGTAGTTGGACCATGTGTTCAGTGTGTCCACAAATGTTTTTTTTTCTTTTTTTATCCACAATTTCAGTTTTTAATACCCCCTCTGTTAGGAAAATCCTAAAATCCAAAAGGATGTGGTCAAAAGTGAAGTGTTTAGCCACATACAGAATAGAACACACGGCCCAGAGGAAAGAAATCAGCATTGATTATGCCTGGGGTGGGGTGTCTTGAGCCAGGGGTCCCACAAAGCCTGGTTTGGGCCACTCTGGCTAGGAGTTCTCAAGGCCTCATTCTCACTCAGGATGTGAAACTTTTATCACCGTCCTCAATACCAGGGAGGAATCTGTGCCCTTTGGTACATGCTGTTAATATCCCTGCTGATCTGTTTATTTTCCTGTTCTCTTTATCAGGGTTTCAGCATCATGAATCCAATAAATGTCAGCCTGGACTTAAATTATACATTCATGAATTCACTGCTGTTCCCTTCGCCAGTTTTCAGCCACTTCTGGGCAAGTTGTCATATACAGTAAGACAGACTCGTCCACGGCAGTGTCCCCAGGGAAGTGGTGGTAACGTTTATTAGGTCATATCAAATTGGACGAGAAATATGCACTCTAGTATCAATCTTGTGCTGACAAGAGTAGGGAGAATTTATGATTCGACAGCTCTCCATTTATGTTCTGATATTGTTGAAACCAAGAAAGCTTTGCAGCCTTCATTCCCAGCTGGTCCCACAGCCCAGTGACCAAGCCTGGCCTGGCCGTGCACAGAACCATACCTTGCCCCCTCCCCTCACTGACCACCTTGGTGTCGTGGCCGCCCCTCACTCTTCCTTACCCAACAACCCATCACTTACCATCTCTTGCCATCCCTCGGTCCACAATATTTCTCCTACCCTTTGCCCTCCAGCTCCCTGCTTAGTTCAAGCCTCATCACCCCTCAGATTATTCTTAATCGGTCTCCCTGCCTCACAATCTTTCGACACCAGTCCACTGTGCACACAGCTGTCAAAGCGACATTTCCTAAGAACAGAACTTAGCACATCACTCTCCCAGTCTAGGATCAATATAAACTTCTCTATTTAGCTTTTAAACCCTATACAACCTGGCCCCAAACTACCTTTCTAGCCAGAGGCAGCTAGGTATTGTAATAGATACAGCGCTGGGCCTGGAGTCAGGAAAACCTGAGTTTTCCTGAAAACCTGAGCCTCAGATACTATTACTAGCTGTATAACCCTGAGCCAGTCACTTAACCTCTGTTTGCCTCGGTTTTTTCAACTGTAAAATAGAGATCATAATAGCATTTACCTCACAGGGCTGTTGTGAATATCAAGCAAGATAAGATTTGTTAAGCACCTAGCACATAGTAGGTATTTAACAAATGCTTGCTTCCTTCTTTCCCCCCTACCTCCCTCCATCCCTCTTCTCTCTCTCTTCCTTCCTTCCTTTCTTTCTTCCTCCTATCCTTCCTTCCTTCCCTCCTTCCTTTCTTCTTTCTTTCCATCCCTCCTCCTCCCTCCCTTTTTCCTTCGTCTAATCCTTCCTTCCCTACTCCCTTCTTTCCCTCCCTTCCTTTCTTCTTCCATTCTTCCTTCCTTCCCTCCCATCTTTCCTTCCTTCCCTCCCTCCCTCCCTCTCTTTTATCCTTTCCTTCCTTTCTTCTTTCCATCCTTCCTTCTTTCCCTCCTTCCATCTTCTTCCTTCTCTTCTTTCCTTCCTTTCTTCCTTCCTCCCTCCTTCTTTCCTCATTGGACATGACTCCCCCCCCCCCATACACCCCTCCAACATTTTTAATCCAATGAATTCTCAAGAATAAAAAGTAAAATAAAAGTTAAAAAAAAAGTAAAGTAAAAGTAAAGAGTTTTTTTAAAAAAAGAGTAAAAAGAAACAAGAAAAAGAAGAGGGGAAAGTCATTAAAACTAATCAGCACATGAAGACAATCTGCCATATGCACTGTCTGTAGGCATTGTCAGCTGAGCGGTCCCCAACTCTGCAAAGACTCGGGGGGAAGGGCTCTTCTCACTTCCTTCCAGTGCAAGCTGCCTCTCCAACGCTGTGTGACTTCCCCTTCCCGGGATCTTTCTGTGAGTCTGTGGCTCTTGTTTCTCTTTATGTTGTAGCAGTCACTGTGTCTGCTGTTTCCTCGGTTCTGCTCGCTTCCCTCCTCATCCGTTCATGGAGCTCTGTCGATGCTTCCCTGTACCCGCCATTTTCATCATTTCTTACAGCGCAGCAATATTCCATTGCCTTATTGTCCCAAAACTGGGCTTAGCCATTTCCCAATCAATGAGCAGCTCCCACAGACAGGGCTACTGTCCTTGGCTTTCCCCGCCTCTGCGCAGGAACGCTCTGACATCTGCCTTTTAGTATCAGAGGGGCTTCAACAAAAATTGACCCCTCCCCACTCCCATTTAGTTCTTGGGCCTTAACCTCCAGAGGCCTCAGTTTCCTCCTTTGTAAAATGAGGGAGCTGGATCAGCACCAACACCACAAAGTTAACGGGGCTCCAATGAGAAAACTCCCAAAGTGCTACCAGGTCAATGTGAGTTAATGTTATCAGTGGTGACCAGAGATCCCACTGCTAAGCATGCACCACAGGGAGGTCTCTGATAAAAAGAAAGGTTCCATAAAGGCTCAAATGGTAATTCCAGCACTTTTTGTGGTAGGAACAGATTGGAAATCAAGTCGATGCTCAGAGTCCATCCAGTGGCTTTCATTCCGCCTCAGGCTATACGCCTAACTCTCTGGATTTTCCCTACCCCTCAGAAACCTCCCCCTTCCCTCTGGACTTCTCACCCTGGAGGGCCTCTCCACCCCTGCAGCCTCTTCCTCTGATTGGCTGGTTCCTCCCATTTAAAGGAGGATGCCCAGGCCAGCCATGTCTTCATTCCTCTCCAGGCTGCACTTCTCTGCCCCCATGGAGGGAGCCCCCCCACATCCCTTGCTTTTTGGATTCCTTCTACTAGTTGTCCTGGGACAAGACCATCCCTTTTCCTGCTCCGGGCAGTTTTCCTTGTCAGACTCCCATGCCCAGAAGGCTCTTCTCATCTCCTTCTCTTGACTTCCCTCAAGCCCCAGCTACAATCCCAACTTCTCCAGGAAGCCTTTCCTGAGTCCTCCAATTTATCCCGTACATATCTTGTTTGTACAGAATTGTTTACATGTTGTCTCTCCTTCCAGACCCCCCCCCCCCAACATTAGACTATGAGCTCTTTGAGATCAGGGAGTATCTTTTACCTCTCTTGGGATACTTAGTGCTTAGCACAGTACCTGGTATATATGAGGCACTTAATAAATATTTGTTGACTAATTGAATTGTTAGAAGGTAAGCTCCTTGAGGGCAATCTTTCTGATTGTATTTGTAATAATAACAGCTAACATTTATATGGCACTTACTACGTGACAGACACTGTGCTAAGTGCTTTACAATTATCTCATCTGATCTTCACAACAACCCTGGGAAATAGATGCTATTATGATGCCCATTTTACAGATGAAGAAACTGAGACAGACACAGGTTAAGTGACTTGCCCAAGGTCATACAGCCAGTAAAAATCAGTGAGACTTAAGTCCAGGTCTTCCTGACTCCCAGTCCACAGCTCTAGCTACCATACCAAAAATGTCCCTCAATAAGGAGTGAATTAACCAACAGTCAGGCCAAGTCCATTCCTTACCCAACAGCATCTGCCATTCTGGCAACTGGACACAATGAGTAGCAAAGGGCCCTCCAGAGCCCTTCCCAGAAGAGGTGGCGCCTGCCTCACTGTCCCCCTCCCCCCGCCCAGATGCTGACCATCCTCCCCCTCAGCATTTTCAATAAGGCTGCCTTTGTGGGGGATAATCAGGTTTACAATTAGAACCACAAAATGGCAGCTTTCTTCACGCTCTTCAAAGACTCCAGGACAAAGCCGATCAAGGCAGGAGCTCATAGAAAAGCCCACGGCCTGAGAGTTTTGCCTGATTTCCTTCCTCAGAGGCCATCAGCCTTTTTTATCCTTCCTGAGAAGGATGGACACTGAGTAGCTGCCTAGCAACCCCTTTGTCCTCCCTCCCTCCTGGTTCCACGAAAGGAACAAGGCTCGTATTCAGCCAGTCCAGCTGACTTGTTTACTGAGCTCACCCACTGGAGATGGCCACTTTGGCCTTAATTCCATTTTAAAAAATCCATCCTGTCTCCTGATGGGAGTGAAAGTCAGGTTACCATGGAAGATGGTGGAATTTAACAGGGGTTTTCTAGCTCTCCCGTGTTCTCCAGCCACTCACGAGACATCCTAAGGGATTGCTGGGCACGTCTAGGTCACCTGCTTGACCTTCCAGCGGTCTGAGGTACTACGAAATGAAGTGATCTTTTATCCTCAGCATTGGCAGCTTTCAAAGGGTGGACTGTGTCCAACTAACTGGGGGAAAAAAGTGGCCATATCCTGTTTTCATGAAACATATTCATTCCCTGCCCAAACCACGTCCAGTTACAACCTTTTCCAAGGCCAAGGCATCTTGGAAGTCCACAAAGATGAACAGAATTCTCCCATCTCTGCTCTCCACTATCTGCACCATGACTAGGAGCTGAGAATGGCCTTTCCTCCCCTGGCCCACCAAGGTCTCTCACCCTGCATCTGAGTTCTCCACTTGGGCAAACACAACATAACTTTTAGAGTAGGGGAGAACCCTTCAAGCTTCCAGCGTTTGAGTCAAAGCCTGACTAATAGTTGGAAGGCTAGGGAAGTTCAAGTCCAAAGGGGCTCCTCTAAATATCCCCTATCTAACCAGACAGTCGTCCAAGGTGGCATTTCTCATTCCAGAGGCCTGGTCTCGTCTGGGTCACTGACCTGGACCTGTCTCAACTATCATACCTTTGCCAGTGGCCCAGGAGGAAGAAAGCTAGAAATGGAATCCATCCACCTGTGCTCTCCTCCAGGCTCTGCAGGCTGTCTCCACCATGTCTCCCCGACCCACTCCCAATCCTGCCCTTTGCATCTTCCTTGAGGAGCTGTTTCTCCCCTCCCCCATTAGAATGGAAGCTTCTTGAGGGCAGAGATCATCTTTCTTCCTGCTTGCATTTACCTTCCCAAAGGTATGGTAGTTAGGAAGTTATGTGTTTGGTAAATGTTCTGCCTAGCTATCTTTAAGAATTAGCTAGGGGCAAGCCACTGGACCTTAATCTCCCAACAAGGGGATCTCACCTAGCACATAATCCTGTCTTTGTGCCCTTTCTTAGCCTTTGCCAAATTCTAATTTGTCTAACTAATCAAATGAGACAATGCCTGGCACATAGTAGGTGCTACATAGTTGCTTGTTTCCTCAATGAGATGAGGAATTCCTCAAGAGTACAGACTAAATGGGATTGATCCTTTTATCTTCAGGAGCCCCACCTTTTTTTAGTCGAGGACTATAATTTGATCAATGTGAGTACCTCCCAGAGGTAGAAATTCCCTCCCCAATGCAGAGCATTACTCTTCTTCACATACTTCAGTCAAACTATCCTTTCTATTCCTCACGCATGGCCAATCCATCTCCCAGCTCTGGGCCACTGCACTGGTTGACACCCAAGCTAAGCTTCCCCTCAGCCCCTGAGAGTTCCTGCTTTCCTTCAAAGCTCAGCTTGGGCACCCCCTCTTAAATGAGCTCTTTCGTGATCCCCCTAATTGCTGGAGGCTTCACCCCTCCCCCCAAAAAATTATGTTGTATTTATTACTTGTGTGTATGTAGACACATACACATGCATGTATGCACACATATACATATATGTACAACCTAAACTGGTGTGGACCTATACGAATTGTGTGCATATGTGTATACGTGTCTGTACATATGCACATGTATACAAATATACCTTACATGTGTGAGTATATGTATGTGTGCACATACGTATATTGTCTCCTGCTAGAGAGTGCAAGCTCCCTGAGGGTAAAAATAGTTTCATTTCTGTGTTTGCATCCACAGTGCCTAGCAAAGGGACTGCCACATAGGACGCGCTTATTAAATGTTTGTTAATTGACTGGCCAGATGAGATTAGTGCTTTATTCCTGACTTTTAGTCTTAGTAGCAGCCCAAGGTCACACAACCAGCATGTCAGAAGGCAACTTGAACCCAAATCTGCCTGATTCCAGGACTGCTCATCCCCTCACCTGCCTGTCTTTTCACCTTCCACTCAGTCTATAGGGACTCAATTAATAGTTGTTGAACTAAGTTGATAATTTTCAAAAAAATGCACCCCAAATGATTTTCCCTCTATTTCTTAAAGCTCGGGAAAGGCAAGAGGACTTGAGCCGAGGGTAGGATTGCAAAATTATAAAGTCAAAGACTTTGACTGGGAAGATCCTTCTAATCCAAAGCCCCTCGTTTAGAGGTAAGGAAGCAAGGCCCAACCAGTGAAATGATCTATCCAAAGTCACCTAGGGAATAAAGGACAGATGTGAACCCAGATCTTCTGCCTCCCCATCCACGCTCTCTCTGCCAGGTTTCATCATGCACCGTGAAGCTGATGCAGCCCCTGGCATGTGCATGGAAAGATCAGGTGCTCAACACACAGGACTGACCAATAGGACTTCGGCCTGAAACGAAAGCTGTGAATGCGCAGAGTTGGAAGAATCCTTCCAGATAATTCAGTCTGGACCTTCCACATGCCAGGTTGGAGAGCTTGTGAAATCTTGACTAATTTAGACCCTGAAAACTAGTAATTTCAGGCTGGAGTCACTGCTGGATCAATAAATACCAAAATCTTAATAAATCAGAAGACAATGTTTATATCAGTGGACATCCTTTTATTGAGTTGGCATCTGGATTTATTGGCCTTTGTTATTACTAAGGAAATATTGGAGGGGGGACAAGGGCATGGCATGTGATATATGGTTTTGGGTGGTTTGATTTTTAATGGAGACTGTTTTTAATCCCCTACTCCCGAAATGCTTCCAACCATCATGTACGTCTTCATAAAAGCTAGAGCACAAACCAAGAGAGAGCTTTTAAAACATTTTTACAATTGATCAGCAAAATTGGCATTGAAAGCAGAAGAAAAGACTTTTCTTCGAGGGCCATAGGTCTTCCCCTGGCTCCCAAATGCTGGACTGTCTTTGACCAGGAATATCTAGGATCATAATTGATTATACCAAGCCCCTTTGTTCAAAGGGAAATGGAGGACGTGCAGATAGAGACAACCAGAGAGACAGATGAACGTTCATGAGTGTAGCCCTGACTCCAAGACAATTCTGCCAACTCCTGTGTTTTGCTGTATCTGAACAACGCAGAATTAGTGTGTTTGAAGGGACCTGGTGTTGGCTTTTCCTAAGACTGGCGCATCTGCAAACAGCCCCAGTTTCCTCTATCTACTGCAATAGAAGACCACGTAGCCCCTAACAGATGTGGTCCATCCAGCGACAGTCCTGTCAGGAGGAAGACAGCTTTCTGGGAGTATTTACACTTGTGCTCTCATTTCCTGGAGCCAGATGAAAATGAGAATCCAATATGTGTTGATAAAGCAGGTAGCACCATCATGTATGAGGAAATGAAGCCACGTTTCCAATAAACCCCGGTGTTAGACCAACCAATGTTGAAGCTTCGTCCTTGATCCTTAAATTCCCAAACTATGGGACTAGCAAAATGGCATCATAAATATCAGGGATCAGCTAATCCAGGGGTCTGGAAGCTTTTTGGTGTCCTGGGCCCTGTGGGTGTGACCCTTTCTCTGAATAATATCTTTAAATATATAAGATAGAATACATAAGATTACGAAGGAAAACAAAAGTAAGTGAAAGTAAACATGCAGGGTTATGGTTTGTTCCCCATCCACTATGGACCCTAGATGAAGTATGGCTCCAAGCTGCAGAGTGAGCGAGCGGGCAACATCGATCACCTGACCCTCTTCCTCAGGTGAGGTCTTCCCAGTCGTAGAGGGCAGGGTTTGGGAAGGCACGTAGATTTATTTAGATCTTGAGTAGGTTGACTAATCTTACACAGTGGATTCTTCAAGTTCAATGTTCAAGAGGAAAGACGGTTCACTAAGTGATCTGAGATGCTGGGCTAGGGAAGGGTAAATTTTCTTCAAAAAGCAATACTCCACATAACACCTTGGTATTGAGGTGATTCCCTATGGACATAGAGAACTCCCAGGTGAGGACACTCCCTTTACCAATGTAGGTTAGTACCTCTTCTGCAATTTGTAGTATCAGAGAGTTTCCTAAAACATTGGGAGTTAGTGCCAAGTGACCTGCCCATCTGATATTCATTCAACAACGACTTTTTACGCACCTACTACATGGAGAAAGAGACATCATGTCATAATGGTCAGAGAGCTGGCTTTGGAGTCAAAGATCGGGGTTCAAGTCCTGACTCAGTTAGGCTCAATGACCTCTGAAGTCCTTTCTAATTCTCAAGCTATGATTCTATAATTAGAAGTCTCTCCCTTTCCACTTCCAAATATGCTTCAAAAATATCTCATGGATAAAATAAAAAATACAAATAAAAATTAAAAAAATATCTCATGGAATCAGGGAATTTCAGAGTTGGAATAAACCTCAGTGGCCATCTTGTTCAACCCATACCTAAAAAGAGAATCCCCACTCCTATGTACTGAAGAAGCAGTCACTGAGACTTTTCTTAAAGACCTCCAGTGAAGTCGGGGGATTCACCACCTCCCAAGGCAACCAATTGCCCGGTCCTTAGTTTTCACTCTGGCATCTTCAAAATCTGAACAGCTGACGACTCATTTCCTCCAGAAAGATTTCCCAGACTACCACCGGCTTTGGAATTAGGGTCAGGGTAAGGATTAGACTCCAGTCTGCCAATCATTCCATTCCATTCCATACAGAGACATAGAGATATATAGATGTCTGCACATATATGTATACATTTTCCCATTGTTTGCATTCCTATATTCTTTCATTTATATTTTTGCTACTCTCAGTTATGCTATAAGTTCCTCAAAGTTGGGGAATAAATTGTCCCCTTTTATAGCCATCAATTCTACTGACTAAGTGACTTTCAAAATAATAACAACACTTGGCATCTACATAGCCCCTTAAGGTTTGCAAAGCCTTGTATCACTTTTGATCCTCATAATGACCCTGTGTGGCAGGCGATAATATTACTATCCCTATTTTACAGATGAGGAAACTGAGGCTCATAGAGGTTGATTGACTTGTCTAGATCATGTCAGAGGCAGGTCTTGAACTCCAGTCTCTGCTGATTCTAAAATCAACCCACTTTCCACTAGAAGACAAAACCTTCCATGTGTTCAGTTCTACACTAGGTACTGGTGTGAAGATAGAAGTTAAGACCAAGGCTAGTGTGGGCAAGTGTGCTATTTCTTTTATGATTTAGTCCTCTCTGGTGCCTCCACAGAATAAACACTGGATAAATGGCACTGGCTGACTATTCAGGATGAGAAACTCATTTCTCAGTTCCACTCGGGGAGAGAAATGTTTGGTCAGAAAAATAAACTTGCTTGATTTGCTTGCAAATCACAAAAGAATTATTTATGAAAAGTCAAGATTTGGCTGCCATTCTTGAGAGGGGCTGCCTGAGACAACCCACTCACTAAATCTGAGTCCAGGCAATCAAGTTGCTAATGAGTGAAGCAGATTAATGTCTGAAAATATCCTGGAGAGATCAGAGCTTAAAGATGACAAAGGGAGAAGATACCAGAGGAGCGATATACTGGGAATTTCAGAAAAAGAACAAATCAAGTCGACAAACACTTGGTAAGCACCTAACATGTGCTGAGCATTGTTCTACGCACTGAAGATGATTTAAAGACCGGGAAAAATAAAACCCATCATCCTTGACCTCAAGAAGCTTACATTCTACTGAGAAGATCCAACACGGATATGGATAAATAAAGTCAGGAAGGGAATAAGCATTTATATAGTACCTACAATGTGCCAGGCACTGCGCTAAGTGCTTTGTACAACTATTATCTCGTTTGAGCCTTGTGACAACCCTGGGAAGTAGGTACTGTTATTATCCTCATTTTACAGTTGAAGAAACCGAGGCAGACAGAGGTTAAGGGACTTTTCCAGGGTCAGATAGCTAGTGGGTGTCTAAGAGTGGATTTGAACTCACGTTTTCCTTTCTATCTACTGCACAAATTGACTTTGCAGAAGAATCAAACTCAAAGCAGCTGACAAAATTAAAACGTAGTTGGAAAATATGTAAAATAAATAAAAATACAATATAACACAGATAACGTTAACTTGTGGTTTTCCAAGTCAATGTGAGATCTGTTTCTACTTGAGGCTGAGCACCACTTTGAAGTAAACACATTGATTTTTGTTGTTCAGTCATTTTTCACTCATGTCTGAATCTTCGTGACCCCATCTGAGGTTTTCTTGGCAGAGATACTGGAGTGGTTTGCCATTTTACAGATGAGGAAACTGAGGCAAAATAATTCAAAGTAATTGTCATGCTGTGGACTTACCAGCCAGCCAGAGATCATGATGACTGTTTCTCCAATGTAGATTACAAAAGTGTCACAGACACGATATTGCAGTGATGGAATACCTGTACTGCCCAAATATCAGGTCTGAAGTCTGGTTTGTCTAACTGCAGAGCCACTGGTGAATTCTTTACTTGCCTCGATGACCCTCCCCAGCAGAATGTGAACCCCCAGAGGGCAGGAATGTTTTTGCCTTTCTTTGTCCCCATCCCTTAGCACAGTGCCTGGCACATGGTAGGTACTTAATAAATGCTTGTAGGTCTAACTTGACTTGACAATTTCATCTCCCAGAAGTTAAAAAAAAAAAAAAGAAAAAGAAAGTAGAGGAATGTGCCACTGGCCTTAGTCCTGACTAACAGATATACGTATGTGTATACACACACACATTTTTTCAACCTCTACTTTTTTTTAAACTGACTCATTAGTCTAATTCCCTTCTCATTCCCAAGGAGTTCTCTGAAGCAGCTTTGCAGTCATTCATATGCCAGAGACAGGGACTAAACCTTGCATTTCACTGATGATGGGAACTCTCATGTGAATAAATGTCCTTGACTGAGGCAGGTAGGAGGAGCCTTCTCAGGTAATTATCCTCTTAGAGAGCTGCCCAGAGCACTGAGGAGTTAAGTGACTGGCCCAAGGTCACACAGTCAGCTTGTATCAGATGTGGGACCTGGACCCAGATCTTCCGGGTCCAATGCTCCATCCACTGTGACTCATCAGTATTATTTCATATACCAGCTGGGACATTTTGTGATACACACCATCAGCAGCCAATCCTGTTATTTGGACCTCATACAAAATATCTTCCTTGGAGACCTGGAGAATGAAAATGAACCAAATATTCCAGATTCATTTCTGGTATTCCGCATCATACCTTCCTCTGGCAATAGTGATATCCATATCATTTTTTAAAAATTTGGGCGAAGGTCTGGCCCACTTGATTTGCTTCTTCGATAATTGGCAAGCTTTTCTTAAAACAACTAGACATTTTATTCTCAGATATCTTAAAGGCCATGAGACCTTTCAGGAGATAGTTTAAAAGTGTCCACATTTCCTGCATTTCAGCTAAGTATGAAAATACAAAAGGCCAGAACCCTGAAAGTCAGGCTGAGAATTCACTTGGGACCACCCAGGCCACAGTTCCCATGGTTAGTTCAGATGTTAATGGACCTTCCCCAGAAAGCTTGGGAAAACAACCCAAGTAACTCAGCTCCCCCCAAGAGAAAAAGGCCTCATTTCTCCATGGCAGATTCACTCCTAATCACATTGCAGGGAACCATTATTAACATCTGGATATTCAAAAAGAGCCACTGAGCTATTATCGAAATACTTTACATCAGCAGACTCCAACTCGAATGATCTACAGTGTGGACAGAAGGGGGGGGGTTCCCCCCCCCCCCCCTTTTCTCCCAGTCAGGAAGAAAAATGAACAATTCCTTGTATTTCAACATTCGTTACACATTTGTTTTTAATCTGAGAAAATTCACGTCTGTCTGCTGCCCCCACCGTATCAAAGCCCCATCGATGGGGGCTAGCTTCTGCTCTCCCACCACGACTTCCCCTTGAGAACACGATCTTCTGTGAGCAAGATTTCTGAGGAAGTTAATTTGTTAGAAACGTCGACCAGTTGGTTGCTAAATGCTGGGCCAGGCTCCCTTCCCCTGCCATTAAGTGCAAAGAGATTAGACAAGCATTATGACCTCGCCATAAATAGCACCTTTCTCCTGTGCAACATTTCCAAAAATTAATCACGATGACTTACGTGTCGTTCATGTGTGCAGATTTTTAAAAGCTTTTTAGCCAGTCATCCGAATTTGAAACCCTGGGACGGCTGCCTCATCTTCAGGGCAAGCAACAGCTTTGAGAGGTCATTTAGCTGGTATTGGGATCATCTTTAGGGGCATGTGCCCTTCTGTCCCAATATTTCAATGCCAGGAAAGGGTAAAAGCTAAAATGAATTATTTGATAGGGAAAAGTTACAGGAGGGCAGCCAGGGAAGGTGAGTACTGAAGAGAGAAAGAGCAGGTCCAGGCGTTACCGGACCCCGAGGTGATGAAAGTGGAGATTGTACCCATGAGGATACCTTAAGAATTCCTGACATGTACATAGCCCTTCCAAGTTTGACAAGGGCTTGGAATACCGGTATTATGCTCCCCATTTTACAGATGAGAAATTGAGGCTGAGACACTCAGTGACTTCCCATGGTCACAGAACTAATAAGGGTTAGAGACAGGTTTCAAATTCGCATCTCCCCAATTCCAGTCCACCAGCACAAGATATCCCAAAGCCAGGGATCTTTCCACCACAGCAACCGGGCATTCATAGGGCAAGTGAGTGGGTTGCCCACCAGACCATGCTGACCCCATGCCTCTTAGCCCCAGGGGAGGAGTCACCACCTTCCTCCCCAGTGGGGGTCTCTGAAGCACAAGCAGCACAGGGCCCAGGGTCGCCCACTCTACCTGCATTTACCCTTCTAAAGCAGAGAGTTCTTTGTTCCCAGATTAGCCTATTTTTTGTAGTTTAAGGATGAAGAAGGAAAATGCCAAGAAGATCCCTGAATGATCACTGCCCCCCCCCTTTTAAACCAAGCTTGGGATGACAGGGAAAGTGAAACGAGGCTAGCTGCTTCACACGTGAAAACCCATTAGGATGGAGATTTTTCCTTCAGTTTGACAAAAGGCTAAGTTTTTTAGTCCGTGATTTGGACTACAAGACACTTGGTAGCCAATTGTTCATATCTTTGAAAACAGGGAGGAGAAAAGGGAATTTAGATGGCCCCCACCCATGCCAAACTTTTTGCTCTTAATCATCTTTCCCCCTTTCAGACCCTTCGGGAGAAAACGTTAGCCCCCTGACCCCCTTGAATCATTTTCTAGCTCAGTGACTTGTCTCTGGAACGTCACACAAAGGTTCTCTTTCCCCCGTGAATTTCAGGCTTTGTATGGAAAGCTGTGTTGCTAGGTTATAATATCAAGGATCATTTTGCAAATTCTTGTTACAAACCACTGGAAAACAGAGGAAAGGAAGCAAGGCATTCCTGGTCATAGAGAAGCCTGGGGCCATCAGGAGATGCCCCCTTTCTCTGTGCCCTGGACACATTTCTGAAGAGCTGGGTTCCAACGGCGTCCGCCTCCCCTCTCTGGCTTCATCCAGAAGTCGCAAGGCTCCTGCTCTGTCCTTTAGCACCTTCCTCTAACAATCTGGAAGTAAACATCCCCTGACTCTCTTTTGAAAGAGAAACAATTCACAAATCCATTTATAAATCAAAGAAATCTCGTTATCATGGAACCAAATCCCCAGTGCCAGACAGATAAGATGAGATCTGATTCATAAATTCTGATTTTCATCCATGTATTTCATACATACATTTTCATACATTTCATACGTGGGGTCAAGTCTGCAGTCAAGAGAGAAAGAAACCACCAGACTTCCCCTTGTTCAGAAAGTATACTTAGCATCTTTTTGCCAATCATTCAAGCAGTCAGAAATGCATTCAACAAACACCAAGTTCTTTTAATGATCCCAATTTTCTCTCTTTGATTCATCTTTGGAAAAACCATTCAAAACATTGAGATATCATATGGCTGAAAGTCATCAGCTATCACATCCCCAAAGAATTGGGATTGATGTGAAAAATTAAAAAATAAAAACCCCTCGTGATGGATAGCTTGTATGCTTCCTATCATCCTTGTGATGTCAAGAGAATTCAGGGGCTGTTGGAGAATGTTGCCAAGAGGCCCACGGAGCTGGTAGGCATGAGGCGGGGTTGCGATCTGTGCCCCAAAGGGTAGCTGCCATAAACATTTTTCTCACAGGGGAACAAATGAAGATTAGGGAAAGTGAGGCAAGTCGACAAAGGTCACGCAGGTAGCAAAGTCTGGGTTGGAGCTCCAGTCCTCGGAAGGAAAAGTCAGCTACTCCCAGCCCACCAAAGGTCAAATTGCAAATCGAAACAAATATGTATTATGAAACCACTAATGCAGCTTAGGCCTAACGATTTCAGGAAGTAAAACATAATTAAATTTCACTTGGTGCAAAGTTGCAGAAATTGTCCCATGTGAAAAGAGCATTTTGTTGCTATGGCCCAGAGGTGGCCATAAACAGGCCCTGCCTTCTCGGGCTGGATACAGTAGCACCCGTTGCCAAGCCTCGGGTTGATTTCATTCTAAAAGGTTGAATTTATGGGATGAAAGATTGAAAGGACCTTAATGACATGTTTAAACCCTCCCCACCTTTTTTTTTTTTAACAAGAAGCCCATGGCTTCATACCGATTAAGTGTTCACACTGGAGCCTGAAACAGTATCTGTTTACTGAAAAAACAGGTTTTTATTGCACTGTGAATAACTTCCCATTGAAAAAATAACAATATACAGTACCTGAGTAATTTGTAAAATGTCTAGAAATGTCCCTGTAATTTTTCATTCATTTTATGAAGCCCTGACTATGTGCCAGGTCTAGGCACTAGGAAGAGAAAGACAAGACTAATGCAGTCCTGCCCTGAAGAGGCTTACAGTCTAGGGGGATCACAAAATCCTAGAAGATGTCTAGCCCAGCCCTTTCACATTGCACTAGACAAGATGCCATGAAGCTTTACCTCAAAGACTATTCCACCGCATTGTTAGGAAGCTTTTCCTGACATTGAACCTAAATCTGTCTCTTTAGAACTGCCCCAAATGCTCCTTGTTCTGGTCTCTGTGGCCCAGCCAGGGGTATGCTGGAACCAGCTCATCCCGGCTAATGAGACCCTATTGATAAATTTCAGTGTGAGTAGAATACAAAGCTGATTTCTAGACTTAAGAAAGTAATAGGAAATAATATTGATACCATGGCTTAAACTTGAAAGTATGTTGTGGGTGCATTTCTTTCTGAAAGCCGGTTGTTAAACATTTACCAGCTCACCCCTGGCCTAGCAGGACCAAATGAATCCCTCTTCTATATGACAGCCCTTCTTGGTGACAACTTTCTCATCTCCCGTCTATAGGATAAACAAACATTCCTAGGTCCTTTGACTAACACTCCTAGGGCATAAAGCAAGACCTTTCACCATCCCAGTGGCCCTCCTCCAGACAGGCTCTAACTTGACCATGTCCTTGAGATGCAGTGCCCAGAACCAAACACAATCTTCCAAGTGTGGCCTGGCCAGGCAGAGTGCAGGAGGGGATGGAGGCTAGCCTTTCCCACCATGATGTTCCCCTCTGGACTCTCCACCATGCTCCAGAAACTCTTTGTCTTAGAGGGTGACTTCGGCTTTGAACGATGCGCCCTCTGAGGCCCGTGGGACCCTCCCACTGGCTCCTCCCAGAACCTCCACTTAAGCAGGGTCCCCAGACCAGCCACCTTTGCATTTCCCCCCACCTCCACTCCTCTCCCCTCCTCCCTTTTCAGCTTCCTTTGTGTATCTTCCCCTTCGGAATGTAGGCTTCATGAGGGCAGCAACTGCCTTGATTTTTGCTTGTATTTGTATTCCCAATATTTAGCAAATTCCTGGTATACAGTAAGTGCTTACTAAACGCTCACTGACCAATTGACTCCCTAGTGCCCCACATTCTGCCTTTCTTAATGCATTCTTTTTTTAAAACTGTATTTCTTTTCTTTTTTTTTCTTTTTTTTGGCGAGGCAGTTGGGGTTAAGCGACGTGCCCCACCCCCGCACCCCCCCACCACCCCCCCCGGGATCACACAGCTAGTAAAGTGTCAAGTGTCTGGTCTGAGACCAGAGTTGTACTCAGGTCATCCTGGCTCCAGGGCCAGTGCTCTATCCACTGTGCCACCTAGCTGCCTCTGCCTTTCTTAATGTAACCCAGATCTCATTAGCTTTGGGGGCTGCCATGACACACACATAAATCCACTCATAGCTTTAAGAGCATCCAACCTCATTATTTTACAGACAGGGAAACTGAGGCTCCGATTACTGAAGAGATTTGTCCATAGTCATGCGCTGATGCATGGCAGAGCTGAGTATAGAACCCAGGAACACTGGCCCTTTTTCTACTCTGTCTCTGCCATTCAGATCAAACCCACTGAGACCTTTCCTAGATAAGACCATTTATGATGTCCAAGTACTCCCCTCAGCTAAGTATGAAGGCTGGTCAGGGAGGGACTGACTTCAGCGTGTTCTCTTGTTAGGTGCTTGTACCTGAATTTCTTTCGTGTTTTTTTCTCATGCTTTGGACCTAGTGATAGCTAGGTTTCATAGCTTTTGCCGGGATGTGCTGCTATCGCAGAAAAAAAAGAATACCAGACTGTGGGTTTTCTTTTGAAAACAGGCGGCAAGCTTTATTCGTGTGGTTCTCACCTCGCCGCTTGGCGCAGTCACCGAGGGCAGGAGAAAGAGCTCTCTTTAGGCAGCTTCTGTCCTGTTCCCTTACCTAGGGTCCTTGCAGACAGTCCCCCAGCACCTGTCCCACCTTCCTGCTCTCACTCTCCTCCCCTCCTTTGCCTCCTTCGAATGGTGTTAGGAGTAAAGGAAGAGATTCCGGTTAGGGAGGCCTGAGGAGGATAGAAGGAAGGGAGGAAACCAGCTGAGCCTCCTGCTTCTGGTCTGACTGATGAAATGCACATTGATTCAGATTGTAGAATATTGGTGGCTGGAAGGGTCCTTCAGGGTCTTATAGAAGCAGGGTGATGAGTACTGGCTGAAGAATTCTGGTCCTAGAATCAGAGTGTGGGAATTCAGATTCAAACTCTATCATTTAACATGTGGGTGACCTTGGGCAAATCAATTCTCTTATCTGGGGCTCAGTTACTTTGTCTTACAAAATAAGCATCCTGGAACAGATGCTCTCTAAGGGCTCATTCCATCTCTGAGTCTATGATACACACACACACACACACACACACACACACACACACACTTTGTTTTACAAATGAGGCCGTTGAGAGCCAGAGAAAATCAAGGTCACATAACTAGTTAACACAGAGAGAGGACTCTAAGCCCAAGCCTCCTGTGCTCCCTCCACTGCATTTCCTGCCATTTCTGTCGTCCACTTTGATCCTCACGACACCACGCACCTATAATTTCCAAGAGGAAAGGGTGGGCCCCTTGTTCGCCTGAGTGGCTATGACTGCCCTTGCTAATACACCCACATTGCTCCATAAAGGTGACTCTGATGACTTTACTTTCAAGTCCTCCAGCCTACAGTCTGCATGTTCCCTGAGTTCTTTACCTCATCTTGACTCCAATTAGCGAATGAGATTGAGCAGAGAAATCTAAAGCAATTTAGCACATACCTTCGGAGAAAAAGGCAATGTGAATCCAAATAAGGACCATCCCAAACCCAATTGAACAGGTGTGCATTTCCATAATGGCTATAAGATTCAGCATTGCTGGGGCATCTTACAGCTTGTGCTTGTGAGTAGAATTAGTAATCTCCGCATGCCCTGTCCTAGTGATTGAAATAAATTACTTTGTTAAATTGCTAAGCAGGTTGACCCATCTGTTGGCCCATGAATGTTCAGATTCTCAGAGGGTTTATTATTCCAAATAATAGTTGCCATATGCAGGGGTAAACAGTTCCTTTCCAATTGACGAAAGAGTTTGGTGTGACTTTTGAAGGCAATTTATAAAGCCATTTGTGTTCCCTTAAAGGATCTGCCCTTCAACTAAACTTCCCAAAAGTTAGCTTGATCAGCTAATCCTGGCATCGACATCTTGTTCTTTCTGGTGAAGAGTCAGAGGTGTACCATTGGGTATTGCTGTGTGCAAATTTCTTCCCACCCGGGATGAGAGGAAAATGGGGTAGAAGTGCCCTCCCCCATGTTCTCCCAATAGCATCTCTCCATGGGCATCCGTAACTTCTCCAGTGGCACTCGCTTTAATGTATGAGGCTGTCCCTTACTGTAGTCTTCTCCCTTTTAAGGGGGAAGACAGAACTTTAAACCTTTCAGTGGCGAGAGTCCAACAGGAATGTGAAAAAAATAAAGAGAAAATCCACGGGCCCTTTTCTCCTCCCTGGCCTTCCTTTACATTTTGTTTAGATCAGCCTTCATTTCAAATCCCTCGGTAGAACTCGCACTCTTATTCACACAAGGTCCATAAACCATGTTCAGCCCGTGGACCATCCATGATCTGTTCATGATGTTAACAATGACTCACTGTGGTGAGATTACAGATGTTAGATTGCTGATGGATGGCCCGCGTCCAGCTCAGGCTCGGCTCTCTTGGTATTCAGCTGCGGTATTAATCATGTGCAGAAAGATTTTTTTTTCCCTTTCCCCGTGAATAATGAAAGAGCTAATGCACTGTATGGCATATGTATCTTCTAACAATTCCTTTCTAAAAGGGACAAGAATGAAGCTATTAAAAGAAGAAACCCTGAAAGTGACATGTGGACAGTGGGATTTTCAGATGTATCCAGTGGATCGTCTCCCCCCCCTTTTGATTTATGCCAATGCAAGAGTGTCTCAGGGAATCCAAGGGAAGAGAGAGACCTCAAAGAGACAGATTCTCCCCATTCTCTTTGTTTGAACATTGGGTGTAGCTAAGAGTTAGGCCAAAGGCAAGCATTTTGACAGGCAGGGACCAATCCCGAAACCAGAAAGGTCAACACCTAAGAGATCAACAAGGGAGGGAAGAAGGATTGCCTTGGCACTCTGCCAGGGACCTGGGTGGAAGAAAGTTGCAGGAGAAAAACCCCTCAGGCAAACTCTCCCAAGTGTGAAAGCTAACTCTGACCTCTGCCAGGGGCCTTCCTCCCAGGCCAGGGGGGATCAGGCACAGCTGGCCCCCAAGGCTGAGAATCCTGAGCCCAGGAGGGGAAATGAATCCTGTCCTCTCATCCACCCAGGATAGGACGAAACACAAGAGGCAAGAAATAAGTTGGCAGTAATCTATGGTGGAGACCAAGAAATGGAATGCCCAGTACAGTGGGAGAGGTCTCTTGGAAATTAACTGTACAATAAATTCCCATCTTTCAAAGATGGTAGAGTGGAAAGAGGGGATGGAAGAAAGGAAAGATGCATGAGAGACAGGGTGGTACCGTGGAAAGAATACTGGACTTGAAGTCTGGATTTGAATCCCAATTCTACTGCTCATTGCTTGGATCCCTTTGAGCAAATCACTTCCTCCCTGGGCCTCAGTTTCCGTTTCTGTGAAAAGAATGAATTGGACTAGATGATCCCTAAGGTTCTTCTAACGCTAAATCCTGCCTGTGTGACCTTGGGCAAATCAGGTCATCTTTATGAGCCTCACTTTCCTTATGTTGAAATGGGTAGATTGGATTAGATCTCTAAGATCTCTTCCAACTCTAAATCCCACCAACTATGACTTCTAAAGGCATTCTGATTCCCTGAGACTTGACCTTGACCAAGGACAAGGGCCCCCCATTCACTTTGAGACTGGAGTGAAGGAGAAGATAGTGTGGAAGGACGTCTAACGGATGCAAGATAAAAAAGAGGGGAGAGGATGGAACTCTCAGAGAATGGTCTCAATCTTTCTAATGAAGTAGGTAGCAAGGACTTCAAATGAGATGGGGAAGGGATATTGTGAGATGTTTAAAGAGAGACAAAAAGGCATGGAATGGTCACTGTGGGGGGTGGAACAATGGGTGATGGTAAGGTCAAGAGTATGGCCAGCTTGTGTGCCATGGAGGTGAAGTGGAAGAATGGGTCATAGGAACTGAGGGACTGAGTATTTAGGGTATTTGAGGAGGTGTCAATATGTATGCTGAACTCTCCAAATGTGAGGGCAGAAGTTGAGAAAGAGGAAACCCATGAGCTCGACACTGAACTCGTTGAGGAAGGAAGGCGAAAATATCTTAGGGATCAATAGCTAATGGCCGCCAGAGTCTGGATGGGGTGATCAATTCTGATAGCATGAACCTCAGAGAAGGAGAGGTGGCTGAGTGATGGAGGAGGAGCTTAGCAGTGGCTAGGCGGAGCAAGGAGGATTCCATCTCCCTCAGCATGAGCAGTGAACGGAAAAGCAGTGGTCTGAGTGAAAGGGCAACCGGTGCTGGAGAGAGTGAAAAGGAAAGCCATGTCATGAAGAGGGTCAGAGTCAGAATCAGGGTGAGACTTGGGTCTCAGTGAAGGCCAGAAGATGGAGGGAGCAGAAGGAAGAGGCTGATGCAGGGATGACAGTGTCTAGTCCTCTTGCTTCTCTGAATCCTTTGGAAGGGTCCCCTTCACTGATCCTCCAGCTTTGGGACCATGGAGGCAACTCCCTTCATTTTCCAAGAGGCAATTCTGCTCAGAAAATTCACCCCCTCTCTCTAGAATACCCCTAAACCCTTGAACTTTGGGGTTATCTACAAAGCAATCCTCCCCCCAACCCAAGGCTTGTGCTGCCTAGGAAATTTTTACGCACTGGCTTGAAGCCTGGATGCTGAGATGATGCTAAATAAAAATCCCCCTCTTCAACACAGGACATTGGGGTTTGGTAGCATTGTCCAGGAAGTCTCTACATGGGCCCAGCGGGAGAGCATGTGTCTATTTCTACCAAGTCCTTCTGTTAAGAGCTTTCTAATGCCCTGGCTTGGATGGAATCTTTCAGATTCTTGGAATCCCTTGGACCAAAAAAGTCCTCAAGAACTCTTCTCTCAGACCCAATGGGTCTGCCAAGTGCTTCTGCTACATAAATCACCATCTATGCTCCTGGTGTGGGGGGAAAAGAAATCCCTTCTTTCCCTCAGCCCCACCCCAATCTCGGAGAAAGGTCTTTGAACTTAATATAAACTCTCAGGTAAGTCACTTCATTCTTCTCAATTCTAGTTCCCCTATCTGTTAAATATGTTGGTCAACAAGCATTTATTAAGTGTTTGCTGTGTGTGAGGAGCTGTGGTAGTCCCTAGAGGCAAAGGAAAGGTCAGAATGAGGAGATTTAACCAGGTCAGCTCTAAGGTTCCTTGTAGCTCAAAACAATTTGATCCTCCCTTCTTGGTGGACTCAATTAATATGCTCCCCAGAACAATCCTGCCCTGACCTAAACCAGAAAGGTAAAGAAGGGGAGAGAGTGAATAAAGATAATATTTTAGTGTCTCCATGCTCTCTGTGGCTTTGCAAGATGTTGGGCAGAGTCCTTCTGGACCAGTCATAGCATCATGCTGACAACATCGTCAACTAAGTGCTTTTGGGATCTGCTAATTAAATTGCATGGTTTACTCAGGTGGAAGTACCCACAAAGCTGAGTCAGATGCTGACTTGATAGGATTTGGGGTAGATTTCAGCTCCCCTGTCAAATGAGAGGAGAAGTGAGCACCCAAAGGGGCTTAAGCAGGTTAAGGTCTTATCAGCTAGAAGAAAAAAACCATTTTCAGAAAGGGCTGTCTTTCACATAGTCAGCATTCAAAAATATCCTTCTTATGGAGTCACTGATTAATATTTAGTCCATTGCACACTAACCTGTTTAGGAATCATCCCATGCTTTCCACAACTCAATTTTCCAATATTCTGGGGTTGACAAAAACCAATTTTTTCCTGAGTACACGTATGTCCTCTGTTACGTTTCCATTCCTGCAGGTCTTGAAGGAAGACATAATACGCATGTTACATGTTGTTTGCAGGTACTCCGTTCAAGTGAGGTCTTGTACAATGCCCAAAATGACATTTGATCCACCTCTGCCTGCGACGAAAGCTCACTGTCCTTTGGCAATGGCAAACAAGGTCATTGCCTAAATCACCCACACTCAATCTAGACCTTGGAAAGAGGTTCTGAGCTGAAAGCTTACCCCTAGAGGATCTCTTTCTGCCAGTCATTGTGTATGGCCAACCAGACCATGGGTCTATTCAGTTCATGAAGGATGTAGTAAGCACCTACTACGTGCCAGGCACTTTGTTGGGTGCTAGGGTTACAAAGATAAACATGAAGCCCACCTTGCCGTAATGGAACTCACATCCTACTAGAAACACTTTCTTCCCTCAGCTTCCATGACGTTCACTCTAGTGATTCACCTCTTGCTTCTATGGATATTCCTTCTCTGCCTCTTTCGCTGATTTCTAATCCTCTGCCTCCTCTTAGACATAGGAATCCCCAAAGATTCTCTCCTTAGTCTCTTCTCTTCTGCCTCTACCTCTCTTCCTTTTGGACTTGATCCACTTTGGTGCCTTCAATTATCACCTCTATGTAGAATTCCCAAATTTATACTTCTACCTCCAAACTCTTTCCAGAGCTCCACTTAATTTAACAAACATTTAGTAAATATCTGCTGGGTTCAAGGGACTCCACACCAGCCTCCGGAGATTTAAAGATGAAAAATAGACCAGCCCTTGCCCTCAGGAGCTTACAGTCTAATGGTGAGGGAGAACAGGGCCATGGGGCAAAATCAAGCGATGAAGTAAACGTGATACTGTGATGTCTGCTCCCCAAGGTCCCACCCCAATCAAGGACAATAGGAAGTCTGATAAAGGAAAAAGGTGATAAAGAAACATCCATGCACGGACCTGAGACTTGAGGAGGATTTTGATAGATAATAATAGTGTGTCTACTGAGCCTTAAGATTTGCAGAACATTTATATAATATAACATATATTACCTCACTTGATCCTCACAACAGTTTTGTGAGGTAGGCACTATTCTATTTTTCCTATATGCAGATGAAAACACTGAGGCACAGATAGGCAGAAATGTCAGGGGGATAATAAACCAAGCACAGCAGATATCCTGAGCAGACACATGGAGCCCAGAAGGGGCGGAACAAGATGGGGGAGTAATGAGTTTGGCCAGAATATAGACTGTGTGAAAGGGAAGCTAAGTTCCCTTCCAGCTGGAAATCTATGGTCCCATGATCCCCACCCTTGTTTCCCAGCCTCCATCTGTCACTTCTCCAATCCAGCCCATACCCTGTTGCCTGCTTAAATGTCCTTCTCTGACCATGTCCATCCCCTTGCTTTTCTGACACCTCAAAGGAAGGCGTTTTCTTTGCCTACCTACTGCTCCACCCGCTCCTTGAGCCTACACTTTTCTTCAAAGGCTCACACCTGGCCTGGCCTTGCAGGTCCCCAGCCTCCTTCGACTCATTGTTTCTCATGCTGTTCCAACCTCTTATAGCCTGGCCCCTTCAGTGGGTAACGAGGAGGACAGTGTACCCTGACATGAACATACCTGGAATCTGTCTTCCTTCAATCTTCATGAACAGAATATACTTAGAAGAGAAAGATTTTTTTCATTAAACATAATTTTCAGTGGTCATTAAGAAGCCTCATGGCTTCTTCCAGGCTCAGAAAAGGACCCTGCTGAATTGGAAGGTAAGTCAAGTTGCACCAACTTTTCCACCTCTAGAAGACTGAAAATCAGGGGGTTCCAGATTTACCATGGCAGAAACACGGTTGGTCATGCGGCATTCCTCCCCACCATGTCTAGTTTTGATCTGTACACAGAAAAGGGACACTCCTGGAGGGCCTCCTCCCCTCTCAGGAACACTGTAAACTTCTGGCAAGCATCAGTGTTTGGAAATGAGTTGTCAGCAGCTCTTGTCTGGTTGGAGGCCTTCATCTTTTAGCGTTTAGAACACGAGGACCATCTGGGATGCTGGGACAAATCCTTCCTGATTCAGCCTAACATCCTTGGTGTAATTGATGTAAATGTGGGTGCATGGAATTCTGTGTCAATGGCTTTATTAATATAATGTGTGTTGATGGTTGGAACATTACCCAGAAGATCTGTAAGCTAGAAAGATGACCATAGAAGGAAGACAATTTGCACCTGAGTGCATGGGGTGAAAGGAGAGCATCAGGAAACAGGGAGATACATAAATCAATTTATTAAGTGGACAAATCTCCTTTACCTTAATGTTCTTTGGAAAGGGAACCTGCCCCGCTTTCCTGAGCAAACAGAGAGAGAAAGAACAGCAGCATCTCCCAGGTCAGTCCCGAGAATCTGTCTCCCACAGGTACTGATCTCACAGTGTATATCACCCCCCAAAAGAAAAGAATGAAGAAGACGATCTTAGACTGACCAGTGAGCAAAGGCCACACTCAGACAGAACAGCATAAAGACATTCCTTAAGCAGAGGCCTTTTATCCAGGGGCCAAAGTCGGGCAAACAGAGGGCAAAGGGCAAGAGGGGCAGAACTTCTTCATCATTGTCTTCATCAACTTTCATCAAACCAAATGATTCTGTCACCAAGTTCTTCTAGAAGAGGAGAGGTTAGATTGACCCAGAGACAAAGAAGATTCCATTCAATCGAGTGCGATTCAACAAGATGTTATTGAGTTCCCAGTTCAGGCAAGGGGGCCTTGGAGGCCCCTTCCAACTCAGAGTCACCAGTTTCTACAAGCCCTACAACATGTCTGTAGCACCGTGCTAGGTGCTGGGGAAAGGAGGCAAAGAATGGCCATGTGGGCAGGGGGGTAGAATAAAATAATGGAATGGTTGGGGCGGGGGGGTGCCGCTCATAGAATAGCCTTGTCCATATGACTAATTCTACATGGCTATGTCCATAAAGTTCAAGCAAAGAGATTTTCCATTTATCCGTATTCACAGAGCCTGAGCATGGCCAGTGTAATTCGTCCAAGTAAACCTCATAACAGTATCTGGAAAGTGTATAAAGAAGGTTCAGAATCTACCCCTTTTAGAGATTCTGTCATGCTGGCGTTAAACCCCAAAGTCAGTTTGTCCCAAACTCATCCCCAAGGTGGCACAGGTGCGCCACTCATATCAACATAGCAGATGAAGGCTTTGCCCAGTCTGTATGCCACCTGCTCTCCAACACCACTGGTACCATCCGTTCATTTCACTCATTTATTCATTTTCTCCTTTTGTACTGTGTTTAATCAATGAACCAAGCCAGAACAACCAAAAAGCATTTATTAATCACCATTTAAGCCAGGGCACTGAGGATACCTGGACACAGTGAAACAGCTCCCAGCTTCCAGGAGCTTATATTCTATCAGGGAACACAACGCGTACGTATGTAGACATATACAAAGTAGATATCCAATAAATGGGCTGTGCTACCTGGGTGGAACCTTCCCCACAACCACCAAGAAACCTTCAAGATGATCTCCCTCCTTGAGCCTCTATGTCTGATTTACATATGAAGATGAGATGCACCAGTAGCCAAGTCCATGCTACGATGCTGGATTTTACATCTGACCCATTCAGAACATTGGACCGCCCTGCCTTTCAATACGGCTCAGGCGCCTCATTAGTCACAAGCAAGCTTTCCTTTCACTGGAACCTCCTCCTCAGGAGCCAAAAAATCCATGCTTCCCAAGGACCCGTTTCATTGGAAATCTCACCCAAAGCCCAAGGACATGGGGCAAAGAGAAGGATACCTTCCTTCCATGCCCTGGCTTGGGCATGTTATGTGCAGGCACACTCTCGCTCACACTGAATGATTCTTTACCCATAACCCACTGCCAACGTGTTCTATCATCTCTCTCCTGATAACGGACCCTCCCTTTCAGTCAGAAGCCAGCCAACGGGATGCATAATGTACCAAAGGTATTGGCAGGTGATGATGAAACTCCTGGGGGAAAAGAGCAAATAGGTACCTAGAATTATCTTCTGTTCCAAAGTAAAAGTTAATGTCGGGGAATAAAATGCCATGTTCTTACAATTTCTAGAAATAGAACATGACTGATAACAATGAGAATCCCTCTAGTGAGACACATAGGAATTGTTCTGTGCATCAGAACTGGTGTGATGATTGGGATGGGAAACTCTAGGGCCATTTTGGAGTGAACAGTCTCAGTGAAGCAGATGGGGTGAGAGCTGACTCCTTCCTAAGGTCTTTAAAAGCATTTGTCCCTATGGGATCAACTTTCAGGCTATGAAATTGGATCAAGAAAGAAAGTTTAAAAATAGGTTAAACTCTTTTATAAAAAGTGATCAATATAATTCAGTCAAAAAGGAAACAATGGCCTCAGTGACCTGAAAGAAATCAGTCTGTTGACCAAAGTGAAAGGTAAACAATGGATATGAAATGGGGCAGCTCAGTGGCGCAGTGCAGGAGGACCTGAGTTCAAATCCGGCCTCAGACCAAACATTTGACACTTACTGGCTGTGTGACCCTGGGTAAGTCACTTAACCCCAACTGCCTAAGCAAAAAAAAAACAAAAAAACACAATGGATATGAAATACATTTTTACTCATTACCATCCCCTGCTCACTTTTCTTTGTTCTTATTCCAAGAGGTCAAATTGTTTTATTTAACTATTTGGTTAACTTATTTTTTCATTATTACAGTTAATTGCTTATGTATTTTTTAGACTCTTGGTCATTTGGATTTGGATGCAGGAAGGGACCTCAAAAGCTATCAGGCCCAGAGGGGTAAAGTATAAAGAGGTAAACTGGCTCAACGTCACACAGGTAATCAATGGAAGAACTTGGATTTGAACCCAGGTTCATTGACATCAGCACCAGTGTTCTTGCCAGTGGATCACAGCAAAGTCATACCTCTTGATGGTATAGAAGTGACCCTGAATTCTTGCAGGTTGTGCCAAGGGATTGCAGACTCAGAAAGGTCCAAATTAAAAAGTCTCCAAGTACAGGAATAACAATAGACTGTGCCTGTCGTCCCAATGGCACCGCAAGTGGGAAAACAGGATGATGGATCTGTGGAGCAGGAAGGCAGAAGCCACTGCCAAGAAGCCCAATGAACGACCCAGCTTCCCTCCTGTCTGAGGTCACAAAAGTAGAGCCCGCCCAGGCTTGCAGGCTGGAGTTCACAGACCGATCCTCAGCCTGCTGCCAGGGAGAGGAGGGAGGTGTGCAGCTAGGTGAGACCTTGTTATGATGGGTCAGGGCTGCCTGGGGGTGTGGCTCCATGGCATCTCTTTGTTTGTGGCCCCTGCACTCATCACAAGCTTAGCAACAGTTGCTACCTTGACAAGACCATCTGGGTCCTTCCCTACTTCCTTGGGCATACCTGTGTCAGAAGTCATAGGACTCTGGCAGCTGGCCAACTGAGATTTGGTTCAATCCAATACAACAAACATTTTAAGTGCCTACTATGTGCCAGGCACTATGCCAGAGACTAAAGATACAATGACAACAGCAACACAGACCCTGCCTCCAAGTAGCTTAACATTCTATACTACCTGCAAGGAGCAGGGGGAGGGAGGTGGGCATAAACAACACATACATAGATAAGTAAATTCATTTTCTCTCTCTCTCTCTCTCTCTCTCTCTCTCTCTCTCTCTCTCTCTCCCCCCCCTTTCTTTCTATCTCTTTCTCTCATCCATGTGTGTATAGATACAGATAGGTATCTATCTATAGTTATAGCTATCGCTACACGGGGGCAGCTAGGTTGCACAGTGGATAGACTGCAGGGCCTGAAGTCAGGAATATTCATCTTCCTGAATTCAACTGTCCTCGAATACTTGCTAGCCATGTGACCCTGTTTACCTCAGTTTCCTCATCTGTAAAATTAGCTGGAGAAGGAAATGACAAACCACTCCCGCATCTTTGCCAAGAAAACCCCAAATGGAGTCACAGAGAGTTGAAAATGGTTGAAACAACTGAACCACAATGCGCGTACACACACACACACACACACACACACACACACACACACACATATATTTTATATAAACAGCTGAGAAGACCAGAAAGGACTTCCTTTCTGTAGGAAGCAGAACCTGAGATGAGTCTTGGAGGAAACTAGAGGTTCCAATACAAGAAGATGAGGAGGCACGAGAGACAGGCTACTCACAGGTACGGAGGCTGGAGATGAAATGTTACCCCCAGGGAACAGTGAGCAAGCTGGTTTGGATGGACCTCAGCAAGTGTGGGGGAGAGCAATATGAAATTGGGCTGGCTAGCACAGCAAGAGATTGGGAAACCTTTAAGTACAAGGCCAGTTGTCAACAAAATCCTCCTCCCAGGTCACCAGAGCTGGGAGCTGACTAGCAAAGGCAGGGGAAGTATCCAGGCCACCCTGGTTTCACCCACAGGTGCCAGCTGGGCTTTGAAAACCGAGCAGGCTTGCAACTAGCAGCTGATCTTTGGGAAGAGGAGAGAGACGCTGGGGAAATCAGATGACCCAGTAGCAGCCCAGCCCTTTCCCTCATCCCTCCCTGGGGAGCAATTTCCTCTGGAAAACTCCTATTTTAATGGGCTGCAGTTTACTCATTAAAGTCATCTGGAAATCGGGTCAGCACGAGGATGACAGAGGAAGACCCCGAGCGTTGATTAGGGTCTTATTAAAACCGTTTTCGGGGACTTCTCAGTCCAGAAGTACCCACCCCAAAGTGTGGCCACCCTTTTCCCTGATCTCTCCCGTCCCAGGCCTTGTAGGAGACACAAGGACACATCTTCATCATGGTGCTCAAAGACCCAGCGGTGAAAAAGCACTCCCTCAGTTCTTCTGGCTGCTGGGTTTGGGCCCGTCTCAGAATCCTTATAGAATGGCTTCATTCTGGAAAGGTCGTATGGGGCAGCAGAGAGGCCATGAGTCTTTGAAGTCCAAAGGGCTGGTTTGATCCTTATGAGCAGAGTGACGCAGAGCCCACTGCTTCATTTCTCTGTGCCTCTGTTAACTCATCCGTAAAATGGGTACCAAATTATTTGTATTGCCTGCCTCCCAGGGTTGTTTCAAGGAAAGCAATCTCAAAGTGCTGTGAAAAGGTGAGACATTATGCTTGGTCTTTGATGACAAGGGAAGTGATTAGTTGGACACGTAGGTTTGGAGGACCTACTACAAGGGAGGCTTCGGGCATGTCAAGATGAGGAAAGCACCTTAATGATTGGTGGGTGTAGGAAGGCTCCCTGTGTGACCAACACAAGAAACCACGGTGGAACGAGGGCCACTCTGGAGCCATGGCCAAGAGTTCAAATTCTGACTTCGATGTTTACTCTCTGTGACTGGGCAAATCTCTCAATCTTCCTGGACATCAGTTTTCTCATCTGTAAAATAAGAGGGGACAAAGGTGGGCTAAATGACCCCTTAGGTCCTTCCTAGCATATCTGCACACACACACCCACACAGACACACACACACATGCACACACACACACACACCAGATACATACATACATATATACATATTAGGTCCTTCCCAGCTCTGCATGTGCATATTCACACATACACACCCCAGATACATACATACATATACATACACATCTACGTGCATATACACATACACACATACATACGTATACATATACACACATACATACATATACATTCATATACACATACACATATACATACATGTATATACTAACAAGAGACCCCTGTCCTGGTCCCTAAGGAATGATAAACACCGAGGTGCAGACTGCCTAATACTTTATGAAGTATTGATGGATGGACGTGGTAGAAAAAGTCAGGATGGTTGGACTACGCTGTCCCATTGTAGGAAATCCCCACGTTCAGAAAATCACGGATCCATCAGAAAATGAGAGCAGATGCATGGAAAGTGCTATGGAGGACTGGTGGAGGAGGGAGACCCCATATAGTTGGGGGAAAGTAGAGGAGGCGATATTGAAGCGAGGCTTTGTGGAGTGGGGGCAGGTAGGGTGTGGTGGGGACTGTGACGGCATCTGGAAGGGGCTCCTAACCAAACCGTCACAATCCTACAAGGCTTAGCTCAAACACTTCCTCCGGGCTAAGAAACCGGCATTCTACAGGCAATGGGGAGCTACAGCAGGTGGGGGGGGAATGAGTAGTATGGCCTGTGTCTTATGTAAGATATTTGGACGGTTTGGCGGAGAGATGTTAGTCCAGCTGAGAGGTGAGAAGAGCTTGGACTTCAAGGAGGGCGAATTGATACAGAATTGATAGTAGGCCGAGAGTCGTCCTTCAGCACGAGCCAGGAGAGAGTGTGACCATCTCAGCCTGGTCCTGGGCCATCCTGGAGCGAGCCTGCTTCGGACGCTGACTAACTGAGCAAGCTCGTCCCTTCTCCTCTCCCCCCACACAAACACACCTGCTTCCGTTCCCTCCGGTGTAACACAGTGGGCTTGGGCTGCGTCTGAGCTCCCTCCCACTTTCTAGGTTTGTGATTGGTGGTGTTTACTGTCTGGGCCTCAGTCTCTATAACTGAGGAGGTTAGAGCAGACGGCCCCTGAGGTGCCTCACGGGCACAGCAGGTGTCCTTCTCTTTCTGTATCCCCTGCATTTAGCACGGTGCCTGGAGCACAGAAGGCGCGTAATGTTTATTAATTGATCGATGAAAGTGAATTTCTCCACTCGAGGCTTCGGTTTCCTTGAGTAATCCTCTCCATCTGAGTCCTGCCTCTGGCCTCGTCTTCCCCGCTTCTCCTAGCACACTTTCAAGGCTACTTCTCTCTTCATCCCATACCGGCATGACTTAATCCACACCCCTAGGGTCGTCGTTTGCCACACGCCATCCCGGCAAGCCAGGCAGAGATGAGTCCGGTTGGCCAAAGGCTCCTTTGGGTGGCTGGAGTCAGACAAAGCCGTGCTCTAGTATTCGGAACACAATTTGTCTGGCTCCCATTCCACCCATCTCCCATTAACCTATAGATTTGCCTTTGGTCCCCTCTCTTTGACCCTCCTGGAAAGCTGGTCTAGAAAAAAAATGAAGAGAGAAAAGTTATTCTCTGCCCCCCAGGGAAGATCAACCCCCTTTCCAAAAGGTTCTTTCACACCAAAGGCATCTAAAGGGGGGACCTCATTTGGGAGTGATTATTCATGAACCACCCCCCTCACTCTCATCCCTCCTACAGCTCCCCCTCCCCTCCCAGACTCCCACCCACTCCCAACACATTCTCTTAATTCCTCCCCAGAGGAGTTGGGGCCCCTTGTGGGAAGGCGGATTCAGCAGGGAGCAGATGTTCTGTCCCCTGGGCGCTGATGAAAGCAGACTATTAACCAAGCACATCAAAGCCAGTGACATTTACCCTGGCCAGACCCCAGAGGGCCTTTCCAAAGACACCCACACACTTTCTAGCAGGCGGGTATTGGCCCTCACCGAGCACTGACAAAGCCCTCGGAACAATGGGAGCCCCAGAGGCTCTGCCTGGCGCCCGACAGATGACGGGCTTCATAAATGTGAGTGATGGTGATGAGGGGAATCACAGAGATTGAATTGTACACACGGTCCAGGGTTCATTTCATCTTCCAGTTTCTGTTGTATTTGTTGGCTAATGCTCACAGGGCAAAGCTATGCTCATGGATGGATGAGGAAAGGTAGGAACCTTATATGGACATCTACTTGCTCTCAGTAGAGAAAAGTAGAGGGCTACAGGTGACGGATATTATATGCTCTGCCAGATGTTATCACTATATCTGAACTGGTTTTGTTTGCTGTTGGGTTTGGGTTTGGGGTTTTTATTTTTGTTTTGGGTTTTTTTTTGCAATTAAAGTGAGAGTACTGGGGAAAAGAGGACTATTGCAAAATGAATGTGATATAAAATCAAAATACATTTTATTAAAACATGAAATAAATAAAATGTAAAAGACATGATGTGAGAATTGGGCCGTCACTCCCATCTGAGCTTTTTAGAGACAGCTAGGGGGCACAGCGGTTAAAGCACTAGGCCTGGACTCAAGAAGACCTGAGTTCAAATACAGCTCTGACACTTACTAGCTGTGTGACCCTCGGCAAGGCATTTAACCTCAGTTTCCTCAACTTCTACTTATCTGTTTATGTATAGAACCACGGGAATGGGTGTCGGGAAGACTGAGTTCAAATCTAAGCTAAGTCACTTACTATCTGAATCAAATGAGACAATATTTGCAAAGTGCTTAGCGCATAGTAGGCACACTATCAGACAATATTTGTAAAGTGTTTGGCACATAGTAGGTATGCTATTAATGCTTGCTTGCTTTCTTACCAATCTCCATCCAGTTCTAAAATCCTATGACATTTCACTTTGCAAACACTGGGAAGGTGGATAGATTGCAAGTAGTCAGAATGCAGACAGAATAGCTCATTCCTCTCATCCATTCTTTAAAGCTCAGAATCTTTGGAGGCCTATTTTATAAAGTGGTACCTGTCTCATCTCTGTTCCCAACTTGCATGGCCCTGCCACTCATCCTTTCTGAGTTTGACCCACCACCTCATCATTAAAGCCAGTTAAGATTTGACCTTGGAAAAAAAAGATTTGTCCTTGGTAATTCTATTGGCAATTTGCTCCATATACTATAAATACCAAAAGCCCCAGTGAAACGTACCAAGACCAACCATCAGAGTCATCCTGAATCTGGATAATGGCATAAAAGAGCTGGGAAGGGTAAATGGCGGTGACCAAGCTCATGCTTTACCTCCTAGGGCGGTGTGGAGCCCCATTGAGGCACTCACTCCCAGATAACCAACCTCCATGACCTGAGAAGAGGCCAACAACAGTCAAAGCAAGAACCAGTGAGAAGGCACTGTGTCGAGGGCCATCCATCCTCATTATGTTTTCATTAATATGATGGCTGTCCACAGTGATGACCTGGAGTGATGGATAAAAAGTGTTAAACCCTATCCCTTCCATTAGATCCCTACCTTTAGGACTGTTTTAAATTTAACTGACATTTTCATAACTTTTTTTTGGTCCAGATCTGTGATTTCATCAGTATGAGGGAACTCCAGGGACAGAGACTCCCTCTCCCAACAACTTAGAAAGCTCAGGGAAGTGAGTGACTTGCTTGTAGTTACCAACATGCTTCGGATGTTCTGGAGACAGGACCTGAACTGAGGTCTCTCTGATTCCAAGGCAATCTCTCTATCTCCCACGTGCCGATGCCTTCTATACAGAGTATGGATGTTTGTCAATGCCCTTCTAACATCATTTCCTTTGATCCTCCCAGAGAGCTGGTCCTATAAACACAATTTCTAAATGATTCACTTGTGCTGTACTTTTTTGCTCTAAGAAGGCAGGGAAGCGTACAAGTTCATTTGTTTTATTTTCTATGGAAAACAAGTGTCATCGGTGCCAGAAGGCATAACCTTCAGGGAGGCAGACTGACCTGGGGGATGATTGGAAATCGCCGAGACCCGAGCTCAAAAATCTCTCTGATCAGGGCAGCTAGGTGGCACAGTGGATAGAGCTCCAGCCTTGGAGGCAGGAGGACCTGAGTTCAAATCTGACCTTTGACACTAGCTGTAAATCACTTAATCGCAATTGCCTCACCAAAAAAAAAATCTCTGACCCTTAATAGCCGTTGACCAATCGCAAGTGACTTCACTCCCTAGTCTCAGTTTCTTCATCTGTAAAATGAGATAACAAAGAGCACCTACCTCACAGGCCTAATATGGAACCAAAATGAGCATGAACACAAAAACCTTAAAGTGCTCTGCAAACATCCGCTTTTGTCTGGAATATTTGTTCACTCGGCATCTCTTTGTCTCCTCTGTGCCTAGCACTGTGCCTGGCACACCGTAGATGCCTACTAAATGCTTGATGCAGAATTAAGGGTTTTACCCTGTACTCCAAGGTCGTGAAACTATATTCCTTTTAAAGCAAATTTAAACTTAGATGAGCCTTCTCCCAAATTCTGTTTTCCTCCAGACTTTTGAGTTCACTGGCCTGGGGAGCCAACAAGAAGGCAGTGTTTCATATCCATGCAGGTGAGCAGGTGAGGTGGTGAGCTGAAGCTCACAGACAGAGAGAAGGGGCTGGAGACTGGAGAGATGAGGGGAGTGCCCAGGGCCAGACAGCCCAGACACCCAAAGGGCCTTCTGGCCTCCAAGGCTGTCCTTTGTCCACGGCCCCAGTCTGTGTCTCAGCCTCTGATGATGAGGACTCTCTGCTTTGTTCTTACCGCCCCCCCAGGGTTTGCTTCCCCCCTTTTCCCAAGTACACTCCCCAGTACAGTCTCAGAATTAAGGACCTCCTGTCAGGGCTAGGCAAAGATCTGTTTGGGTAAAGCAATCTCTGGACCACTCAACACACAGCACAGTGTTGGTTTGTTAGCCACAGGTCAGCAGGAAGAGAATTCCTTTCTCCAAAGATGGGGGTACTTGAGGAGAAAGAGTCCCCTCCCCTCCAAAAACAAGCCAGGATATCTACCCCCTTCCCATTCTCCCTCCATTGCTCTCCAGCCAGGGAATACATGCCCATCCACTCCACATATTTCACCGTCCCGCCGAGCCAGGGATGGGGCACCCCTCCCCATTCCTGAACTTTGGACTTATCGGGGGCAGACATCTGGGGCCAGTGGCTGCTGAGACCACCCATGGGGCAGGGGAGGAGAGCCCTGGTCATCTGAGCCCATCCCCAGGAGGTCACAGGTCAACTGCTCCAACCAGCTTGCTGAAAGCATCTCCCTCAGACCTGAATGAAAAGGTCATTCTAAGATAGTGACAGGGCACAGCTGGAGGGGAGAGAGGAAGAAGAGGCAGAGAAGTGTGTATGTGTGTGTTTTAATGACCAAAAAAAGCTGTTTCAACTCCTCCAATTTTGACTCAACAGGGTCAATGCCTTTTTGAATTCACTTCTAATTTATGGAACACATGCCCTTCTCATGGACATAATCCGCAATTAATCAGTAAGCATTTCTTAAGTGTCTACTATCTGTGAGATACCGAGGATAGAAAGATAAGCCTGGCTGGACTCCTGGGAAGGGTCAAGAAGAGGAGGGGAAGCCTGGACACTCTGCTGTAGAGCATGCAACTATACAAGGATGCCCAAGGGATGACTCAGAAAACCACATGTTAACATTATCTATGTTTTATTGTATTTTTATTTATTTTCTTAGAGGTCATCGGGTCCAACACCAGCATTTTAACAGTTGAGGAAATTGAGGCCCAGAGGGACAAAAAGAATGTCTTCAGTGGGATTAGAACCCAGATCTTCCTAACACCACTTCCAGCTCGACTCCAGTGAAAATGTCCAGTTCCACACGTACAGCCTCCAGCAGAGTTTTGGAAGCTCGTCCCCTAGAAGGGAAAGATCTCCACTTTCAGGAGAAGGGGCTCATTCCCCTCACAGAGCTGAGCTTTCCACCAACAGCCGGAGCCTAGCCCTGGCCACTGGGGGGGGTGAAGGTGCTGACTCCACCTCCCCCCGGCAGGCCAAGACTCATTCTGCTGACTTAAGAAGATGCCACGTAAATTAGAACTCATGTAACCATATGGTTCAAACCTGCGGGTCATATTTTATACACAAATGACTATGACAGGCTGTATTTTTGTGCTGACAAGCTGTATTTCACCCGTGTTTACTAGGAATCCAGGATGGTTATTAAAAGCTGAGCAGCCAAACTTTCTCAGACTTGGGGACAAAATTTTCTTGTGGGGTTTGTTGGTTGGGTTTTTTTCGGGGTAAGGGGTCTTTTTCACAATGAAAAACAACTTGGCTGCAGAGAATGTTTTATGAGTCAGGGGATCCGTGGTTTGGTGATTTCAAGGATACTGACGTCAACAATTCAAGGTAGCATAACTCAAGCTTTGGTGAATGGTGGGACCGGGGTCCAGGACTCTGGCCCATCATCTTCTGTGGTCTCCCAGGAAAGAAAGTTCAGGGGTTGTCCTTCCAGTGCTGGGACCCCACTGGGGATTCCCGATGGATGAGCAGGAAAAAAGTGAGGATTGTCCTGAGGAAGAGGAGGGAGAAGCAGTTGTGGAGGGTGACCTCTAAGGTCTATGACGCTGTGATCCTGAGACCATGCCACTGGCATCTCTCTATAATCACACTTAAAAATATAAGATCGATGCTGTAATAGGTACTTGCATGTTGCCAAGGGAGCTTAGAGAAAGGGACCAGGATGCTGCCCCCACCTAGTTAAAGTGGTATCTCCAATCAAGACGATTGGTGACAGCCACTGGCCTTTGAGTCAGACAGGAAAAATGGAGAACCAAAGTGGAGAAACAGAGGGGTCATCCCAAGTTCTCAGGGCCCCTCTGCAGCAAAGCCTTAGAAAAACACCTTGGGAGTTTACAAAGAACTCTGAATGAACTTGGGAGACCTAGGCAGGCAGGCAGGCAGGCAGGCAGGCAAAGACGCTGATGAAAATTCGGCTATAGAAACTCAAATGCCACCGCACAAATCCTGAACTGACTGCAAACTTAACAGGGAAAAGCCCCATTTTAAATGTCACCCAAATCGTCACTCCCTTGAAGATGGACGCCCATTCCAGTAAGTTACCCATTTTGTCTTCTGATTTCCCAAAACCTCCAGCTCCCTGGGGCCCCAGATGCACCTACTGGATAGGTGTTCATGTGTAAAAAGCCAAAATATTTTCTCTAGTCTAGCACAGGATAAACCAAACTTCCCTTCTCCCCTCATCTCTGAGAAACCCAAGGAAGCATGCAATTTCTTCTTTGAGTGTTTCATTAGAAATGAAATGTTGGACAGTGATATAAACAGCTACACTGGCTAAAATAGAAACAATCTACATTTAAATTAACTCATTTCAGCATTGAAAACATTATTTTAGTCCTTCCTTTTAAGTCAAGATTTGAGTTATTTGTGTTTTTGGAGGGGGATCTCCAGAATCTAGTACACAATGGGTGCTTAATTAATGCCTCTTGATGAATTGATCAATTTGTCCATTCATTTTCATACACTTTTCCTCAAGATCACAGTTAGTGTATCCTCTGTTTTTCTCACTATCCTGTAAAGGTCTTTACAGATTTTTTGGTATTCCTTATGCTTCTCGGTCCTACTTGCTTTATAGAATTAAATTACACTTTTGTTTATTGGGAAGTTGAGGCAAGAGCTGGGATTCCCACAATTCTAAGGAACAGAAACTCTTCTCCACTCTCAAAGAGCAGCCCAGGGCACTGAGAGTTGACGTGACCTGCCCAGGGTCACGCAGCCACGATGTGTGACAGGCAAGATTTGAATCAAGCCCCTCTAGATTCCAAGGCCAGAGGAATCACCAGCCCACATTGACTCTTCTTCCATTATATGGAACTTAACCACAATTTAACCTCCCCACTATTGTTGGATGTTTCAGTTTCGTCCAGGTTTTTGCAATTGAATCTAGTGTTGCTATGAACATTTGGACTCGTAACTCTTTTTTTTATTGATGCTTTTGATAAAAACTATCACGCTGTAGTCAGTCCCAATGGCAGAATTACTGAGTCAAAGAGTATGATTGTTTTTGTAACTTTTACTGCATAGAATGAGACGCCCATTTTTTGGACACAGACAATAGGGAAAATTTGTTTTACTTGACTATGAATATTTCTTACAAGGGTTTTGGTTTCTGAGAGGAAAGAAAAGAGAAAAGAAAAAATAAATAAATGTTTGATCACTGAAAAAAAAAAGATTGTAATTTAAAAGAAAAAATTCTACTGTTTTAGACAGCCAGATGGCTAACTAAAAAAAAAAATTATGATATTCCAAGAGTATTATATTCATTATACATAAAATGTTTTAAAACTATTTAGGTTGTTGAAAAGTCAGAATTAGACTCCCGGAGAGGGCTGGCCAGTAACCAAAGAATGTCTTTGGGATCCTCCCATTGTGTCCCTAAGGTGTTTTCTCCTTCCCCCAAGCAGCAGCCTGGCTCTTGGCTTGGCTGTTGATCATTTTCCCCAAGGTTTGAAGAATCATGGATTTAGAGTTGGAAGGGGCCTTGAAGGTCATTAATCCCACCCGCCATTTTGTAAATAAAGAAACTGAGACCTAGGGAAATGAATTGATTTGTTCAAGGTTGAATAGATAATATAGGTCAGGTCCTCTGATTCGAGGCAGGCATGATAATGACCTATGGTATTTACTCCTCATGGGACAGCACAGTGCACAGGGTGCCAGGCCTGGTGCCAGGAAGCTTCATCTTCTTGAGTTCAAATCTGGCCTATGACACTTACTAGCTGTGTGACCCTGGGCAAGTCACTTCACCTTGTCAGCCTCGATTTCCTCATCTGTAAAATGAACTGGAGAAGGAAATGGCAAACCACTCCAGGGTCTTTGCCAAGAAAACCCCAAATGGGGTCACAAAAAGTCAGATATGACTGAAATAACCGAACAATAACAATTTACTCCTCACAGTATATCATTGTGAAAAAGGAGATTGCAGTATCAATTCAATTCAACAAAACTGCCCTGCCCTCAAGGAGCTCACAGTCTCCTAAAGGGGACATGACATGTACACAGATAAGTAAATGTAAATATATATATAAGTACAAAGAGATTTGGGGTAGGGGGACAAAGAGAATGTCAATAAATAGGGATCAAGAAGGGCCTCATGGAAGAAGGAAAAGCATCATGTGTATCCAGGAAGTCAGTACTCCCAAGGGCATTATCTCATTGACCTTCACACTAACCCTGTGAGATGGGTGCTTGGTCGGCCTGTTTTATGGGGGAAGAAACCGAGACTCAGCTGAGCCAAGTTCCAAGACACTCTTCACTTAGGTGCATCCAGGGCAACAAAGTTTTCAGCCCCAGCAGCTTTTGAAGAGCACTGACCAGAAGGCCTCCGGGGCCTAAAGCACCAGATAACCAATCTGAAAATCAGATCCTGGAAGCTTTAAATCAAGGCCTGTTGTGTGGTCTGGATGAGGCCCCTTCTCAGAATCACATTTTGGAATAACTAAAGAAATGCTCAATTTGGGTTAGAGATTAGAGAAAGTAAAGATGTAACTCTATGGTCATCCACGTTCAAGGATCCTCCTGAAACAGATCCAAGGAAACCCCCAGAGAGGAACCCCTGTCATAGAAGATACACCAAGTGTAAGGGGTATTATTCCAAAGAGGCAATGTGTCAATGTGGATAGAGTATGGCGCCTGTAATCAAGAGCAATTACAGCTAACATTTACATGGCGTGCCAAGGCGGGCAAAGCGCTTTACAAATATTATTTGATTTGATTCTCAATAACCCTGAGAAATAGGTGGTATTGTTAACCCTATTTTGTAGATGTGGAACTTAGGACTCAGTAAGTTTGAATGATGTACCTCAGGTCCTACCTCTAGTAAATGTCAGAAGCCCAATTAGGATTCAGTTCTTCCTGACTCCGAAATCCAGCCTTCAGTTGACTTTATCCCTTAAGTCAGACAGACCTGAGTTCAAATCCAGCCTCAGACATTTACTAGCTGTGCAACCGTGAGCAAGTCCCTTAACCTCTCTGCCTCAGTTTCTTCATGTGTAGAATAAGGACAACAATAGCACCTACCTCCCTGGTTGTTGTGAAGCTCAAATGAGATCATATTTATAAAGTACCTTGTAAACCTTAAAGTGTTTTATAAATGCTGGTTGTTAATTGATGATAGATAAACAGATAGATAAAGGGCTTACTATGGTGCCAGGCACTGTGCTAAGCTCTGGTAGAATGAAAGTTTCTAAAGGGAAGGAAGTATTCCAGTTTTGTCTCTATAATCCTAGCACGTAGTGTAGTGTGTAGCTCTAACACATAGGAGGTTTCATAAATTCTTGTTTGTTAAGTAATTGCTTTTCCCCACTCATTCTAATGAGATAGAATAGACTTTATAAATGTGGGCTATTGTTATTTGATGAGTATTTCTTAAGCACCTACTATGCGTAGGCACTGAAAACTTGGCAGACGTCTCATCAAGGGGTTTACATTCTACGGTAAGCTCACATAAAAGAAAACAAAATATATATACAGTATTTCAGGGAAGGGCACTAGCAACTGTTTCAGTGAAAAGCTTATGCCAAAGATGGCTTCTAATTAGTGCTCCGAAGGAAGCAGGGACTTGTCTTTACCCAGTTATTCAAACCCTTACCAAACAGTTTTTCATCATTCATTTGGTGAAGCCCCGAAATAAATTTTGCCAGGCTAAAAACCAAAGGAGAGTCCATTAATTCTTCCTACTTTGCAGGAACTTGTGTTTTAGCATGTTCCCTTCTTCCAACTCTTTCTAGAATTTCCCAGTTCTCTGTGATTTTTCCAAAATAAATCACTAGAATCTAATAATGCTGTTGGTGGATTCCCTAGATTTGCTGGCACTGACCCAATGTTCTCAATGTCCCCTGTAATTCTATTTGCTCAATAACTCTTTTTCTTTTTAATTTTTTCAGGTCCCCTTTGCTTGGATTCAATCATGATTTGTTTAAACAGTAGTATGGAAGCATAGACTTAGAGATGGAAGGGACGGTAGAAGTCAACTAATCCAAAATCTTCATTTTACCAAGGAGAGAAGTGAAGCCCAGGGGCTAGTGTTAGAAGTACTCAAAACCAGGTCTCCTAACTTCTAACTGCAATGTGCTTGATGCCACCCATTTCATCAAAGTTGGCCAAATGATGTGGTTTCAAAAAGATTTACTGACACTTTTATTCCCCCCCAATTAGATTGTAAGCCCCTGAGGGCAGGGACTTTGTTTTTATTAATTATATCGTCAGGACTTAGTACAGTACCTGACCCAAGGTAGGTGTTTAATAAACGTTTATTGGATTAGATTGTACTGATAGCAAGTTTTCAAAAAGATGTCCAAATCCTCAACCATCTACCAGTCAAATGTTCCCCAAACTGTGCTTCAGATGTTGTTCCAGGTGAAATGAACAAAGCTCTATGAGAAGTTTTCATCTCAGATCATAGGTCTCAGGATTTAGAGAGCAAATCGGGCTATAGAGGTCATTCCAGTTAATTCCTTCATTTTACAGATAAAGAAACTGAGGTCCTTCCACTGAGGGGAAGTGACTTGTCCAGAGTAACACTCTAAGTAAGGGGCAGAGGGTGGGGTTGGAGCCCAGGTCCTTTGATTCCAAATCCAATGGGATGACCACACTGTAAATGCTAGCAATATTTTCCTCTCTAAAGCAATAAACACAAAATTACAAATGTACTAAAGATACATATTATATACAACAACTTTTCGCTAGGAAAACAGGTTTAATTTTCTTAATTTTGCTCCCAAATTATCCTGGTTACCCTATCCCAGGGAAAATGTTAAGTGATGCTTATGTAGTGCTTTAAGATTAAGAAAGCACTATATACCCATTATCCCATTTGATCCTCAATTCACCCAGGGTCTCAGAATTACTGAATGTCAGAATCAGAAGGGACTTCCGTTTTGCCATGGATTCTAATCTATACCTTAACAAGATATTCTTCTATAATATCCCAAGCAACTGATCATCAGGGTTGGACATAGGAAGAGACTGGCAGGACATATTCACGTCAGATTGAGGAATTCCTCCCACCTCCCTTCTCTACTTCCTCCCCGTATCCCCAACCATATCTTCCATTTGAGGACAGAGACATGCCAGTCATACTCATTTCTAGTGTAGCTTAGCTCCTCACTCTAGACCCTCTAGATCCTCAAGTGCACCCGACTTGACAGTGACATTGACATTGACCATGTCACCTCAAGGCCACAGGTTCCCCACCCCTGGTGTAGATTTTTCCACCTTGCCCCCTCCCCTTTTTTTATGTGTTGTCTTCCCCAAAAGTTCCTTGGTCTCTATTTTTCCTTATATTTGCATTTCTGGCACTTAAAATAGTGCCTGGCACATAGTGGGTGCTTAATAAATGCTTATCTAATCAAATCTAATGAGGATCTTCTATAGAATCTGTAAGTCAGCAGTGGCTAGATTTCGAGTGACATTACCCTAGAATGTAAGCTCCTTGAGGGGAGGGACTGCTTCATTGTTGTCTTTCCATCACAAGCCCCCAAAACAGTTCCTGGCAAACAGTGGGTGTTTAATCAGGGCTTGTTGATTAATTCATCAATTGTTGTCATAGGTGGGCTTCAGATTTAAGTCTCTCCTGACTCCAGGTCTGTTACTCCTTCCCCTATACCACACTCCCATACTCCATGGAGTTTCAGAGCTGGCAAGTTTAGAATCCCGGGCATCACAAAACAAACACTCAACCATGCCTGTCTTTGGTCCAGGAAGATCTGAAAGAATAACAGGATGATGTCCCCCATGCTTTGAGGGGTGAGGAAGACCTCCACCATCTCCTACCATTCCCTGGTCCCATTCACAAAAGAGAATTTCATTTTCACACGTGGCCCCAGCATTCAATCTGAGCCTTCTGTTGAAGACAATTAGCCAGCTTCTTACTCTCCCTAAAGCAGAAGCTAACCATGTCACCCCCAAGCCTGCTCAAGAACATTCGGTGACTCCCTATTGTTGTAGGATAAATACCTACTTCTCAGATCCTGATTTAGAACTTTTCACAGACTAGCTCCAGTCCACCTTGCCAGGCTCACTGCATGTTACTTCTCTCCACGCATTTTATGTCCCAGGCAAAATGACCAACTTGGTGTTCCCTGAACTTGGCACCCCATCTCTTGACTCCTTATCTTTGCATAGGCTCTTCCCTGGTTTTGGAATGCATTCCCTCTTTGCCTCTGCCTTTTAAAATGCTTCAAGGCTCACATGATATGCCAGCTCCTGTGGGAAACATCCCCTGATCTTCTTAGCTCTTAGTGTTCTCTCCTTCCTAAATTGTCACATACATTCTTATCTGTGTGCATACTATATTACACACCCCTCTACCACCACCCCCAAGTAGGCAGTAAGTTCTTTCAGGGCAGAGATTATTTTTCATTTTGTCTCTCTATCCCCAGCACCCAAATAGACTAAATACTTCATCAACGTTTGGTGGGTTGACTTGGCCGTGAAAAGGAGGCTCCAGGAATCTCTCTGGATTGAGTCAGAAGACCTGGCCAGGTTTGAATCCTGATTGTCATTCAACTAATGAGAGGTTTTGCTCCTACCTAGATTAAGCCTATTTGTCAATTGAGCCCAGAATGTAAGGAAAAAGTATAAAGTAGGTGTTAAGGAATTTTCCTACAACTCCTCCACAATGTGTGAAAAGGTCTTTAATTAACTTGAAAAGAGCATAGGGTGTTGACCACTAGATAAAGCAAGTGACACCACACAGGAAACACCTTGTGATTGGAAGACATAATCCTTCATGGCTCTATGTATTAGAACAAATTAGTGGGGTAGTTTGCCAGTGCACAGTGGAGGATTCCAGGCTTAGGAGAGCATCATGGAGGTCAACTTGTCTCCTCTCTTCCCCTACCCCTATTGACCATGTTATTGGGGGCTCCTGTACCAAACAGGAGACAAAGCACCCAGCCTAGAGAAGAAGGATACACCAAAGACAGACAGATGCCTAGAGACAGTCACCTAAAAGAGGAGGCAAGCTCAGAGACCTCTACTCCTCTTGCGAAGGAAAGGTCTACCAGCTATGGCCTCAAGAAAGAAGCAGAACTAGTAACCCAAATAAGTGGACTCCCCAGAAAAAAGCAAACTGCTCCTAAGGGGAACTGCAGGCAGATTCTATGTAGAGAGAGGAGCCTTTCTATTCCAGGAGGCCGGGTGTGGATTACACTTTGCCATCCTGCCTATGTGCCTAACCACCATTATATTCTCAGTTTGAATCTGCTCTTCCAATAAACACTGTGTGTTATTATGGGAGGGCACCTTCTGAGTTTGGGAGGTAAAATTTTGTACCCACTGTTCTTACTACCGTCTTATGAAATGCCTTTGTTAAAAGGTAACTAAAGCCACCAGTTAATTGATCACGGGAAGCACACTAGTGGGGGCTTATGAACCACAGAAGTGAGAGTAGTTGTTCATCAGGTGGGCCCTAGGTTGTAGTTGGGCATCCAGCCTGTGAGTGTGAGCACAAGTCAGGGGAGTATCCCAGAGGGAGCGTTACACTTACAACCTATGTCACTTAATCTCCCCGAGTCCCAATTCCCCATCTGTGCCTATGATCATGTTTTGCCAGGCCTGAGAAACATCAGAAAGAGACCCTTCCTCCCACCCCCAACCTAGGAGAATTCATATGACCTGTTGAAGAGGCCCTGGTCCCATGAACTCTCTCCATTATGCCTGGCAGGGTTGCAGAACGTCAATCCTCTGTGGGGATTGTGAAGGTGCATCTGGTTTCATTACAGCAATACAAATCACCCCTTGGACACAAAAGCAAAGAGGAGAGGAGGAAAGAGAAGATGAAAGCTGTGGGCCTCTCAGTAAATTATATATTATCTGTGCCTGGAATGCCCAGTGGGATCATGAATTTCTAGGTTTCAACAACTGAAAAAAAAAAAAAAGGCTCCAAAAGCTGACACCTTCTGTTTCTAGACTCCATTATAGCATTGGGAATGACAGGGAAGGAGGAAATAGTGAATAAATTATTTAAAAGAGGAAAAGGTTTCATTATTTTCTTGCACTTTTCTAAGCTTTCCTCAATAGTTTCCAAGGAGCTGGGGAGGGGAATGAGCATCCTGCCTATTAAATTATCCCTCCGGCTCAGAGACTGAAAGGGCCTGGCATTCTCTCTCTCTCAAGCTGCAGAATCCAGAGCACTTGGCTGCTCAGTCTCCAATCTTCCTGCCTTTTATTCTAAAAATGGAATGTGTTTGTGCGTCACCATGAAGGACAGTAAGACACAAGATTGTTTCAAGTGTTCAGTCACCATGCCACCGAGCCTGGTCCCACACCCAGACAATTTCTGGTATTTTCCCAAAGCCATTCAAATGCCTGATAGTCTTATTCCTTCTAGGTTTGCTTGCAATGAACTGGAAACCAGTTTCCCCAGGTCTCTGATCTCCCTCAAGAGAAGCTTCCAAGGTGATCAGATAGCATCCTTTCAAAAGCACTGGGTGGCTTTCCCCACTCCTGTTTCCTTCCTCTGTGTGATTCCTTCATGAGAATTGCATGATGGGGAAAAAATACAGAAAAAGACATCAGGAATGAAGCAATGGTGACTAGAGAGAAGGACCAGGAAGGATCAGGAGAGAAGAGAGCTGGTGAGCACCAATGAGAAACGAAGTGTCTGCATTCAATCTTTTGGTTTTGTTTTATGGTGTCTTGATTTCTCGTAAAGCTATTAGCTTCCATTTGCTCCATTCTAATTTTTAAGAAAGTTTTTCTTCAGTAAGCTTTTGGACTTCCTTTTCCATTTGACCAATTTGCTTTTTAGGGCATTCTTCTCTTCATTGGCTTTTTGGACCTCTTTTGCCATTTGGGTTAGGCTATTTTTTAAGGTGTTATTTTCTTCAGTTTTTTGGGGGGGGTCTCCTTTAGCAAGCTGTTGACTTGTTTTTCATTATTTTCTTGCATCACTCTCATTTCTCTCCCCAATTTTCCCTCTATTTTTCTTACTTGCTTCTCAAAATTCTTTTTGAGCTCTTCCATGGCCTGGGATCAATTCATATTTTTCTTGGAGGCTTTGGATGTAGGAGCTTTGACTTTATTGTCTTCTTCTGGTTGTATGTTTTGATCTTCTTTGTCACCAAAGTAAGATTCTATGGTCTGACTCTTTTTGTGCAAAGTAAGATTCTATGGTCTGACTCTTTTTCTGGTTGTATGTTTTGATCTTCTTTGTCACCAAAGAAGATTCTATGGTCTGACTCTTTTAAGTAATTTGCCAATTACTTCAGTTTTAAACTCTTTGTTAAGGTAAGGGTCTGCTTCCAGTGTGGAGAATGTACTGTCCCAAGCTTAGGGGGTTTTGTGCAGCTGTTTTCAGAGATACTTCTAGGGACCTGTAAATTTTCAGTTCTTCCAAGGTGCTATGATCAAGGGTGAGGTGTTTACTGTTTTCCTGGCCTGGACTCTGGTCTATGAGTGACCACAAGCACTCTTTTCTGCCTTGGAACTGTGAGGAGGATTGCCTTTCCACCACCACCACAAGCTCCACCATGCCAGTGCTCCTCCTTGCCCCAGGACTGCCACCCAGAACTGTGACCCAGATCCAAGCACAGGCAAAGCAAGAGAATCCTGTCTTAGCACCAGCAAAGAGATCCCTGCAATCCCACTCTGATCAGCTGCTGGATCCCCCCTCCATCTGTGGGCTAAGAGCTTTGGAAGCAGCCGCCGCCCCAGGGCTGCATTGGGACTGGGGCTGGGATCAAGCTCCTCTCTCACCACAGGACAGACCTTTCTATTGACCTTCTAAGTTGTCTTTCGTGTTTGTGGGTTGAGAAGTCTGGAAACCACCACAGCTCCCCTTGATTCAATCCCCTGAGGACTGCTCCAGGTTCACTGAGGTCTGGTCTTTACCTATGCAACCCATATGGTCCAAGCTAAACTGTGCTCCTCTCCCAGCCCGGTGCAACAGATCTTCCCAATCAATCATCCAGGTTGTCTTGGGTTGGAAATTTGTTTCACTTTGTCTTTTTGTGGGTTCTGCTGCTCTAGAATTTGTTTAGAGTCATTTTTTACAGGTATTTGGAGGGGTTTGGGGGAGAGCTCAAGCAAGTCACTGCTTTTACTCCACCATCTTGTCTCCCTGCATTTAATCAATAAGCATCAGTTAAGTACTGACTATGTGCCAGGCACTAGCTTTGACACAGAGAGACAAAATGGCACCACTGACCTCAGGAAGAAAAAAAACTGGTTGTAAGTATGTGAGTGTTTGTGTTTTGTGTGTATATACATATTGTAAGTGTGTATATACTTATTCACATGTATAAGTAAACATAAAATATATCAGTTGTCATACACGACTGATGTGCTAATATGGTTTGTTTAACTGTTCTTCCTTGTGTTAAGAGAGGGTTCAGTGAGGGCAAGAGAATAGCACTGGGACGTGACAATGGCTTTTTAAAAAGCAACAATAATTTTTAAGATTTTTAAGATATTCACTAGCTCCTAGCGTGATCCACTGAAGACAGCACTGGCCCTTGGATCAGAGGACCTGCAGTGAGACCCCAGCTCTGATGCTAACTGCCCACGGCAGCTTGGGCAAAACACTATCCTTCACATTAGATTGTCAGTTCCTTGAAGGCAGAGGGTGTTTTTGCTCTTCTTTGTATCCCCAACACTTACCATAATGTCTGCCACCTAGTAGGCACTTTACATTTATAGACTGACTACCTAGGCCTCAGTTTCCTTAATTGTGGGATATTTTGAAGTAGCCTGGTCTCACTGCCTCAAATGTCTCCCAACTCCAATTTCTTCTTTACTCAGTGGCCAACGTGAGCTTCCCACAACATAGATCTGACTGTGTTCCCCTTCTATCAGTAACCTCCAACGTCTCATGTTCCCAACAAGAACTCAGGCTCAGAAGACATGAAATGTAGCACAAACCAAAAATATAGAACTAGTTCGTATCCCACAGAAAGTTAAGAAAATTCTACTTCCAAAGTCCATAGTCAGTCAATCCTCAGCATTTGTGTGTTTAACTTTCATGACTTCAAGCATTCACATAATCATTTTCTTTTTCTTTTTTTTTTTTTGAGAGGTAGTGGAGTGAAGTGACTTGCCCAGGGTCACATAGCTAGTACGTGTCAAGGGTATAAGGTCAAATTTGAACTCAGGTCTTCCTGAATCCAAGGCTGATGGTCTATCCACTGTGCCATCTAGCTGTCTCACACATGTTCATTTTCACTTACAACTGCATCCATTCATGGTTATTCAAATAGAGGAGAAAATGAGAGGTGCCACATGCCCAAGTTTGTGAGGCTGGCCAGAGACATCCAGGCTGGTGACCCCATCATCGATCGCCACTCAAGGTTAAACACCAACTCGCCTGTGTTATGCTCCCATACTCCTAGACCCCCAAGGCTCTCAAACATCCCCTGAAGATGATGCTGACAGATACTTCAAGCTGGTGAGTCCTTCACGAACTCCATCCAACACCATCCACCAGCCATGAGGCCAGAGCATCGGATGTCAAGACCTCACAAGTCTCGGTGTCTTCTGACACTAAAGCCCCAGCAACCTCTCCCTTGGTTTTCCAAGAGTGGTCAAGGCAGAGAGGTTTACAGCAGTGTGGTATACAGTTCCATGCCCTCACACCGCCATCTGACACAGTAGGAGATAAGAGCGAGGCTTTAAAATGCGTTAGTGTTAAGAATTTCATTTGCTGTACAATAAAGCCTTTGTTGTTGATGTCCAGTTGTTTCAGTCATTTCCAAGTCTTCATGACTCCATTTGGGGTTTTCTTGGCAGAGATACTAGAGTGGTTTGCCATTTCCTTCTCCAACTCATTTTATAGATGAGGAACTGAGGCAAACAGGGTTAAGTGACTTGTCCAGGGTCACACAGCCAGTAAATATCCGAGGCCAGACTTGAACTCAGGAAAATGAGTCTTCCTGACTCCAAGTCAGTGCTCTGTGCGCTCTGATGCCCCCTAGCTGCCCTTTAAGTTTTCCTTAAATCAAACTTAAAACTGCTCTCAATGCTTTATACCCAGTGCTCTTGGATCTGCCTCTGTGGCCAAGGACAAAATCTAAGCCCTCTTCCATATGAGAGCCCCTCAACTGCCTGAATACAGTTTTCAGGTCACCCAAAAGTCTTCGATAATCCAGACACCCCCAGTTCCTTTAAGGACTATCATATCTCATGAGCCAGAAGCCCCATCACAATCTAGGTTATCCTGTTATGAATATCTTCCAGTTTATCCAAGCCATTCCTAAAATTCAGCATACAGAACTGAACACAGTATTTCAGGTGTGCTCTGACCAGGGCAGCATATAATTGGACGGTCACCTCCCTGACGTTGAATGCTAGACCTTTATTTATGTGACTAAAGTGCCTATTGGCTTTCTTGCTTGTCATAGGGAACTGTTGACTTATATGGAGCATACAGTCTACTAAAATCTCAGCATCTTTTTCAGACAAAGTGTTGATTTGCCTTACCTCTACCATCTTATATTTGAGGGGGTTTATTTTTTTAAATCATTTCCTCTTAGCCATGTTTGATCTACCCTTTCCCTACCTTAGGTTTGAAAGGATGTTTGGTCATAGCACAGTGCTCTGAATATACACAACAATTATTTGTTGGATGGTATATAAGCTCCTTAAAACATCAACTATTTCAACTTTGTCTCTGTCCTAGTAACTTGAGAAGATAAGAAAAGCATGGGAAAAGCTTGGACCTTATTTATTCTGCCAAAAATGTGACCAAAAAAGCATCAATACCTACTGACCCGTATGCCTCCTCTTCACCTATACAAATTCTTTATGATGGTCAACTATACATGAACTCAAGGCACCCTTGGTGAGGGTATTAGTGGAAAACAAGCAGGATTTGGCAAACAATTTTCAACCATAGATCCCATCTTTCCCAACTCACAATTGACTGAAATATCTAGAAAACGTAAAGTCCCATTGCATTCGTTGTTTGTTGATTATGAAAAAGTATTTTACTCCAAGAAGAAAACAATTCTTTCCAACAACGCCAATTCTACCTTGTGCAACTCCAAAAAGTTGCTTCTGTTTGTGGAAGACATTTTGTGAATTGCAACAAGTCTTAGAATACTGCAGAGCCTCCTCAAAGGAATATGATTCATCCATCTACACAGAAAAGACCAAGTGGATGAAGACTGTCTGCTGTCCAGATTTCAACACGTATCTGAATGGGCACCCTCTAGTGCTTGTCCATCAGTATGTGTATCTCTGGACTCAGAGTTGAAAAGGAGATGGAGGACAGAGAGAATGGCTTCCGGGAAATTTATCCTCAAGTTTCCTATAATAGCAAGGGCTCATCTTCTCTATGTAAACATTTTTCCAGTGTTGCTATGTGGCAGTGAATCCTGGAGCCCCACTGACTCAGAAGAAGTAAAGTAAATGTTCACATCACACATAGGGCAGGAGAAGGGAGCATGGTGGGTGGGACAAGGCTACAGCAAGCAGCCAATGAGGAGCCACATTTCTGTGGGTGGACCCTAGTGGTGACCTTTGGAGAGGACACAGACATGTCATGGGCAGAGATGGATGGTTTGGAGGGAAACGTCTGGTTTCATAAAGTTGCAGATCCTTTTCAGTATCCTGCAGCCCTTGGCACATAGTAGCCATTTACTAAATGATTGATTGATGTTATTTGATCAAATGTATTATGTGTACTCCTCACATGGGTGGCCAAAAGTCATGATACAGATGGACAAGGAAGGACTGTTCCCTTCATGTCTCTGCATCTGCAGTAGCTATTACTGTGCCTGATCCATAGTAGGCAATGAATAAATGCTTAATGAATCGAAATGTTTCCATTGTTCATATTAATTTCCTCATTTTTGTTATATTTTAAGGATTATCTTGAATACCTCTCCCAAATAATTTCTTTCTGGTTTTTTTTTCAATTTATTCTTTAGTCTATTAAAATACAATATTTGGGAAAGAATTCATGGTATTCTTGGTATCTTTTGTAAGCTGTCTTGAGAACCTTAGTCAGGGCTGGTAGCTGGAACAGCCTTCTCAGGATAATCAAGATCCTTGAAAATTTTCCTCTATGTGTTAGAGTTTTCCTTGTGCCACAAAAACGGGGAGTCTTTGGGAACCTCCAGGAACAATAGGCTGGGCTTAACAACTGTGAAAGGCTATTGAATGGCAATAAGAAATGAGTACGAAGAAACAAAATGATACTTCCAAGTGCTGGTAATGCTGCCAATCATGAGACATTCCCAGGAAGATAGTTAGAGCTAGCTTGCAGACAGCAAAGCCCCATGGAAATGTTCACGCAAACCCAAGAGGCTGGACACTCAGTGGAGGGCAGTGTTCCCATGTACCACAATTTGGATTGCACCGAGCTGGTATATTTATGTATGTCAGCAAGAAAAACATCTCTTTCACTTGGAGAATCTAAATTAAAACATCAGAACCACATGCTAGCGCCCATGGTCTTTAGCAAAAGAGTCCTTGTGACTCTTCTCCATGAGGCATGAATTACAGTACTTAGCCTCTGGGTCTGGCTATTCCCAGAGATGGATCGGCAGACTGGGACATACAGCCTGTTATCCCAAATAGGACTGAGGTGTTAGCAAAGGCAAGGGTGGTTGTACAAGAAGAGATGGTCAGTAAAGTAAATGAGAGAGAGAGAGAGAGAGAGAGAGAGAGAGAGAGAGAGAGAGAGAGAGGGTCAGAGGCCAAGTCCCTTGGGATCCTTCCATCACTGGGAAGAAGGGCAGGGGTTGCAGAAAGACCACACTGGGAAGACAAAATGGGAGACTGCTTTAGAGGACTTTGGGCTGAGATCATCTCATCCAACACTCCCATTTCACAGGAGAAGAAACTGAGACAAAGAGAGGGAAAGAGCTTTCCCAAGGTACTAAAGCCCCATTCCATTAAACAAGATTTTAAAAAATAAAAAAAAGAAATGTTTCTTGCTCTCTTTTCTTTCATCTCTGGAAATGTCCTTCCTCTAGTCCCTCCCAGAGAGCCAGCCCTTATAACAAAGAACTAAAAAGTGGAAGGAGAAAACAGTTGGGCAAACTTAACATACTAAACCAACTATATTATAACCAACATACTAAAAAAAAAAAGTCTGGTGTGATTACACCCAGAGTCTCCCATCTCTGTCTCTTTTCTGGGACCAAGCTTTGTCATTATGACCCATTTTATTGTTGTTTTTTCCATTCACATTGTTGGAAGCATTGAGTGTTTTCCTTATTCTGCTTCTGTCATTTTGCATCAGCTCATACAAGTCTTCCCTGGTTTCTCAGTAATCGTCACTTCTTGTCTTGATGCAACATTGTATTCCATTCACTCAAAAAACTCTCCTCAAGCACTAGTCACTGCTCGGCATTAACATCACAAAGGCAAAAGCGAAGCTGTTCCTGTTCTCCAGGAGTTTCCATTCTACTAGGAAGAAGTAAGATTTTCACAGACAAATTAATACAAAATAATTGTGTATGGAGGGGCGGTATTGATAAATTGGAGGGATCCAGAAAGGCTCACTATAGGAGATGGGGCTTGACCTAAGTCTGAAATGGACTTGGAATTCCAAGAGGCAAAGGTGAGTATGGCAGGTATGGGGGAGAGTCCGTGCAAAGGGATGAAATGGTGTATTGATGGAATGTCAGGTACAGGAAACAACATGTGAATGGAAGGAGGGAAAGAGAGGAATTCTGGGGGTGGGGGGGAAAGGGGGGAGGGAGGGAGAGGGAGAGAGAGAGAGAGAGAGAGAGAGAGAGAGAGAGAAGTTGAGAGCTTTTCCCCTATATCACAGATTGCTTTGGAATACCTTCAGAATGCACTCTCATACCTGCTTTCCTCCAAGTTCCCATTTTTTTTTTAATACAACATCATTTACCAAATAAAGGCTCGAGCCCATCTGCTCATCTGCTGTTTTTATGGAGACATTGATGGTGATGAGAGATTGGGGTAGCCACCTAGATACCAACCTTTTAAGAATATAATCATAATGTCTCACTAGATTGTGGTGCCCTGTGAGAGGCAATATGGCACATGGAGAGAGGAAGTCAGATCTGGCATCCAAAGATACAGTTCAAGTCTCAACTCCGCTACTTCGTACTTTTGTGATTCCTAGCAAGTCATTTATTCACTTGGGGCCTCAGTTTCCTTTCCTGTAAAATAAGACCATTGGACTAGATGATCCCATGCTCCTTCTTACTTCTAAAAATTGTGATTCTGGCCTAGAAGTGTTCCATAGAGAGGTTCAGAGGGAACAGCACCACCCTGATGGCATCCATTGCAACCAATGTCTGGCAAGAGATGATGGTAGCTTCAACTAACTAAAGCTAATTTCATACTCAGGTGAACCTACTGTAGTTTTTATCTCTCATGGGGCTGTCCCATTGACTGTGGTGGTCTACCAGCAAGTGAGCTAGAGAGAAGGGGGTCTTGGTCTTCATGAATACCCCCATTCAGAGATTATGCCCTGCTATAAGGAATGCTAGAGTTCCAAGTCTGTTTTCTTAACAGAGGGTGTCACTTTAATATCCTGCAATGATACTTAACCAGCAGGACTGAGAGCAGCCTGTGGAGGAGGGCTGGGGGTGAGAGCCAGAGAAGGATTAATAAAATAAGACTCCAACATCTTGAAAGAATATGGCCCTGAACACCTCTATGGACTGATGCAGAGCAAAGTGAGCAAAAGTAGGAGAATTTTGGAGAGAAAAAACAACTTTGAACAACTTTGAGACTCTGATCAATGCAAGGATAAACCATAAGTCCAGAAGATTGAAAACACACCCCTCCCTCACCTCCTGTCTGAGAGGGAATGGGCTTAATAATGCAGAGAAACACACTGATATTCGGGGATGGCATTGCAGGTATTGGCTTTGCTGTACTGTCCATGCTGACGATGAGGGGTTTCTGGTTCATTTGGGGGGAAAGGGTAGTCATGGGAGGGGCAGATTATAAATGCACAAGTAGATAGATAATTGAGAAATAGATTGAAAAATACATTTTAATTTATTTATTTTTGCCATTTTTTTAACTCTTTGAGTTCTAAATTCTTTCCCTCCAGCCTCTCCTTCACCCATTGAGAAGGCCAGCAATATGATACCAATTATACATAATAAGTTTTAAAAAAAATATGATGCCAAATCCCCAAACACAGCTCAGAAAGGGAAGATACAAGCCAACCTAGAGGAAGCCAGCTCATGGCCCAAATTCCTAAAAGTCCTGAACTGGCTTCAGTGGCCATTTAGTCCAAATAATGCCAGAACAAGATTCATGCATATAACCACCCTGGCCAGTGCTCTTCCAGCCTTTACTTGAAGAACTCCCGATAACAGTTAATAATAATCACTAATATCTACATAGCATTTACTGTGTGCCAGATACTGTGCTAAGCACTTTATAATTATTATCTCATTTGATCTCACAACAACCATGGGAGTTAGGTGCTATTATTATCCCCATTTTACAGATGAGGTAACTGAAGCAGACAGAAGTTAAGTGACTTGCCCAGGGTCACACATCTAGGAGGTGTCTGAGGCTGGATTTGCTCTCAGGTCTCCCTGACTCCAGTTGTAGCACTGTATCTACTGCACCACCCTCTCCTCCCAAGGTAGCCCACCCCTCTTTGGATGGCTCTAAAGTTAATTAAGTTCTTCCTAACACCAAGTCTAAATCTGTCTCTTCCCAACTTTCACCCATTATCCCTAGTCCTGCCCTCTGAGCTCCCTTTTCCTCATGGCAAATACTTGAAGATGGCCAATACACCCCCCAGCTCTCTTCTCTTCTACAGAAGAATTTTCAATTCCTTCAACCATTTCTCCTGTGGCACAATCTCAATGCCCTTCACCATCTAGCACTGGAAGTCTTCTGACCTCTGTAAGTCCTTTCTAGAATGTAGGTCCCAGAACTGAACAGGATCCTCCAGACATGGTTGGACCAAGGCACACCGTACAGTGGCAATATCAACTCCCCAATCCAATGCATTATGCCTCTCGATACAAGACAAAATCGCATTGGCTCTCTTGGCTACCATATTACACCACTCACCCACATCCAGTGGGTACTCCATTCAAAGCTCCAGATCTTTTTTCACAGAAATGGTTATCTAGCTATCTAATACTTACAGAGGGAATTTTTTTGAGCCCGAGTGTAAGATTTTACATTTATGCCTCATTTGTCCCTATTAAATCTCAGCTTTAATGAGATTCAGCCTGAAGTCCTAGTCTGTTAAGATCTTACTGGATCCTGACACAGTTCATCTGGACTGATGAGTTGAATTCACCAAGAACAGCTATGATCATGATGATGGAATTCTGTAAGGAAGTGTAGAAGCTCGGTCTTGCCCTGTAGGAAAAGTCCCACCTGGGGGATTTATTGTTTATAAATGAAATTACCTTCCAAGGATTTCTAAGAATGCACCTCTACATTAGCAGGCTTTGATCTTCTCCATACCAGCTGGGACACCTCTGCTTTTTTTTTCTTTTTATGATGAGACTTTTAATTGCTTAGTGCAGTTGATGGAAAAATGAGCCATCTAGCTACATTTTATAGGGTGGTCATTGTGCAGCATGTAAAGAACTTTGGGGATCTTTATCCAAACTCCCACTTGCATTAATGTATGAGACTCCCCCACTCACCCAACAAGAATACGTGTCCCCTTCAGGGTTCTAGGGATACTCCTGAAAAATCAAGGGAGGGGATAACTTTCTCTAATGTTACTGGCTCAAGCCCCCATGTTGGTGGGTTCTCTGCAATATCAATCACAAGTTACAGATGGCATCTCCCTTGTATCATCAATACACTCCAGTGATTAGCACCCCAGTGCCCTGCCAGAATCTCAATCAATCAATCAAAAAGACTTAATTAGGCATCTACCTTGACAGGCACTGTGCTAAATTCTGGGATTACAAATTTCAAAGTGATACAGTCCCTGACTTCAAAGAGTTGACTGTTGGGTCTACACAACACCAAGCCACAAAATGAATTATGTCTTGGATTGAATTGAAAAAATGTTTTTCAAGACTGCATAGACAGAATCTTTATCTGTTTCTGACGCCATCAGCTCCCATCTCTCAGAGGCAATGCTTTTAACAGTATCTTCTCCTTTTCTGCTTTCCCTCCTCACAGCCACAGAAGAGGAGGAAGGAAAGATGAAAAATTATTCATCATTTGTCAAACTTATATCTAAGAGCCTATGAGAGTTGCCCAAGTTAATGAGCAAGTTGTTTTATTTCTGTCTTGGCATCACCAGCGATTGGCAGAGTCTGGCACAGAGTAGGTGCTTAAGCGCTTGTGGATTGGGTTGATTGATTGATTGATTGATTGACTGATCTGAGAGTTACTGAGTTAATGAGCAAGCTGTTTCATTTCTGTCTTTGTACCTTAAGTAGCTAGCTGGGCACATAGCAAGAGCTCAATAAAGACTCCTTGAATTGAATTTGTGAATACTCACAGAGGCTGAATGCCGTGCTGAGAGTTTGAGTCTGTGACTTTCTTTGACGACTTTGTTATTTCCATAATATATCCCCCCCTCTACTTTAAGAGTATTTTTGTATCAGCTGTAAAGCATTCTGTGTGGTTTGATGGATGGTTGTTAATATTCATGTAATAAAACAGAAGGCATCTAGCCTATTTTGGGTTTCAGGAATGAAAGAATGGGAAAGGTCTTGGGGGGGATGGAGGATGGAGTGACCGTTCTCATGTTTAGAAGTCTTTTCTGTTTTCCAAAAGTTCTCTCTGTGTCTGTCACCCTCTGTTCCTCTGTCTCTCACCCTCTGTCTCTGTCTCTCTGTCTCTCTGTCTCTGTTTCTGTCTCTCTCTGTCTGTGTTGAAGGGAGCTTTTGTTATTTTTTTTCCCAGTGCTGCAGATAATTAACATCCAAGGAGGAGAGACTCAGGAAGTCAAAACTCAAATCACGCTTTTCATGGCTCTGCCAAAGGAATGTTTTCCACTGAATGCTTTCGAATCCTAAGATAGAACCTTCATTTTTCAGCCCAGGGCAGAGATCTCATAGGGTCTGAGATAGCACACAGAACTTCAACTAAGGTTGGGGGGAGAACAGAAGACATAAGAAGACCTAAGTCCTGACACGGCGAAGAAAAGAGCAGCGTTTTGTTATCATTCGTTCGGGTTTAGTTTAAGATTTGCGTAATCTGGTTCCTTAAACAGATACCTCCTGATACACTGAGGCGAAAACGCTGGGCACCCAGGTCTCTGAAATCACTCACGTAGACCGTGCCCATCACCTTGTCTAATTTCATCAGTCTTGCAGCTGCTCTAGCTCCATCAGCCTCTAACCAGAGAGCAGCCCCTCTGATCTCCATCTTCCCTTCCTAGAGTGACCCCAGAAGCTTAACTGGGCATGTGTCTATGGTCAATAGAAAAGTGGGAGGGAGGGAAGGAAAGGAAGTGGGATGGAGAGATGTTTCTTTGTTCTCCCTGTCAAGACATACAATGCTCTGGACAGGCCTTCAGGGTCTCATGCTTTGTCTCTGCGAGTGGCAGATGGTGGAGACCCACCAATTCATGGATCCCCACATGGGAGTGATGAGGTTGGAGGGGGAGGGAAACAGTAGACCCTTCACCAGGGTGGGGCAACTAGGGCCTTGCCCCAGGGCACTGAATCCTAGAAGGGACAATGACGCCTTTTCTGTCCTTTAGCAGCATGGGAACAAGCAAACTCAGCATCTAGGGCTTCTCCATCCAGAGCTGTTTGGTCATCTGTGTGAAGGCCTGCTCCACCAGAGCAGAATAGTAACTCATTGGCCACCTAGAATCTTAAAGAGTTTATGTGATTTACACGTGGCACAGGTGCCAACCACAGAAACAACAACTAAAAATAGTAATTGTCATTTACATGGCATTTTAAAGTTCGCAAAACACTTCATAAATATTACCTCGTTTTATCTTCACAACTGGGAGGTAGGTGCTATTACTATCCCCATTTTACAGATAAAGAAACTGAGACAGTCAGAGACGTTAATTAACCTGCCCAGCATCACAGTTAGCAAAGTATTTGAAGTCTTATTTGAACCCAGACCTTTTCGACTCCGAGGCCGGCTCCCTATCAACTACGCCATACTGCCTCTCACCCCGTCAGCCAAAATCATACATTCAAGTAGGAGCTGCCATATGACAGCCTTGTCTCTGTGGAAACTGAAAGCCAGGTGGACTTCTGCACCTGACCCAGCCCTGCCCTGCTGTGCCCTACCTCCCACCCACAGAAGAGCCTACCCCTATGCAGTCCACTTCACAGTCCTGGGGTCTCCAAATATTCTTTCCCCAGCTGAACTGAGGGTAAATGGTGGGCCTCTTTCTCCAGACACAAAAACTGCAGGTTATAGCTCAGGGAGACAGAATTTCAGGCACCTCTGCCTGCCAGAGGGTGCTGAGAAGGGGAGGGGTGGAGAAGGGAACTCTCAAAATACAGCCTTTGTTTGAGACAAAACCTCCAGGAGGGAGGACAAAAACAAACAAGTAATAAATAATATCCCCGAGTTTATCCCCAGCCCAAACAAGACTCATTCTGATGCACTACAGAGCCCCCAGCAGCTTGGGCCAGGCCTGGCCCCGTCATCAAGTCACCCGGCCGACTGATGGCTGTTTTTCCTGAGAGAACCCCCTAGGTCACAGCACCAGAACAAAAATATATGTGTGGGCACCAGAGGTTTCTCCAGCCCCCTGAGAACAGGCCCTGTTTTGTCTAAGACCACTCCCCCCCACGCCCATTCCACCCTCTTCCCCGTCTAAATTAAAAAAAAAAAAAACCCTAAAAGGAAATATCCTTGAAACATAAGGAATAGGTGATTAGTGTGTCTAATTGTGGGCATTTTTAATGTCAAACATTCAGTCTACAGTGAATAAGGGTTCACAACTGTTCGGGACCCTCCCAAAATGCCCAGCAATTTTAACCTAATGGACAAGATTAATGGACTGAAATCTACAGGGGAAGGGGGAAAGAATTAGGAGAAAGCCAGGGTATCATGGCCCAATTGCCTTGAAATTATGGTCCACCTGAATGCACTGCAGCCAAGCTGGATTCCCAGCTAAGAGCCACATTCATGGAAAGGAAGGTCCCTGCCTTTTCCAGATATGCCCAGCACTCTGAGGCTGGTTTTCTGTTTTTACAAAAACAAACCAAAAAACCCCAAAACACCCACCACCAAACCAGTGCTTAGCATGAACCATCTGCTGCCAAGTTGGGCCCCCATCCCCTACCTGGATTTGTCAGGGCCTCTCAGAGGCTGCTGGGAATGTGCTCTCCTCTATCACCCTTCTGACAGAGGCAAACACAACAAGGCCTGTGGGATGACTGACACATTCCTCCTCTGTCTGCCTCTGAAAGGACTTTATTTAACAGGCCTCAAGTTGGGCTTTTGACTGACAAGCTGTGAAGGGTAAAAGTCATTCGGTTCCATTAGGCTCAGTAACCACTAAGGAACAAAACACCTTTTAAAGGGGGAAGAAAAAAAGGAGCGAAGAAAGAGCTGCAGAAAGTGGGGAGAAAAAAAAGCAGATTCTTTTCTAGTTCAAAAACAATCCTTCTCTTTGCCTTCTGTCTATCAATTAGGGCGGCGTCCCCAGAGGGGATCCCGACGGGCCCTCATTGGTGTCATTCATCTGCCAATCCGGCTGACATGAAAACCAAAGACCTTCATGTAGCCCTGCGGAAACTGTCTGTCAGCCAGTCAGCAGCTGCCGGGCACCGTCTTCTCTGTTTTCCTAGGATGGTTATGGAGAAAGGGGGGAAGGGAGAAAAAGAAAAGCCCCTGCCTGAGTCCTGGAAACCCAGCTCCAAGGGGCTGCTCATAGTTTCCTTCTTCCACCCCCCTATCTCTTCAGCCCCCAACCTGGATGTCTTTGTAAGAGGAAACATGGCCCCGTTGCCTTGGCTGCCTTGGAAAAAGAAAGCATCATTGGCCAGTGGAGACTCTGGAGGGGAGAAGAAGGGAAAAGGAGTTGTTCTTTAGGGGAAAAAGAATTCCTTGCTGAGTGTGGGCCAACACCCCCAGCTTACTAAGGCGCCAGTAAATGTCATTGGTATCTTCCAGGGAGCACCTGGGAGCCAGAGAGCCTGGACAGCTTGCCAAAGGCTGTCTGTCCTCCCTGAATTTTGCTTGGAGAGGGAAGGCTCAGCTGGTGGAGCCTGGAATCAGAGGCCAAACTCAACACTCAGGCTACCACTTCCCATCTCTCTCTTTCCCAGCTCTCCCCAAAGCCAGACTCAGGCAAGAGCCATTTGGAGTGGGTCGCCCTGAGAGCCTGGGTTTGGGTCCACAGGCAGACTAAGTGGAGGGGTGAATTGCCCCCAAGCTTTTGTTGTGATGGGAAAGGGTGTGGGTTTGGGAATCAAAATCCTGACTCTGACCTTTAACAGCTGTTTGACCCTAGGCAACGACCTTAATCTCTCAAGGCCTTACTTTCCCACCTAGGAAATGGGGGGATTGGAAAAGATGGTCCCTGGGATCCCTTCCGCTCCAGATCTATGTTCCTGGGATCCTTTAGGACCACATATACACAGCTCACCTGCCATTTTCCCAGCCCTCCTGAGGCAGTGATGAATGCCACACTTTCCCTACAGAAAGCAGTCCTTGTGACCTCTTAGTCAGTGGGATCTGCCAAGACCTGGGGTATCCCTGAACACCTTTGTGCCCTGGGGGAGAAGTTTCCAAAAAGGGCAGGATGGCCCTGGGGACCCACCTGAGCCTGGGAACTGCCCTTTGCCAAATCACTTTCTGCCTTATTTCAGTGTGGCCTCGGAGCAGAGCTCACCCCTCACCCACCTGGGAAGCCAAACACTTGGCCAAATCCAGTACAGGCATACTGTCAGAGCTGAATGGGGTCCTCTTTTCTTTCCTTCCTCCTCTGTTCCTTCCTTCTTTCTTCTCTTTCTCTTTTTCCTTTCCTTCTTTCCTTTCTTTCTCTTTATTTTGCCCTTTCCTTCATTCTTCCTTCATTGTTTTTCTTTACTTCATTACATCTCTCCTTCATGACTTTCTTCTTTCACTTTTCTTCCCTTCAATCCTCTTTATCCTCAATTCTTCCTTTCTCTCTCCCCTTCTCACTTCTTGCCTTCCTTTTGTCCTTCTATCCTTACTTTTTTCTTCCCTTTCTCTCTCATCCTTCTTTTCTTCCTTCCATTCTTTTTTCTTTTTATTCCCTTCCTTTTCTACTTTTTCTGTCCTTTTCTTCCATTCATTCTTTCTCTACTTTTCTCTTATTTTCTCTTCCTTCTTTTTTCCTTTGTCCTTTTCCTTTCTTTTCTCTCCTTTTCTTTCTCTCTTCCACTCTTTTCTTCCTTTATCTTTTTCTCTCTTCACTTCTATCTCTCGTTTTCCTATCTTTATAAAAGAAAAAAATCCCTGCAGGCTTCCAGCAAGTTCTCGATTTCTAACAGAGGGCCGGTCATAGACTGATAATGTAACCACATGGGCACTTTGTAAATCCAGGTCCCAGGCTCTGGGCCCTGAAATGAAGTTTACTCCAGAGCTAAGAGTAAAGTGTCTGCATTTCCACAGCAGAAGAGCTATGTAACGGACCAAGAGAGAAACAGGTTATTGTTTAATTGGATTGCTCCCTAGTCAGCTAGATGAGAGGCCAAGGAAGGCGGCCTTCTGTCTTCTGCACCAAACGCTCTCTGCCAAATCACAGCAAGGACAAGGAGACCCAAAGAAGCAGGTTTCCAAACTGCTCCTCTGGTCTTTCTGAAAATCAAAGAGAGAGAAAGATGAGGAAGGGTTGGGGGACAGTCAGCATGGCGCTAAAGCAAAATAAATTGGCAGAGAGAAAGCAAAGTCTGGTGGCATTTGGCTTGAATGGTGGGCACATTTTGCTCAAGAATTTGGCTACCTTGGTTCCAGCACCCAGAGTAAGACTAGTAGTGCTCTACCTCAGAGAATGAAGTTGATATGAAAAAGATCTGCGTAAAGAGCAAACTCATGGTGAGTTAGCAATGGAAAGTCACTGCTCTCCTGAGGAAGCAGGCAGTGAAACGTAGAGTCCAGAGCTAAGGAGCCGAGAGACCTGCTGTCCTCTGCTCTACATGGACCATGTGGAAGATGTGTTCGGTTCTGGAAGACCAATGAAAAGCTGGAGTGTCCAGACGAAGGGTCCAGACACATGCCATACCAGGATCAGCTGATGGCATGAAGGATACATAGCCAGCAGACAAGAAGGCTCAGGTGAAAGGAGACCATTTGAGTCTAGAAGGACAATTGGGTGGAAGAAGAAATCTACCTGTTTGTTCTCCTTGGTCTCAGAACTAAGAACAAGTGGGGCAGGGGAGAAGAAGGTGATGGAGGCTCCTAACAGTGAGATGTGCCCCGAAGGGGAATGGGCTGCTGTGGAGGTGATGGGCCGCCCCCCACTGGGTGGAGGTTAAGTGAGACGTCCCCCCGTGGAATACAAGATGGCCACAGAGGTCCCTTCTGAGGCTCATAGACTGTGGTTCTATGATGGACTTTAAAAGACCTTAGAGGTCATTTAGTCAAATAGATAGAGAACTCTGCAGGCAGCACCTTGACTTAGAAAACCACAAATTAACATTATCTATGTTGTATCATAACTTTATTTATTCTGTTAAACATTTCACAGTTACATTCTAATTTGGTTCTAGCCCATGGGGCCCCAAGTTTGACTCCTCTGCCACAGTGACCTACGGCATGAACCTCTTCTACTGCACCCCCAGGGAAGGGTTATTCAGCCTCTGCTCGCACCCCTCCAGTGACAGGGCTCTCAGTCCCTATGATTGTTGAGCCCAATGGTTAGAATTTCATTCCCTCTCCTGAAACATCTGCCTCCTTGTAACATAGTTCTGCTTACTAAAACCAAGCAGCCTAAACCATGTGGTTATCCTTCAGATAGCTGAGGTCAATGAAGCCTCCCTGGGGCAGCTACGTGGTACAGCAGACAGAGCACAAGGCCTGGAGTCAGGAAGACTCGAGTTCAAATACAGCCTCAAATACATCCCTTAACCAGTTTGCCTCAGTTTCCTCATCTGCAAAATGGGGATAATACTAGCACCCACCTCCCAGGATTGATGTGAGGATCAAAGGAGATAATAATTGTAAATCACTTAGTTCAGCGCCTGGCACATAGTAGGTGCTATATAAATGCCAGCCATTCTTACTGTCTCCAGGTTTCTCTGGGAACTCCATCCTTGCTTTTCATTTCTGCTCATAGGAACTTGATAACCAAATTAATATGATTCCCACATCATCAGCCTTGTTTTCAATAAGTACTACTCAGAGTAAGGCTCTCTTTGCCCTCAGCCCAAATTAAATTAGAAGCTAGGGGGAGAAAGGTCATTTTTGCTTATTTTCCAACAATTCTCCATTGCATCTCATCACCTTCATTCAATGTGTTTATCCCTGATACAAAACCATGCCAACTTTTCACTGTTGTGGAAAATGTCATTTCCCTATATTTCTTCTCATTGGGTTGGCAGGGCAAGTTAACCTCAACCATTTAAATTTGTGTTTAACTGATTTCATGGAATTTGGGTTTAATAGCAGGGTTTTTCTTGGATTCTCCTACACTGTTTTTCTCTCGACTGGTCGTGTCATGCGGCATCTGAAACTAAATGGATTTCAAATCATTTTCAGGAGAACAAAAAGTTCCTTCCATTTTTCATTTTGAATGAAATTATAGTCAATTCTTACTCATTTGTAAGACTTTCCTCATTCTGAGCTCTGCTGTTGTTTTCAGAGTCTCATTGACATGAGACATGAGTGAAAACCATGCTTAGCAACCCCTACCTTCCTTTGGTTCAAGAAACCCAGCAAGAGACCTTTGGAATCAAAATGCCACCCTCCCCTTTCAGCAAAGATGGAAATCCTGAAACAGGGACACAACCAGTATACAGCCAAGTTCCTATTCGGGTTAAGTAACACAGTAAACAGACTGCAGGACCTAGAGTCAGGAAAACCTGAGTATAAATCCGGACTCAAATACTTACTAGCTGTGTGACTCTGGGCAAGTCACTTAACTTCTGATTATCTCAGTATCCTCACCTGTAACATTGGGATAATAACAGCATCTACTGCATAGGGTTGTTGTGAGATTCAAATGAAATAATTATTGTAAAGTACTTAGCATAGAGCCTGGTCCATAGAAAATGAATCCCAGATAATTTTGACTTCATACAACCCCAATTACCATATTTTACATAATTATAATTTTGAGTAGTGCAAATTTGAATGCAGTGACCACACCCTGGGATCTATTACTCACATTAACCGGGACTTAGTTGTATAACAGATCTTCTCAGGAAGACACTTTGTGTCATGCTGAGAATTGATGCTGGCTATCTCCCAGATGGATTGGAGAGTAAGGAAAGGTTCTAAGCAGGAGTACTGGACAATCAAAGTGGTCCGTTTTAACCCCTCTGTTCCCAGTCAGTTTTTCATAATGGGGTTTCACTGATACGTTTGAAGTATTACGGATTCCGAGGTCATAGACATCCATAATTAAATGTGTGTAGTACATATATCTATATATACATATATCCATTTATATCCATATGTACACATATAAAAACCTAAGGCCTTGCTCAAAAATGAGCCCCTAAAGTTCCCCCAGGTTTTTGGCATGCTTTGGGTCAGCCCTGATTAAAATCATGGTTCACAATCCCCCAGACGGTCTTTTCCTTTTACCATACCAAACAGAAAACACATTAACTTAAATCAAAGGTATTAAACAGAGTAGCAAAGTAAATAAAGTAAAATCCCCCCCAAAAAAAGAAAAGAAACCAAACATAAGAAAAAGAGAGAAAGAAGGAATGAAAGAAAGAAAGAAAGAAGGAATGAAAGAAAGAAAGAAAAGACACCAAACATAAGAAAAGCTCTTGGAGGGCAGGGACTGTTTCATTATTAGCTTCATATCTTCAGCATCTAGCTCAGCACAGGTTCTTAAAGAATGCTTGTTGGATTTGAATCAAACCTTTTACAGATGAGGAAACTGAGACCTACAGAGGTGAAATTACTTGCTCAGGGTCACACAGGTAGTAAACAACAGAGCTAAGATTTGATCCCAAGTCCCAATTGTAGGATTCTTTTCATGCTACCTCATTGTTTTATTCTATCTTAGCTAAGATTTATTAAGTTCCTCCAGGGGCAGACAGTTTGACATAGGGATCCATTTTGTCTGTGTGACTTTGGACAAGTAACTTCTCCTCTCAGTCCCCTCTGCTAATTCTTTAAGATGAGAAGTCACAGAGTTGGGACAAATATATCCTTCACCAATGAAACCACAGGTCCAGAATTAAAAAGAAAAAAGTCCCAGTGAGGGGATTAATGCTAGGCAGTAGGGACGAAGAGACCAAGACAAAACAATCCCTGTCCTCAAAGAGCTTACATTTTGTGGGTTCAAATTCTGATCCTTTAAACTCCCAATTTAGCATTTAGCACATACATGCCTGTGTCTGGTGTGAATACCAGACAGAAACAGAGCAGTGATTTCATCCTTGGGGGGATTTCCTGGTGGGAGAACTCCCTTCACCAACGACGATTTACATTCTGTCTTTGTAGCTAACAGACTGTCCAAGGGGTGTGGAGGTGAAGTGAGAGCCAGGTCTTTCTGACTATTCCCAGCACACTAGGCATTCCAGCATACTCCCTCACAAACACTGGTAAAGTAATAGCCCAAATACCCTCTGAAAACCTATTCTTCAAGGTCTTGAATTCTAATGAACACCCACCTCCACACCTTCCCTGCCCAACCATCCTGATATGGTTTTAATACTTGAAGGACCAGCAATTGTATTCATGTGGGCATTCCATCCATCCATCCATCCATCCATCCACTCATCCATTCATTCCACAAGCATTTTTTAAATTATATTTTATTTGTTTCAAACAGCAAAAAATCCACCTTGTTATCTTCCATTCCAACATCCAATTGGGAGCAAAAAAAAAAAAACAAAAAACCAACCCAGACATATATAGTTCATGAAAGCAAATTTCCACATTGGCCACGTCAAAAGAACTTTCTCATTCTGCATTCTGAATCTTTCCCTGCTCTCTTGGGAGGTAGGTAACATGTTGCATCATTAGCCCTTTGGAATTGTAGGAATCATAGCTGGTGATTACACTGATCAAAGTTCCTAATTTTTTCAAAGCTGTTTGCCATAAGTATTAAGTATCTGCTATGTGCTAAACATTGTGCTAGGCATTGGATCACAAAGACAGTCATGGAACAGCTCCTGCCCTCAAGGAGTTCATGTTCTATTGAGAGGAAATGTGCAGGTGGAAATTGACACAGAATATATCCAAAGTAAATACAATGTAATTTTGGGGAGGGAGAGAGGGAAGGATAGCTTTTTATAAGAAGGGGGCCTTAATCTGAGTCTTGAGGGAAACTAGGGACCTTCTGAAACGAGGTACAAGGCTCTCTGGGTCCCAAGTAACCTCTCACTCATGTTTCTGGCACATCTCTCCATTGACTAGGAATGCTATCCTTATAATGACAGTGTGCCCCCTCTTTACAAAAAGTCTGTCATCTTTCCCAGCTCACCCTCCCTCTCAATTACAGAGCATAGAAATTTGGCCTGTGAAGTACAACACTGTTAGGGATCAGGTTATCTACTAAAAAATGCACAAATAACTTTTACAGTTACATAACTCACTACGGAGGAATGGTGCTGTTGAATCCTCAGGCACGACCCCAGTCTCACCTTAGAGGGGCAGGGTGAGAGGGGCTTCTGGGTAGCTGTTCTGCCTCTGTGGAAGAGGGGTGCCTCCCCAAAGCCCATAGGGAACATGGGCCCGTTTGGGACCCTCCTGGGGTTGTACCTGTGAGGCCTCCTTCAGGGAAAGTCACCAAGCTGAGGCCAATGTGGACAATGTTCTAACATTTTTGATGAATGGCTGATATTCACAAAGAGCTTTGAGATTTGCAAAGTGTTCCATGAGCATGATCTCTCTTAATACTCAGAACCCCCTCATTATCCCCATGTAACAGATGAGGAAGCTTAGCAAGTTTCTTGAGGTCACACAGGTAGTGAGTAAGGTGGGATTTGAACCCAAGTCTTCCAGACTCCCAGTCCAGTGTTCTATCTGCCCCACCATGCTACCTCTCTGATGGGAAAAATGGAAATTATAAAGCATAAAATTTGGCAGAATTGTGAGCCTTTGAGCTATGCCATGACTCATTAGACAGAACCAACTCCAGGACTCTCTGTCCTGGGCCCTTTGGGGAATGGGGGAGAGGAGAGTTCATGGTGGCTTCTGAGGGAACCATATCATGTGTTTACTGGTAGAAGGGTTGAGAGCTTTCTGTTCCTTCCTCGAGGCCCCCCTCCCACATATGTGTGTGTGATACACACATACATGCACACACACATATCCAAATTCCTCACATTGCAAGCCACCCTTTGGAGACTGGAGCCCAGGACCAATTAGAGTAGGATGAGGTAAGTCTGCCAACTGATAATCACCACAACACCTGTGGCATTTGGAAATATTGCCTCACAAAATTCCTGGGGCCTTAGGTAAATCATTGGATTTCAGGCAGGGGAAAATGAATCACATATGTGTCTTCCCGCTAAGACTTGATATGTATTGGTCTAGAAGGCCCATCATTGTAGCAATGCCACCCAAGTATGTAAGGCATGTGATACAGGGAGGGGTGTTCTAAAAGCTTACAAAGGAAGAGGAAGAGCAGAAAAGGAAGTCTCTGAAGGCACCATCATTCCAAGGACCAGACCACCCCATGGGTCTCGGCATAGAGTTCAATAAATGACCCTCATCCTCCTTGACCTCTTTATGGCTCCTGTCACTGTTGACCACCTCCTCTTTTGGGACACTCTGTCCTCTTTGACCTTCATGATCCTGTTCTCTCCTGGTTCGTCTCCTACCTGTCTGACTTCTCAGTCTCTATTGCTGATTTTTTATTCATCTCTTTTTCCTAAACATAGGTGCCCCCTCTCCCCAGGTTCTGTCCTGGGTTGTCCTAGTTATCAATAGCTACCTCTTAGTGACCTCATCTGTTCCCATAGGTCCAATTAACACCTCTACCCACTGAACTCCCAGACTGAAATATCCAGGCACAATCTCTCTCCTGAGCCCCAATCCCTCATTGCCAACTGTTCCTTTGACCTTTCCTCTTGAATGTCCCATCAGCTTCTCAAGCTCAACATGGCCAAAAGACAATTCATCATCTTCCCCTTATCCCCCAGCCTCCTCCTCTTCCAACTCTCTCTACTTGAATTGATGGGGTCACCATCCTCCTGGTCTACCAGGTTTGACAACCAGTCACCACCCTTGCCCTAAAGCTCACTCCTCTCACCTGGATATGGCCACGGGGTCCCAATTGTCTCTCCCCTTTATAACCACTCCTTCACAGCACTGCTAAGTAAGTTTCCTAACACACAGGTTGGAACCATTGTCCTCAAGCCCACAAAACTTCAATAAGATAAAACGCAAACTTTTTAACCTGGCATGTCAGGCCCTCTACCATCCGGCCACACCCTGCATTCCCAGCCTTCAGCACTTCCTTCATACGTTCCATCCAAAGAGGATTACCAATTACTCTGAGACTCAACATGCTGCCTCCCACCTCTCTGGATTTGCACAGGCTAGTCCCCATTTTTGTAATGCCCCTCTACCTGACCCTCAGGATCCCATCATCCTCAGACTTGGGTCAGCTCTCACCTCCCCCAGCCAGCTTTCCCACAACCCCATGACTTGAAGGTATTCTTTCCCTTTTCTAGTCGACCAAGAGCACATTGTCTGGAGCTCTCCCTTACCCCTATCATTTCCAACTCTGTTTTCTTCTTATTTCTATGCATCTCTTATCTCTCTACCTAGTAAAAATGTTATTTCCTCAAGAGCAGACATGGTGTCATTTTAAAAATTTACATCTCCAGTGCCTAACTCAGAAACTTGAATATAGAAAGTACTTAATAAATGTAAGTTGAATTTAATTTAAACTATGTAGACACAAAGACCACCTCAGGACACAGCTTGGCCACCTACCTTCAACATTCAGGCTCAGGAAGCAGGGTAACCCAGGCCGGGGGGCAAGCGTCCTCAGGAAAACACGTGACATGCCTCCCTTTTGGCAGGTCACCCATTTCAGAGGCAGTGGAAAATGACCACTCTGCATGCTGCTGCCATGGCCCCGCTTGAACACATCTCTGACCTGCCAACTTGTTCATCCCTTTGGCTCTCCCATCCAGGCAGGATTTCTGAGCATTGGGTAACTGTATTATTAATAGGGGTTGGGTCACAGTATGGAAAAAATTCTAGGCAGCCCTTTGAAACAGCTCCCGACCCAAGGCCATTTGGGGGCATCATCGTATTTGGGGATCTCTGGGTCCCAAAAGGAAGTCTCTCCCCTTGCACCTAGTTTCTTATTTTGTTATGTGCTCCTTAACGATTTTCCGAGGTTCACTTAGTTGTAGTAATAAGAGCATGGGACCTTTACATAGGAGATTTATCCCTATTACCACAATGACTCCATGACCCAGGTATTATTATTGTTGTTATTGTTGTGATGATGGTGATGATGATGATTGGTGATGATGATGATGAGAGCATTTATTAAGCACTTACTATGTGCCAGGCACTGAGGATACAGACAAGCAAAACAATTTCTGCTCTCAAGATGTTTACATTCTAATGAGGCAAGACTAGGTATAAGAGGGAGCTGGAGTAGGGGAGGGGGGGAGGAGCCAGCGGTTGTGGAGCTGGCCAGGAAGTAGCACACAGAAGCCTGGTTCTAGGCAGATAAGGTGAAAACTCACCTGTTTCGAATCTGGCATCCCAGGGGCTGAATCTTAAATTCTGGTGGAAGGGAGAAGGGGCCGATGGTCAGGAGCAGAGGCAGGTGAGTAGTCACACATCACTGTATGTGATCTGTTGCCCTCATCTTCCTAGCCCTCTGTAGCTTCAGTCGCTGTTCACGTCACCTCTTTCTGAATACTCTCTTCCTTTGAACGCCGCAACATGGCTCTATCCTGGTTCTCCACCCACCTGTCTCACCATTTCTTCTTCGAGTGCAGGTGAAACAATCCCACAGGTGAAGCTGAGAAAGAGAAAGAATCATCATAAGGCCAATGAGTGGTAGAGTCAGGACTGGAGCCCAGGGCTCTCCCGACTGCAATCTTCATGCTCACCACTACTCCATCCTGGCTCGCACAAAGCCCTGGGACCCTATCGCTGGGGCTCTCCTAACCCAAGGGCCCACCCTTCCTTCTCCCCGTGGCCCACAGCATCATCTGCGTTTTGTGAATGTGAAAAACTGCTCCCCTTTCTAGAAGACCAAGATTTTCTCCCCCTGGGGACGATGATGTGGTACCTCCAGGGGCGTTTGCCCAGCTAATCATCTGCCTGATTCCACAGCTCTGAACATGATGCCCTGTGCAGGTTAAACTCATCACCTCTAATCTCATCACCAGGCTGTTTAAATCAAGCCTCAACCGATTCCGCCTTCTTCTGCCTCCTCTCCTCTCTGATTGGCGGGCTGGAGGACCAAACGCCACCTCTAACAATACCATCCTTTATAGAGGGCAGACCCTGGACTTTGGCGCTGGCTTCGCCCTGCATCTGTTCCTCTGCCAGGTTTCCATTCCAGTGAACAAGACGCCCCCCAGACCAGGTACTCCCTGGTCCCCGCCTTTCCTGCCTCCCTTTGTGGTTTGTGTCCCCTCATTAGGCTGTAAACTCCTTGACAGCGGGTATCGTCTTTCTTTTTATTAATTATAAACCCAGTGATTAGCAAAGTGCCCATCACATAGTACTATCTTAATAAATATTTCTTGGGTTGAATTGGACTTGGACCCCTTTGGCAGTCTGGTGAAGCCTATGGGGCCACTTCTCAGAAGAAGGTTTTTAAATGCATAAAATAAAATACACAGGATTGAAAAAGAAACCAATGATATTAAAATACAATTATCAACATTTTTTAAACAAGTTCATGGACCCCAGTTTAAAAACTCCAGTCTTAGTATATACAACAGACAACAGTCCATCACTGCGCCTGTCCCCAAAGCCTTTCTTTAAATAAATAAATATTTTATTATGCCCTTTTAAAAAATCAGTTATTTTCTTATGATGATGAGACTGTAGCCTTCTCCCATCAAACCCTCTCTTACAACAAAAATACAATTAGGCAAAATAAATCAAAATGTTGGCCATGTCTGACAAAGTATGCCCCATTCTGTACCTATGGTCCACCACCTCTCTGCTGGGAGGAAGGCACGTTTCTCTCCAGGCCTGTGAAGACAGCATTGGCACTGTGCTGATGAGAACTCTAACATCTCTCTGTGTTGTTTTCCTTTACATTCCTCTACTCAAAGACTTTCTGTCCTGGAAGAACCTGCTGGAGTTTCATGCTCTGTGATTACAGCCCTCAAGAACCCTGAGTTCTCTCTGGCATGTGATGAGTCATCAGAATCAGACTTGCGGGAGGGTTGATTAACGTACAACCTCAAGACGTCTTCCAGTGGGAAGACCCTGAGAGGTCATTCAGCCTGGTATGCTGAAAATACAATCTAGTGATCCAGGTGTTAAGAGAATGTCCTGATTCACACAGAGCCAGCATCCTAGGCTCCAAACACAGATGTCTTAAGTGAATGTTAGCCCTGCAATGGGATGAATCCCAAAGACCATACACAGGGAGGCTGAGGGTTGGGGGCACAAAACTTTCCCAGGACGGTCACCAACCCTGCAGGAACCTCTAGAGCCCATCACGTCCCACTAGGTGACAATACCTAAAGTGGATTGGGTGATTTGTTAGGTCAGGGGACCAGGGTCTAAAACAGGCCAGGACAGAAGATGTAACAGGTTCAGTTAACTCCCCTCTGAAATTCGAGAGGTGAGAATGAAAAGAGGTGATGAGATGTCTGCAGATGCTGGTGACACCTGAGAAGGTGGGCGCATCCTCCTCCCCACTCCCCAGGAAAGGAGTCCCTGGCAGCTGTGGGGAATAGCTTTGAACCAGCCTCCTGACTTCTGTCTGGGAAAAACAAGATAGTCACTTCTCTCCTGGGCCTGGTCTCAGTGAGTCAGGTTACTTGGCACTTCAGCCAGACCCTATCACAGGATGAAATCTTGTGGAATTGCAGAATCACAGGGCTGGGAAAAAAATGCCCAAAGGTCATCCCCTCTGCCCCCTGCTTCTAAGAGAGAATGTAGCCAAGCCAGGAGTGAGACATCCATGAGCGAACTATCCCCTGAGCGGCCCCTCACCATATCAGCTTAACACAACAGGAAGGTGACCTGGGCAAGGAATGACAGATCCCCAAAAAACCTCCTGGCCCTGGTTTCCTGGACGCTCGCCCGCCAAGTCCTCCATGACCCTGATCTCAAAGGGGAAGAAGGAGTGGGGAAATTGGCAGTCTTACCAACAACTGCCATGGGCCCTCAGTGAACCCTTGATGATGGACTGAAAAGAGGGCACAGGTGGGGAGGGGAAGGAGGGAGGGAAAGTAGGAGGAGAGATGGCCAGAAAACTCCCATGACCAAGGACCTCTGACCCTCTTTCCTCTTCACCATCAAGGCTGGATGCTTCCAAGTGTAGGGTTCCCTCCTTCAAAGCAGACTGCCATCCCTCTAACACTTGATAATGAGACCTCGATGAGGAGGGGGCCAGGCTTTGGAGTCAGGAGGACTTCTGTGTCCCCATGGAGAAGGTACCTAACCTCTCACTGCCCTCAAAATTGTTTTGTATTTCCTCTGTATAGATTTAGTAATGACTTATCTGCACACAACAGGCTCATGAATTTAGAGCTGGAAGGACCCTCAGAGACCACTGAATCCAACCTCTCATTTTATTCACGAACAAACCGAGACACAGGAAGGTTGTGACTTGCCCAGGACCACGCAGCGAGTAAGTGTCCGAGGCAGGATTGGAACCCAGCTCTTTCCAACCCCAAGTCCATGGCTCTATCCATTACAACAAGAATGAAGCTCCGTGAAGATGGAGGTTATTTCATTTTTACCTTTTCATCACCACCATATAGTAGGTACTTTAACATGCTTGTGGAATGAAAGGATTGAATGAATGATTGGTCTTTGAGAGCTGCCATGAACTCTAAATCCTACATCCTGAGGCCAACCTGGTGCTGACATATTCCATTCCATTCCTGGACTCGAAGTCTCTCTGGGCTAATGGCGCCCCCTAGAGGAGATGAACCCAAAGTCGCCTCCCACAACACCCACAATCACCCACAACAAACAGCATGAAGGGATTCCTGGTGGCTCTTTGATACAACGGTCTAAGTCAAGGATGCTGCAATCACAGGAGCTCACAAGTGATCTCTGGGCATCGCACGTCTCACAGATGAACCATTTTGTTTCCCTGAAGCACAGCAGCTAACCAAGGCAGGTTTGGCCTAGGAAGTGTTAGCTTCTGAAAAGGCTGCCCAGGCGGCTGCTACAGAGACCCTCCCACCCCAATGAAGAGACTCACTTCCACGCGCTTAAGAGGTGCCTGCCAGGTGCCAGACACTCTGCTAGGCACTGGGAATTTTGAGACAAGAGTTGAATGTTTCCTGCCCTCAAGGAAATGACATTCTACTTGGGGGGACAGGGGTCTGGAGGTTGGGGAAGAGGAAGAAGAAAAGGAATACACCCCACTCCCCAGTCCCCACCACCACCACCAAACCTCTTCCATCTTAGATCATCCTCTGTCTATTCTCTCTGTATCTAGCGGATGGCTGTTTGTCTGAACACTGTGCCCTCCCATTGGAATAAAGCCTCTCAAGGGCACAGACTATTTTTACCTTTCTTTTTGGCCTCAGCCCTTAGCACAGTGTCTGGGCCCACAGTGTTTAATAGAAGCTTATTCACTGAGGCCTTTAACCGAATGGCGATGTAAATAGGGAGAAGAGGACCAATGTGAGTGATTTTGAGAAAATGGACTTAGCAGTCCCTTAGAAATAGCAGTGAGGGATTATGAAAAGTTGAGGATGATGCCAAAGCTGCAGATCTGGAAGTCTGAAAGGGTGATGGAGTCCTTGAGAAAAAAGAAAGCTAACCGGGACGGGGGATTGAGGGAGGAAGATCATGAGGTGTCCATGGGACAGTCAACTGGAGCTTTCCCAGCAGGTCACTGGCGATGCAGCACTGGGGAGAGGGTGTGATGGGAGCAAAGGAAGGGCTTGTTCCCAAGAAAAACTTTTGTTCTCTTCCCCATCAAGTCCACATGAGAGAACTGAGGTCATTATTATTTCTGATTTCATCCCAAGGATGAAAATCCCATCTTAAGAAGATTGCTCATCGGTCAACAAGATGCTTTATGAACTAAAGAGGAGAGACTGGAAGCAGGAAGAATGCTAGTGACGCTGAGGCACGAGATGATGAGACTGAATGATGCCATCTGTTCTCGTCTCTCCCAGATGCCTCCATTGCCAAAGGGAGCAGGACCAGACCCATGATTTCATGGCATAGGGAGAACTCTGTCATGAGGACATTCTCTCTATCAATGCCAGTTGGCACCTCCTCTGCCCCAAAGGTCTTAGAGAACTGCCCAGAGCATTGGGAGGTTTCATGACTCACCAAGAGTTACAACCACCAGTAAATGCCAGAGGCAAGTCTCGAACTCACACCTGCTCTATCAAAACCAGCTCCCCATTCACTCTGCCACACTGTCTCTCTACAGTTGCCATAGATTTTGGTGATTCTGAAGTGGGAATGTGGAATGGTTAAGAGGGGAAGAAAAAATGTGAGGGATGTTACCCAGAAATACTGGAGGAACCTCATAGGTAATCTAGCCCAATCAATGCCTTCATTTTCCAAGGAAAAAATGAGGACTCATAGAAATGGAATGATTGGTAGCCCAAGGTCACATGGAAACCTGGAGATAAAAATGGTGTCAGATACCACTGGATAATAATAGCATACTGAGTATTGGACGGTCCAACAATTGCTATATTCTGTATTCAAGCCTCTAATACAACTTGCCATCCTTCCAACCCAGGAGAAGGAAAGAGCTTCGATGGAACTCAGGGTTTCATAGTAATTCTGAGCATGTGGCATTAAGAGCACTCTTGTAAAAGCCTATGCCAGCAGCCCCAGCTGGGTCCTGGCTGGCCACCTTCCTCCAAGAGGGCATTCAGGTTTATTTATTTATTGTTTGTTTATTGGCGAGATTTATTGCCCTGAGAGCCAAGGCCATTTGGCCTCGGGGGCCAGAGAAATCACTGGGAGAACATTAATGTCATCTGTAGGCACAGTGTGTGTTCCTTTGCCCATCCCAGCTTTCAAAGGCTCAACGGTTATAGAAGTCTATCCATTGGGCCAACAAGAAAATTGAAGACAGAGTTCAAATGGGCCATTGAACATGGCTGTGAAAAGCAGAGAACCTGAAAGTCAGACCAAGGGGTTTTATAGCCTTATTTATAGGAGAGGACTTTGTACCCCCTTATAAGAGTAGAGTGAATCAGTCTGGGACAGGAGAAATGGCACCAGATCGGGAGTCAGAGAACCAGGGTTTAAATCCCAGCTCTTCTTCTCATTGCCTGCTTAACCACAGGTGAATTACAATGGCCTTAGTACCCTCATCTATAAAATGAGGGTCTGGACTGGTGACCTCTAAGATCCCTTCACCTGTGAGGCCAATTGAGCTCTGTTAAAGATCCTCAATGCTTGGCAGTTCGAATCTTTCTTCTTGCCATACTGGGTAGAGTAGTGGACATGGAGGCAGGAAGATTGGAAACATCCACCTGGGAGAATAGGATCAGTCTAGCTAAATTTGGAATTAGCAGAAATTCAATCTGCCCACCCTGGTTCATATAGACCCAGTCATCAGATAAGGGGCCAAGCAGAACAAGTCTGACTCCTAGTGCCTGGCCCACAGTAGGCACTTAATAAATGTTTATTTCCTTCTCTTCTCTCCCTTCCTCCTAATGGAAACTACAGTCTACTACAGGAGATGTGATACATTTATAGCTAGGTCTAATGCAAACAAGAGTATGAAACACAAAGTGCCTCATAAATGTTTGTTGATTCTTTAATTGAGGGTAGCAAGGAAAGATCCAAAGACCTCAAGAAATCTTTTACGGGGGAGGTGACCCCATTAGGGAGCTCATGGAAGACTTCTCAAAGAAGGGGGAAACCTGCACAGAGCAGATTGAGAGACAAGAAGATCTCTGAAAGAGAGAAACAAGGAAGCATCTCCCAGACATGGACTGGTATGTAGAGAGTTTGATGAGAGAAATGTGAAAGACTGGAAATGTGGATTGGAGCCAGACTGAAAAGGGCCCTAAATATAGATCTGGTTCGACTCAAGCACCAGCATTCACAATCAATAAAAAATGAGTTCTTGTTTTATTGTTTTCCTGTTTTGTTTAATTGCCAGATTTGCAGTTGAATGGTTTTCTACTATTTTCCCCTCATGTAAGTATGTTGCATTTCCGCCACATTTGGGGTTGAGTAGCTTTTGGTTGGCAGGCCTGGGATCCTGACTGCCATTTCTAGTTTTACTTCCATGGGGAAATGATTCCAAGTTTCAGAGGACTTATATGAAACTCTGGGAACGAGAGCCCTTTGGAAGTCAGGGCAGCCTGGGATGCCTGGGGGATTCTGGAGCTGATAATAAACACTGGCAAGAGCCGGTCCAAAACAAATGTGAATTCTGCCAAAATAGAAAACCACACCTTCTCTGGAAACGTCGATTTGGGAGATGGATTTTCCCAAATTAGCAGGTTTAGGACTGAGGGGCCTCAACCAATAAATACCACACACTCTGGGTGGAAAGGGGTTGTCACTCCAGAGAAAACTGATCTCATACCACTTAAGGGTACCTAAGCTACCAGCAAGATTTGACCAACCCTCATTCAGATCTGGATTGGACCAGATGACTTGGAGGTCCCTTGGGATTCTAAAGTTCTGTGATTCATAGTATCATAGATTTAAAACTGGAAGTGACCTTAATCCAACCTTCCCCATTTTACAGAAAAGGAAACTGAGGCCCAGAAAAGTGATGTGACTTGAGCTCAGTCATACAGCTTGTAAGAGTCAGAGGCAGGTTCTAACTCAAATCTTCCTGACTTCATGTCCAGCACACTATCTGCCGTGACATTCTTCCATCTCCTGGTCCCTTCTGCAAGGGACTTTCTTCAGAGTTTATTGGAAAGCTCTTACCCCATAGGGAAAAACTACAGAGAAGATCATGTTGAATAATGTTCACAGATGCCATTGGCTTAGTGGGACAGCTGCAGCTTTCCCTCAAGCCTTTCGCCAAGAAGTCCACTCCCTATTTTGTGGCCCTGCCACCATAAGCCATGGCTTGGCATGCCCAACTCTGATCTCCATCTCAGGGGAAGGACTGAAGAGCTCTTCCTCACATCCTGGTCTTGGGCTTAGAATTTCATCTGGGAAGCTCCAGGTCTCCACAGCTGTGGGCTTAAGGGCCCAAGCAGACTCAAAGTAATAATATAGGTCCATTTTTATTTCATCTTACTGACAGAATGCAGAAAACACCACTGCTTTACCACAAAGAGTCAATATAATTTTCCCACTCTGGTCAGTCCTACCTTCCCTATTCCTATATAGTCCTCCAGATTAACGGCCCCACTCCATGGTTTGGACCGTCTTCTCAGGAGAAGCAAACTTGTGGATGCCAGAGGGGAAACCTCCCTGACATTCCAGTGACCAATCCCTGGGAAGAGAAACAAAAATCCGAGGTTCTCACCACTCTGCTCCCTGCTCCTGGGAGCCCTGTGGGAATGCAAGATTCTAGAGGGAGGCATCTCCCCCTTCTCATCTCCTACAAGCACCATTATGGCTTTAAAATATGATAATTATTTAGGTCAGTCAGCCCTGTACATGGACACTGAAACTGCCACCCCCCAAAATATTAAAACTTGTTTGGAATTTTGGGCTTTTTGAGTCTGATATGCAAATATCATGGGGTATCCTAGATTTGGTAGCTTATATTGCTACCTCCATAATCTTTGAGGCTGAGGGGCAAGAGAATGGAAATCAGGGGACCTGGGTTCAACCCTCAGTCCTGCTACTAATTAGTTGTGAAAGACATCAGGTGCTTAATAAATACTTGTAAATAAGGAATAAATAATTTTTTAAACTTGTAAATAATGAATAAATAAACCACATATATCTAGATATGTGTCTTATTCTGATGCCTCATTTTTAGAGATGATTTCACTTCCCTTTAAAAAAAATTCCACAAATGCCCTCATCTACTGTCCTTATCCAAATAAATTCCAAGAATTGTAAAAAATCATCATATTGAAAAAAAAAGTTACTTCCGGTTAAATCTATAAAGCCCTCATTCCCAGAGACCCATGGGGCATGCAGTAGGCTTGTGTCAAAGGTATTAGCCACGGTTCTCATAGGGCCCCTTTGCCCCCACCATAGGCTTTGTACTTTAGGTCCCATTTGTTTACACAACCATAAATTAAAATTACACATCCCGAATACATCTTTCTCATGATGGCAGTCTTGGAGCAGCAGCAGAAAAAGAGGTTTCCCATAACTCTATCAAATGTCCAAAACTGTATCCAAAGGCACGTAACACATCCCTGGTTTCTGACTACCTGAGCCAAAGGCATGGTCACCTGAAAATAATCCGGGCTCCTCAATGAGCTGGACATCTGGCCTGAGGTGGAGGGGCCAATCACTTTCCTTGATGCAAGAGTGGATGTCTTTACCCCAGGCAAGGAGGCTGCTATCAGCTAACCATGAAAATTCATACCACCTGTGACAACTGGGCTTTCACAGAGCTCCCCTCTCCCCACCCCCACCTCCTTCCTTCCAAAGACTTCGTTTCACAAACATTTCCTCAGAGGGTGTCTTCATCCAAAGACACAGGGGCTCCCCTCAGGGTAGAGAAGCCCCCAAAGTCAGTGGTGATTGCTGCACCTCATCAAGGCCTATTGGGCTCCACCATTAACTCAAAGTGCTGGCTGCATTAGGTCAATGGCTAAGGCAGATCCCTTCTGCTCAGCTGGTAAGGGCAGGGCCCATGGCCAGTTATGGTGCATCAAAAGAATTCCTACACTGCTTAAGAAACTCTGTGTGGTGGGCACAACGGAATCAGTAAAAGAGTCAGAGGTGCATGTACATATATACATACACACATTTAACATCATATACTATTAAAGAGAACATATTTTAAGGAAAGAAGTAAAAGGAGTTTGACCACATTTCCCATAGATAGAGCATTCAGCCTGGATTCAGGAAGACTCATCTTCACAAGTTCAAATCTGGTCTCAAATACTTACTAGTTAAGTGACACTGAGCAAGTCACTTCACCCTGTTTACCTCAGTTTCCTCATCTGTAAAATGAGCTAGAGAAGAAAATGGGAAACTGCTCCAAGCAGTATCTTTGCTAAGGAAACCCCATGAAATTGGACAGAAGGAGAGAATTTGGAACCGATTATAATTTTTTTTTTAAAAAAAGCAAGATTTGATGAATCCCAGGGATAAGGGAATCAATGATCTAAGAAAATATTGTTTGGGGGAAAAGCACTGGAGAATGAATCAGGGAAGCTGGCTTTTCTTCCTACCTCCAATTACTGGGATAAAGCCAGTTCATCTCTCCCAGTTTCAGTCTCCCCACAAGCAAGGGAGTGGCAGTCTTCCTAATACACGTGTACTTTTTTTTTTTACAGAAAACTGGGTTCCAAAAGAAATTTGAATTTACAAAAGAGAAGAAAAATGAGGTGGTGATTGTTTTCCTAAGAATCTTCATTTTCTAACAGGAATGCTTTCATCCCCAGGGAAGGACAGATGATCAGATCATAACCTTGGAACTGAAAGACTCATGTCAATATGACCTTCATTTTACAGAGTAAGGAAACTGAAGACTAGGAAGGTGGAGGGGATCTATCCAAGGTCTCCTGGGCTATCACTGGAGCCATCACTTCAACCCTGGTCTCTTGCCTCCACATCTAGCATTGGTGCCACTGCCTGGCTCCAAATCACCTGATGTTTTTAAAAAGAAAATGCTTTGGTTTCTGAAGGCAGAGGAAAGGACTGGGCAGGAGAAGGGAAGGATCAGCTTGATGTCACATCTTCTGACTTAGCATCCTAGCAGTCTTACCCTAAGCCCTTTGCTGACTGGGTGCAGCCCCCAGTGACTGGTCCCTTGTCATGAAATGACTGAGCAACAACTTATAGAACTTGAATCAAGAAGGCACCTTTAAATCACAGGTTTAAAACTAGAAGAGACAACAAAGGTCATCCAGTCTGGGTCCCTCATTTTATAGCTAATGAAACGGAGACCCAGAGGTTAAGAACCTCAGTCAAGGTCCCACAGGGGTAAGTGACAGATGAAATCAATGCCGTGTCATCCACAAACAGTAGCTTCTGGAGTTCTCCTTTGGATCTCCCCATTAGAATATAAACTCCTAGAAGGCAGGGACTATTTCTGTTTATCCCCATCCTTAGCATTTAAGAAATGCTTGTTGCCTAACTGACAGACTGACCCTGCATTGAATCTCCTCCATTCCAGTGGTGAATTCCTTTGACGAACATGTGTCTGTATGTTTTATGACTCACCTTTTCTCAATAATCACAGCTTATGTAACTTTATCTCCATGGTTATATATTTAAAAGTGTTTTGGATAATTCTGATGTACTCATGAGATATACCTTATCGTGACAGAGTCTTTCAGAAAGCATTTTACACTACTGAATAAAATGTTTAAGTTTTTGAGTTTTTTTTAATTAACAAACAATAAACATGGTAGGATTTCATATTCCCCACACCTATCAGTCAATCGTGTAGTCTATGGCACATCACCTTCGGAAGCTTTTTTGTTCCCTTTGTCCGCTGACCAGAAAGGCCCATCATGAACATGTAAATGACTCTACAAAAAAAAAAATAAAATAAAATAAAAGAGAGAGAGGAGAAAATAGGCCTAGAGGTCAGTAATTGTTGACATTCTCTCAACTGCCTTTTTCTGTTTTAATAATGTCCAGAACTCTTTCCCCCATGCCTTGGGTGCCCTCCCCTCCTTCAGCTACCTTATAGATTACTCTCTCAATGTCCTCACAATGCTGTCATCACTAGCACAGACCTGGTCCACGTACATTTGGCCTCATTCAGCTGTTTTCCCCATTTGGGATCTCTTTAATGCAATTTCTACCTCCTATGGAAAGGAAGGTGACATCTGAATCCAAGTGTGGGGGCTCCACTGTTCTTGATGGTCTTTGCAGATTTTTTCCATTTTTCTTCTATTTGTTGTCCTCCTTCCATTTCTTTCCTTAGATGTCCTTGGAATAACTTTGCCTGCCTAAATCCCCTGACCAAGTTTTCTTTGAATTGGTTTTTGCCTTCCACTTCTTTTCTCTTTTATGAGGATCTTTTATGATGATAAAATCTGTAGGATTTTACAAATGAGTTTATATTCTAAAAGGACTCATCCTGTCCAATACCCTTTTCTTTGCTCAAAGAAAATATTAACAATGGATAGGCATCACAAATTAGGGAATGGATGAACAAGTTATAATACATACATGTGAATTGAAAGGGAGCTGGCAACTCAATCAGAGCACTTTTCCTACTCTGCAAAGGGATGATAGGACATTGACAGGTATTTGCTTCTGATATTCTGGACTTTAGCACCATGCCTTACCAGCAATCTCACCCTGGAGCCAACCTTGATACCTACGTCTCCTCATCCTGAAATATCCCTCAGTGACATCATCTCCTTTTCCCATCAGTGAGTTCCTCCTGGTGCCTCTATTTTGGGGAGAGGCCCAGGTGAGCCAATCTTCATTCCCCTGGACTCAACACTATGGCTCCCGCCTGGATACTTTAACCCTCCCCCTCTTTTGTTCCCTATTGAGTGTTGTCTTCTCCCATTAGAATGTAAGCTCCTTGAGGGAAGGAATTATCTTCCTTTTTGCTCATATTTATATCTCCAGCACTTAGCACAGTGCCTGGCAGATTTTTGTTCAGTCCTGTCTGATCCTTCATGACCCCATTTTGGGTTTTCTTGGCAAAGACACTGGAGTGGCTTGCCATTGCCTTCTGCAGTTCATTTTACATATGAGAAAACTGAGGCAAACAGGGTTAAGGGACTTGTCCAGGATCACACAGCTAGTAAGTGTCTGAGGCCGGATTTGAACTCACAAATAGGAGTAGTCGTGACTCCAGGACCAATGCTCTGTTCACTATGGTGCCACCTAGCTGCCCACCTGGCACATAGTAAGCACTTAAATACTGCCTGCCTGCCTGCCTGCCTACCTAATACCTCTGCTATCTACCCCTAATTTTCTGTAATTACACCAACTGGGGTGGGGGGAAGCAAATCCTTCCCCTTTATGCTATAATTGCTCACCCTGGGTAGACTTTTAAATAATAATGTCTGATATTCATATAACATGCAAGGTTTGCAAAATTATTTACATGCTTTGTTTCATTTGAGTTTGACATCAGCTCTATGACATAGTTACAATTTTTATTCCTATCTTACAGATCAGGAAACCGAGGTGCAGAGATATTAAGTGACATGTCTGGGGTCATACAGCTTATAAGTAGCTGAGGTAGATTTGAACCCCAATCTTCTGTGCTACAAAGCCAATCTTCCATCCCACCAGGAATGTTTTGATCTCTGTTGAGGTATTAGAATCTGAGTGCCATGACACATCCAGTGATTTTGGAGCCACTGGCATTCCTAAGGCACCTCTCTAGACGTCCCATTGGACATATTGAGGACAGTGACCATGTGCAGTTTGTGGAACTAGTCTGGTTTTAAACAATCTGTCCATTCACAGATCTTCCTCATCCCAAGGTTCAGAGCTTCTCTTCTGAGATCAAAGTCACAGCTTCCAGACCACTGTGACATGCCCGATGACTTGGAGCGGGCTTTACATTTGAACAATTCAAGTGTAGCAGTACCATCCAATATGTGCTGTCCGAGAGCCAAAAACCTCAGTGCACCAGGAATCACACCAGTCAATGAGTGCAAACACACAGCAACCATGTCACTGTCACACTCCAAGGAAACGGAAATACTATTTCCTGAATTTTGTCCTCAGAACTGGAATCCTAAATCCAAAGCTGAACGAGACCTTAGATGCCATCTACCTGAAGCTCAGAGAGAGGTGACTTGCCCAGGGTCAAGTAGCTAACTGATGGCTGAGCCAGGCTTTCAGTTTGGACTCTGGAATGAGGCTCTGTTCTACCTGGAGGCTAGATAGCATGCAAGAATCATGTGCCTTCTAGTATATGGAGCTGGTGAAGACCTGGGGGAGAGCTAGTCTAACCCCCTGAAAGCCACTATTGGAGAAGTAGCTAGGACTGATGTTTCCTGCTTCATAACCCAATGCTTTTATCACCCTTCTAGGGCCCAAACTACCCAGCGAAACAGCAAAACATCTTTGTTCTATTTTCTAGGAGTGTTGAAATGTGTCCACAGAGTCACGTGGGGCTGGGATCTTTTATAAACTGAGTTACTTTTTTCAGTAATTCTTGGTCTATGGGAAGGTTATTCAATCATCTTTGGTATACTCCCAACAATGATTGATTTTGCTGAAATAGAAAGAGGCAAGTAAGAACCCCAGGATTTGACTCCTGCTTTAGTATCTGATTTTATTTCCCCATCCTGAAAGATCCACTCCTAAAGACACAGGAAAGATTTCCATTCAGCCTAATCCCAAGAGAGAGAGGCATTGGTATCATTCGTTCAATAAATATTTTAAGTGCCTACTTTGTGCCAGGCACTGCGATAAAAGATGGAAAGATAAAAATAATCAACCAGTAAACAAACATTTATTAAGCACCTACTATGTGCTAGATAAAGGCAGTTAGGTGGTACAGTGAATAGATGCCAGACTCGGAGTCAGGAAGACTCATCTTCATGAGTTCAAATCTGGCCCCAGACATTTGATAGCTGTGTGACCCTGGGCAAGTCACTTAACCCTGTTTGCCTCAGTTCATCTGCAAAATGAGCTAGAGAAGGAAATAGCCAACTACTCTAGTATCTTTGCCAAGAAAACACCGAATGGGATAATGAAGAATCAAATATGATTGAAAAAATGGCTGAACATGTGCTAGGAGATGGAGATATAAAAATAATTAACCAGTCAACAAGCATTCATTAAGTGTCTACTATGTGTTGAACACTAAGCTAGAACATAGATGGACAAAGACACTCCATCAATTAACAAGCATTTATTTAGCTCCAAATGTGTGCTCAGAGTCAGAGATAACAAACCCCAAACATCCCTGGCCTTCAAGAAGCTTCCATTTAACATGGAGGAGGGAGAGAACAATGCTTATACCGATAAGTCCATACAAAATGTCTGTGAAGTAATTGGGGAGGGGCAAGAAAGGGAAGGAAGAGGGCTGGGGAATCAGTCACATTTATTTATCACTTTTTGGTTTACAAAGAACTTAGAATCTCAGGGTTGGAAGGGACCTCAGAGAGCATAGGATCCCAGAGCTGGAGAGGCCATTAGAGATCATTTAGGGCAATCCTTCAGATGGGGAAACTGAGGCTCAGAGGCACTAAGAGCAGAACTCCACCCACCAAGGGGAACCCAAACCCAATCTCTTTTTCACTCCAGCCCCTGTGTTCAGCCACAGCCACCTAAGAATCCCCTCTGCTGCCCAGTGGTCACCAGCTCCCTGCCTAAATGTCTCCAGGGAGGAAGAATCCACCACCTCTGGAGGCCCTCTTTCCCATTTTTGGACCCCTCTAATTGTTCAGAAGTTTTTCCTTCCATCAAGCCAACATCTGCTCTCGGCAGCTTCTCCACCACTCCGAGTTCCTGCCTTCTGGAGCCAAGGAAAACCTCTCTAATCCCTCTTTCATGTGATGGCCCTTCACACACTTGAAGACAGCTCTCCTGTCTTCTTCTCCAGCCTAAATATCCCCAGGTCTCTCAACTATGCATATGCTGTCTTACTTACAGGCCAGAACCAGGAGTCCAGACAGAACTGGGGGGTCAAGCGGAGGCCAAGGAAGCGTAGATTTAGAGCTGGATAGAACCTTGGAAGCCCTCTAGCCAACCTCATGGACAGAGGAGGAGGCTGAGGCCTAGGGAAGGAAAAGTAATTTACCCAAGTTACACAGGCAGGAAGTGATGGAGGTGGGATTTGAACCCAGGTCCTCCGTTTCCAGACCTACCACAAACGCTGCCTCTCCTAAGGGTCCACACTTGGGTGTTCAGTAAAGCATCGGTTGATTGATGGGACATATGTCCAGAAAGTAAGCTTGACACCTGAAGAACAGGAGGAAGGGCAGAAATACACAAACCTAGAGGCCAGGGACCTATCCTGGAGGACATCGGCAACTAGAGTCAAAGGCCAAACATCGGAGCATTGGACAGAAAGACAAGGGCCCAGTCACTGGGGGCTGCACCCAGTCAGCAAAGGGCTTAAGGTGAGACTGCTAGGATGCCAAGTCAGAAGATGTGACATCAAGCTGATCCTTCCCTTCTCCTGCCCAGTCCCTTCCTCTGCCTTCAGAAACCAAAGCATTTTCTTTTTAAAAACATCAGGGGATTTGGAGCCAGGCAGTGGCACCAATGCTAGATGTGGAGGCAAGAGACCAGGGTTGAAGTGATGGCTCCAGTGATAGCCCAGGAGACCTTGGATAGATCCCCTCCAACTTCCTAGTCTTCAGTTTCCTTACTCTGTAAAATGAAGGTCATATTGACATGAGTCTTTCAGTTCCAAGGCTATGATCTGATCATCTGTCCTTCCCTGGGGATGAAAGCATTCCTGTTAGAAAATGAAGATTCTTAGGAAAACAATCACCACCTCATTTTTCTTCTCTTTTGTAAATTCAAATTTCTTTTGGAACCCAGTTTTCTGTAAAAAAAAAAAAAAAAGTACACGTGTATTAGGAAGACTGCCACTCCCTTGCTTGTGGGGAGACTGAAATGGGAGAGATGAACTGGCTTTACCCCAGTAACTGGAGGTAGGAAGAAAAGCCAGCTTTCCTGATTCATTCTCCAGTGCTTTTCCCCCAAACAATATTCTCTTAGATCATTGATTCCCTTATCCCTGGGATTCATCAAATCTTGCTTTTTTTTTTTAATTTTTACTATCAGTTTCAAATCCTCTCCCTCCTTTCATCAAATCTTGAATCCACTATTTCTCTACCTGCTCTTCTTGGGACCTCATTCCCAAAGTTTATTGAAACAGAGGGGTTTTTTCCAAGCCACATTCATGGAAGATGTGGTGGTGGTTTGTTTTTTCCCTTAAAACCAACAATCCATTTTCCTTTTTTGTTTTGTTTTGTTTTGCAAACTCTTTAAGGATTTCATCTGATAAAGGAATTTTTCTTCCTTTTGGATAAATCTGCTTTTTCCCTAGCCTTGATTTTCCTCCCTTTCCTTTAAAAAATATTTTTTAAAAAACCCTCTAAGTACACTAAATATTTATGAATGTAATTTATGAATGTTGGTCTTCACTCCTTGCCAAAGCTAAACAGTCTATCTGTGGGTGGCCTGAAAAGTCCTCATGGTGACGGGACTGAAAACATGGAAATGAGCAGTAACCTCACACTAAAAAAGAAAAACGTCAGATTTCTCAAATGAAATCCACAAGTGACTCATTCAACTTGCTCATTGGGCATCGGTGCCCCAGAGAAGGGGAAATGTCATCTCCAAGGGCACCGTCCTCTTGGTCCCCACTACTGCATCCCAGCAAAGCTCTGTAGCAAGTGTTCAGAGACCCCATCAAAGAAGAAAATGAGCCCAGCATCCAAAAGGTTGGGAAAATAGTCCTCTCTTTTTTATGGCCAGCGGGTAAGTTTGCTTCCCTCTGTACTCCTCAGCCGACTTCCTCCAACCATTGGCTGGGCTAGAAGGAAAATCCTCGTGGCTCTAATGAGTTCCTTACCCAGTTCCAACCTCTCCCTACTCGGCCCCATTTCTTTGGAGAATCAAAGGCCCACATCTGGATCAGGGCTTTTCACTGTCACAGGATCTCTCAAATGTTGGCTGTTGTTTTCTAGAGTTACATAATTTCTCCTGAAAAGCTTCCCCCCGCCCTCCACTTCCTTCAAAAAAGACAGAGAGAAGGGGGAGGAGGAAATGCCTGTGATATTAAAAAGTCGTAAGCGTTCATCTGTGATAAGTGCAAAGTGCTAGTGCCGGACCCTCATAGACTCTGATTGCTCATTGTGGGCTGAGGGGCAGGGGAGCCTGGGCAGGGAGGGAGGGCTCATGAAATGGGGAACCTGGGGGGGCAGGGTAGGAATGAAGGATGGGAGGAAAAGAAGAGAATGCCCCCGTGGCTTTCCAGGTACTGGACGTGCCAGGGATGATTTAAGAATCTCAAGGAGAAATTAAAGAATCGGAATTTGGCAGAAATGGGGAGAGGGATCTTCTTTGGGGTCATGCAGAGGCCTCTGGCCATTTGGGAGGCATCAGAGGCACCTTCTGAGGCCTGGCATGGCAACCCCCCTTCCCTACCTCACTTCCTTTGCTTTGAGGGCCCAGAGTGGGAGGCAACTGGGTTCAAACCTGAGCTCCGCCCCCAATACTGTGTGACCTTGAGCATCATCCTTATGCTCTCTGGCCCTTCACTTCCTCCTCTGAAAGCTAAAGGAGGTGAACTGGGCAGCCTCTGGCGTCCCTCCTGACCGTTCCCATGCTGCTTGATCCCAGCGCTTGCCTCCCTTTCCACTGGCTACATTGGCAATGCCCTCCCTGGTTTTCTTTGATTCTCCCTACAGAAAAGACCCAAAATCTTCAACGTTTCCCCCCATCCTTCGAGCCCTGGAATAGACAAGCCACTATTTAGGTTTCCTCTTCTAGGAAAAGTACTACGGGAGTTTTACTGCTAGAAACATCAGGGTGATGTGCAAGACTTTCAAATAATGAACAAACCGGGAGAGAAAAAGTGATGAGTCTTAAAATAGTGTCTACAGCCAGCGCTAGCCTTCACTGAAGGACTAAAGCTCGCATCACGAGGTGAGCACAGAGAAGGCCTTCCCGCATACAGCCTAGTGACCTAGGGCTCAAATCTGAAAGCTGGCAACGGGTTCTTTCCTTGACTGCTGCTTCTGGCTTCCCGCTACCATCCAGGTCAGCGCCACCCTCACCCTCCCTCTGCAGCTGTACCCTCTGCAATTCCCTTCTACTGTGAACAGACTCCCTTCACGTTAGACCGACACTCTCCCCATATCGCACAATGACTTTGCGTATATTTTGCATTTACTTCAACGTATACCTATTGTCCCCCACCTCCACAGAGGGTAAGTTCTTTGAACATAGAGACGTTCTTCTCCTCATTCTTCTCCTCTTCTTTCCCTTCTCCCCTTCTCCTCCTCATTCTTCTCCTTCTTCTCCATCTTCCTCTTCCTTTTTTGTATCCCTCTTGCCTGATGCAATGTGGCTAGCACATAATAGATGCTAAATACATGCTTGAGTTGAAAAGGACTTTTAAACCCTTTTTTCCCATTTCTAGTCCCATGGATTTCAAAAGTGACAAATCTTTGGCCTAGAAATATTCCCAAGAGATCATCTTGTCCATTCCCTACATGCAGGAGGATCATATCTAAGCTAGTGCCGCTACTTGGAGATTATATCCTGGCCTCCCGGAGCAACCCTTTTCTTATGGTTGGCAGAGAATTCCTCTGCCCCCTTCAGCAGAAGAAATGTGTATCAGTCAACCAACACTTACAAAGTACCTACTATGGGCCAGGCAGTTTGAGGCTCCTCCAAGGTAGGAGGTCTCTGGAGCGGCAAGAAATCTTTCAATATAGATGTTTAATCGTAAGCACTAGCCTTCCAATAGGTTAGTCAACTTGCTCTTGACCTTGCCACACTCTAGTGATAATTCCCATCACTGCCGCCACCATGACTGAAAAAAAAAATGTAACCTTCAAAAATTGTCAGTTGGAAGGGGCCTTGGAGACCAGCTAATAGAATCCCTACATTTTACTGGTGAGGAAACTGAGACCCAGAGAAATGAAATGACTGGACCCAGGTCACCCAGGTAGGTTGCTGAGTCATGATCTGAACCCAGATCTCCTGACTCCAGATGCAACAGTCTTTCCACTCTACCCCTCTTCCTGCTCAAATTCATTTCCACTAAGCCTCTAGAAAGGCCATGCCCTTGAGCAGATTTCCAAGTCTCTACTCAGTCACTCTTGCAAGGACTCTTGATCCAGCCCAGAGCCAAGGCAGGCCTTTATGAGATGGACAGGCTACTGATTAGTCATTTTATGTGCCATTATTTGTTTTCATGTAGATTCAATAAAGTTGTGTAGACTTCTGGGACTCAGCTCTTTTGTGCCCCCCTCCCCAGTCTCCAGAGAAGTCTCCAAGCCACATGTGTTTGGTGCCTGGTCTCAGAACACATGTGGCAAGCCTGAGCATGAGCAGAATAAAGCCTCCTAATTAATGGGGCTAAGGAGTGGAGCCCCAGACCAGCTGTGTGTGCTCTGAAAGAAGACCGATCAAAACCCTTCATGTCGCTTCCCTACCCCTCGTTCATGTTTTGGAGAACCCAAGCAGAAGCAGACTTTGGCACCTCCAAATCATTCAGTCACCTAACAATGGCACCATTGCTGCCATGATTTTTAACATACATGCACATGCGTACATTGGAATGGACACATTATTTCTAGTCTGCAGACAGACCTTAGGGTCTGTCCGCAGTTACTTTAATCCAAAGGAAAAAGACCATGAACTTTTTACCAAGAAAGGTTCGGAAAATCCCTTTCTGTGGACTTATTGTAGTTGTTGTTGAGTTGTTTTCAGTTATGTCCTGCTCTTCATGACTCCATTTGGAGTTTTCTTGGCAGAGATACTGGAGTGGTTTGCCATTTCCTTCTCCAGCTCATTTTACAGATGAGGAGACTGAGGCAGACAGGGTTTAGTGGCTTGCCCAGGGTCACACAGCTAGTGAGTGTCTGAGGCCAGATGAGTCTTCCTGACTCCAGGTCAGGCCCTCCATCCCCCATCTGCCCTATTCATGTGTCTTTTCTCTTCATCTACTGGATTTCATCATCGTTCTTCCTTGGGAAAGTTTCAAGCACATTATGTTCATGTAATTTTTTTCACAAAAACCCTGGGAATAACTTTTCTTTCCAATGCCATGGCTTTAAAATCCAGTGTCTGTCCCTGTTATAATTCCAAACTTCACTTCCCCAAACTTCACTTCCCCACTCAGAGAGCTACTGCTTAGATTCAGCCAATCAGTCAGCAAACATTTATTAAATAGTTATTATATTCCAAGCATTCATGCTAAGCACTAGGGATGCAAAGAAAGGCAAAGGCCCAATCCCTGCCCTTGAGTAGCTCAAATTCTAATGGAGGAGACAACATAATATGCAGAAAAGCCAGAATTTAATCCCGGGTCCTTTAGCTTCAGATACAGTGCTATGTCCTCTGCATAGACCGCCTCTCTGGACATAGAAGTGGGGAGGTTCCCACTTCAGGAACATGAAAAGAAGAATGAGATGGGAGTCTAGCCCCAGCTTCTGTTGGCCAACACCAAGGTCATGAGTCAATACAATCCAAGAGAGATCAATCAATACCCTGGCAGTAGCAAGAAAGTGAGTTGTCCATCCAAAATGGCTCCATGTTGCAATTTGGAAACATCTGGGTATCAATCAATAAAGCATTTGTTAAGATTTACTAGGAGTTAAGCACTGCAGCAGCCACAAAAAGAAGGAAACCATCTCTACTCTCAAGGAAGTTGCATTCTTTCTGAGGAGGTTTTGGCAAAGTTTGGGCCAAAGTGAAAAGTCAAGTTTATTGGTGAAGACATCTTATTTCTCTGGGCCTCAGTTTTTCTCATCTGTAAAATGGGGTTTCTGGATTAGGTGGATTTCTCTCTGCCCTCTGACTGATTGACGTGCAGGGTCTGGGATCAAAGGTAAGGGACAGCTGGGGTGGGGGCCTTGGACAATGGGTTTCATTCATCCAACCCAAGTGCAAAGAGCTTCTACAGGCACCAGCCACTAACTCTCCTCTCCCCTCCCACCATTCTCTTTGATGAACCCCAGCTGTTACTGCAGGTGGGGGAAGGCATTGACACCTATGAGAAAACCTGAATGGATGCAGGTTTCATTAAAGTGCTTTCTTGTACAAACAGCAGAATTTAAGGATTCTTATAACATCAACCACAATTGACAAAACTTCTTCCTCCTGCTCTGATGACTTCTCCTGGGTTCAAGACCTACCTCGAAATTAGTCCAGTTTCAGAAATTGTTCCTGAGTGACCTTGACCAGCTCTGATCTCTCCTTTGCTTCCTGTCCCTCAAGCACATGTGTTTGCTGTTTATGCCATGTATATAACCTTGCACTTGTGGGCGTGAAGCTTGGTAATCATTTGCTAGAGGTTTCCTGTGTGGGTGTTTTGCCTCCCTGCCCTGGACCCTAAATTCCTTTGTACTCCCACTTCCCCACCCCCAGGGCACCAAGCATCATGGTATGCACACAAGAGGAATCTAGCAAATGCTTGATGAATAAATAGTTGAGTATAACATAAGATCGGTGAAGTCATATTATGTCAGACACATTTGTAATTTGTGTTAATATGACTGAAGTTTCCCTCTGAACTATCTGTAAGAAGCTAGTTGGCGAAGTGTGGTAATGGGTAAACAGGATTGCAAGGGGAATGCCTAACCTGTTTAAAAGAAGGAACTATTTTTAAAAGAACTTTAGTCTGCTGAGGAGTCTTTTGCCATAGGCACATAATGGGTAAATTGAGTAAATAATGAGGTTCTTAAATACAGATGAATTACGTTGGAAGTTTAGGGGAAAATATTTAGTTAGCGGTTGGTATGTTTTGTTACAAATATTCTATAATTTAGATTTTTCTTTAGCCAAACCTATAATGTCATTAGTATAAGAAACTTTCTATGAGGGAATTTCTTCTACTAATCAGCAATTGTCCTACATCTTACAGTTTGAAAGAGGTGCTGAAATGCTAAGAAATTAAGTGACTTACCCGTTATCATACAACTAACATGTCAAAGATAGTACTTGAATGCTGGTCTTCCAGGCTCCACCCGCCATGCTGCCTCTCATAATTCGCACACTTCACTAAATAAGGACATTCTCCCTCAATTAGTCTTACTGACTTTTGTTTCTTTGAAGGACTTTTATTATCATTTTTACAAAATCAAAATTCATTCACAATCCCATATCAGCTCAGTCACACTCTAGTGTCATATTCATGGGCTTGCCACATGAAATGGTACTCATTAAAATAGTACTGTCTTCCAGAAAATGATTCTTTCCCTCCTCCCAAAGATGCTCCCCTAGGCATCATTCCAGAAGGACATGAGGCAGAAAAAACACAAAAGTTTCAGTGTGGGATAGCCCCCAAAATGAAGGAGGAAGGTCTATGCCCATAACCTTGGCTGCTCTTTATTAGGGCTCAGCCACGTTGCTATTTACCAGTTAATGGCCACTATTAATGGTCATTCCACGGTGTCATTCCATGATATGGTTCAGTTGTCAACCTGCAGCCTTGGAAAGTGAAGGACTAGAATATTGGGCCAAGTCTAACAGGAGAACATTTCACTGGACTAATGATAGAGGCCAGACTGATAACACAACCCTAGAATCCCTGCTGTTGGGAGCTGATGCTGGCAAATGATTGAGCTTGGGAGTTCTGAGTTCAGTTCCACTGCAGAGTGGGATTAAAGCCAATCCAGCATCCACACTAAGTCAAGACCAATAGAGTGAGCACCGGGGGCAGGGGACCACCAGGTACCTAGGGAGAGATGAACCAGCCCAGGTCAGAAACAAAGCAGGTCATAATTAGGTTATGAAACTTCTGTGCTGATCAACGGTGACATGGAGCCTGTGAGTGGCCGCCATATTTCCAGCTTGGATGAGATAGGGAGGAGGTGGAAGAAAAAGAGGAGGGCAAACTGGAGCGTCAAGTTTCTTCACCCCATGTGATCTCAAGAATTGGGGAAACTTAAAAAAAAACCACCATAGTTCTCATCGACCACAAGGTTTGAGACCCCTACCATAGAGAAATCACAGTGATGGCCACATGCCATAGGGTGAGTCCATCCCACTTGGCCTGCACAGGTGCACAGACCCACGCTGCCCACGCCCACTGCTCTCCTCTCCTCCTCCTCGCCCTCAAACAGTGCCTGGGCTGGGCCCAAAGAGGTCAGCGTGTAGGCCAACTTTGCTCACAGTGCAGGCTCCTAGGCAGTGGGGCCTCCCCATGGCCACCGCGTGGCCCTCCTCACACAATGCTCCCATTCATGTTCAGATTTGTGCTGCCGCACCACTGTGAGAAAGGCCTGCGGGCCCACGCTGGCAGGCTTGTTTTCCAATGAACTGCTTGCACTCACAGCCCGAAGGTGATGAGTGCTAACAGATCCTGGGCCTGGGTGAAATGAAAACAGGATAATGACACTGGGGCCAGCTCCCGAGGCTCGGGGTCTTTTCCACATTTGGGAAGGAGGCAGGATGCCAGTCGTCTTTTCTGTCCAGACTAGGGCCCTGCCACAATGCCCAACATGTAATAAGCCATAACATACATGTTGCCTCGTTGATGGGCCCAGCACAGGGGAGAGGTAAAGCTCAGGCTGCGATCCATTGCGCTGGATTTGGGCTGGGTGAGCAGACCCCGATTCACTCCATCCCTTCAGACTTAGCTCTCCCTGCTTATAGTCTTCCACGGTGCTACAGTGCTACACATTTCTTTCTAAAGTCCTTCACCCCTCAGGTGAGGGTGCCATCCCCACCCCGGGACGTTAGCCACAGGAGCCTAACCTTTGCCTCAGTTTCTTGGCCCACATGCCTGATTTTCCTCTTAACCAGTTAACACTTCTCTTTAGATTTAGTCAATGGAAGACCTTCCATCTGACATCCCTTCCAGTTCTAAATATGTGAGCCTTTGTGCCTCTGTCTCTCCATCTGTGAAATGAGGGAGATTGGCCTAGCTGGCTCTTCAATCTCTAACATTCTGTGACTCTGCTATGTTAAGCACAACAAAGTGAGCCCTGAGCAGGATAAAAAGACTAACAGAGATTTATTTAAAATGCCTACTAAGGGCTAAGCACCATGCCAGGGGCTGAAGATGCAAAGACAACACTAAGGCGACAGCTGCTCTGGAGGGGTTAGCAACCCACCCAGGAGGGCCAACGGGACATGTTTACCACGCAGGGGCTTTGCACCTTTCCAACACTTTACTCCTCTCTGCGAGGAGGGTGTCCCTCAGGTCCAGCTTCCCTGCCCTGCTGGCTGTCCCTCACACGGCTCTCCACTGGTCACCGGTCCTGCCCAGAATGATCTCCTGGCTGCCTGGGATTCCTCCAGTACTCGGCTCCAACCCTGCCTTCTGCAGGCTCTTAATGGCTGTCCCCCTCCCCTCAGACATAGTGTACACTGTGCACGTCTTGTATGGACGTAGTTGTTTGCATATTCTTTCCCTCCTTAGAATGCGAGTTTTCAGAAGGCAAGAGCTGTGTTTTTGCTTTCCTTCTACGTCCAGTGCTGGTCACATAGGAAGCTCCTCTCTCTTTCCTCTCTGTGAAATGCGTGGCCTGGAGCTCTCCGGGGGCCTCCCTGACCCTTCCTCCAAGGCCACTTCTGCTTCATGTTCTGTCCGTGAGCACAGGTGCCCAGTGATCCTGAGCCGTGGACTTTCAGGAGCAGTTACCTTGGGGCTGGTTGATGGCAGCTGCTTCACAGCTACTACAGACAGAGCTTTGTGGGGGGAGAGGATGGCCTGCAGCGAAAGCATGGACAGGAGACCTGGCCCAGCTGGCCAGAAAACATGGACTTTGAGGTGCATGAACCAAGAAAAAAGGAAAATACCGCTGCACAAAGTGCTCTGTGTCTTCAGTGTCAGCTGTTTGGGAGAGGAGAGCAAGAGTTTTAAGTCCCTCTTTCATCTTTAAACCTTTCTCAGTGTATACTTTCTGGTAAGTCCTTTGTGTTTTAAGTATTTCTTCTAGGTTCAGGAAATAAATAGCTCTTCTATATCTGACCTAGGGCAGCTAGGTGGCCCTGCAGTGGATAGAACACAGAGCCTGGAGTCAGGAAGACCTGAGTTCAATTCCAGTCACAGACACTAGCTGTGTGACCCTGGGCAAGTCACCTCACCCTATGTGCCTCAGTTTCCTCATCTGAAAAATAAGCTGGAGAAGAAAATGGCAAGCCATTCCATTATCTTTGCCAAGAAAACCCCAAATGGGGTCATAAAGAGCTAGACACAACTGAAAACAACTGAACAACAATACCTAATCCACATTGTATATTGAGTGTCTACTACTCCCTTTTGGGGAGACCCCACACAAGAGCCAAACTTGAGCTTTAACGGGCTCTACCCAGAGCTCTAGGACAGGGATCTAGAGACAGAAAGTTGGAGAAAAAGAGCCTGGCGTCTCCCTCTAAAGGGCAGACTCCCCCAGGTCTGCATCTGGATCATACATATGGAGCCAGAGCTGGGGGCCCCTGTAGAGAGGACAGGATCTACCCACCATGCCCCTAGGTCCAGCAGAGGCTCTGTTTGTTACATAAGTACAAACAGGTACCAGATAATTCCGGGATGGGAGGCACTAACAGCTGGGAGAGATCAACATTTATTGGTAACCAAACGGCAAAGTGAATAGAGCATTCGAACTTGGAGTCAGAAGACCTGGGATGGAATTCCAGTTCTGTCACTGACTATCTGGGTGACCTTGGGGACGTTCCTTGACCTATCTGAAGCCTCAATGTCCTCATTTGTAAAATGAGAGGGGTTGAATTAGATGGCCTTCTATTGGACATCCCTTCCAGTTCTAAATATATGAACTTCTGTGCCTCAGTCTCCCCATCTGTAAAAGGAGGGAGATTGATCTAGATGGCCCCAGTGGCCCCTTTAAGCTATAATGTTCTGTGACTCTGCTATGTTCAGGGTGACACATTCAGCCCTGAAGGGGACAAAAAGACAAATCACACATACTCCCTGATCAGCTCTGGAACCTGAACATTTTGGAGACTTGTTTGCTTTGGTAACTGAGCCCTGATTTCCAGGCTATCAGAGAATGTATAACTGGAAGGGACTTCATTTACTACTACTAAGTCCAACCTGCCTCATTCTACAGCTGAGGAAACTGAGGCCACGTAAAGATAAAGTGATTTGCCCAATATCACCCAGCAAAGATGTAGCAAGGTCAGGACTTGAACCCAGGTTCTCACTCCAAATTCAGTGCCCTTTCACCTATATCACACGTGTCTATACCATGAGGGGACTGGGTAAATCTTTCCACTTGTATCAGCAGTCATGCTTTCCCCCCAAACAGTGACCTTGGTAGATCAGCAAATCTTTGGGCTCCACTTTCTCATTAGTAGAAGGAAGAGTTCAGACTAGCTCAGCATCTCCCAACTTAATGGGGTCACAAGTCCTTGTAAGATAATAATAGAACATTGCACTGGCAGCTTTGTGGGGCCATTTTGGGGGAAAAGGGCAGCAAAATTAAGCCAACTTTCCAACTTTCCAATGTTGACACACAATAAGTATGTTTGGTAATCATATAGCTTCTTAATTGAAAGTTTAGAAAGGAAAATGCCGTGAGCCTCGAAATTCTCACACAGACCCAGGTTCACATTGCATTAACACCAGACCTCCACACGGCAAATGGGGAATGTGGGACAAGATGAGCTTTGAGCTCCCTTCCAGCTCCAAGTATCCATGAAGAGATAATTCTATCCCGTGGTGCCAGAGGTGAAAAAAAGAACACTGCCTTATATGCTCTGAGGCTCCTTATCCCACCTCCCATTCTTACTGACCAATCAAGTGACCAGAAATGTCTCCCCCCTCAGGGTTCTAAGAATGCTTCTGAGGGTTTGGGGGTGTCTTTCTCTAATGTCTGCTCAAGCCCCCATTCCAGTATGCTCTCCCCAATGTTAATTGGGTGTGCTTAACACCTCTGTTTCATCTAACCAATTAGCTTTTACAAAGGAGTATTTACTAAGATATATGATAATATATATTATTATATATAATATATAATATAACAAGATATATAATAATAGTGGAAGTGTAAGCATTGTCCCCAACACCTGGGAGCACACTCTCCCCTCTACTACACTGATCCCTGGGGGGAATGGGCTCAGGCTCAATCGTTGTTTTGGGGACAAGTCGAAGGCATTGGTGTTTATAAACAACAGAATCTTGCGTATGTGAGAGGAGAATGGGCTGAGGGTGGCAGCTTGCACAGCTCCACCGAACATACCATGGCCAAAGGATGAGACACTGTCTCAGCACTTCTGTCACCACTGGGGTGGGTCAAGCATGTAAATTCTCATGGCCTCCCTCTGCTGTCCGCTCCCCATTGCTCTGGCCTCCAGTAAACCTTGGCCATACTCTAGCTTTTCTGCAAAGTACAAATGCAAAGAAACAAAGGAGCCTGTATTTGTGGGCCACAGGAGAGTCTGAGATGGGGAAGGCCAGAGACCTCTCCTCATCTCTCGCACACGTAGCAGTGAGAAAAGAAAAAGAAGCTTGCTTTGGTCTTTTGAATGGACCATAAGTCCTGCTCAAATGTCAATCAAAGGTTCATCTCTTCACCGTGTTGTCAGCTCACCACTTCTTTTTGCCAGTCTACACTGGCAAAGTCCATTGGAAAATTAATCAGTGAATTCAATCCATTTAAACAACCAATCCTATACCTAGATAATCTTAGTCAAATTCTCTTTCAGCAATCAGGCTCTCAACCTGAAATAGCAGAATAACTGGCCGAGCTCTCAGTTCATGTTCATAGAAGGTGGGGAAGGACAGGGTAGAAGAGTCTGTGAACTCAGCTCAACCTGGTCACACAGGCTCCAATGTTTACTTTGGGAGTTGGCCTTTTACCTCTTGTCTGTCTACCGTGATCAGAATAACTGGACAGCTGACAAAATCCTCCTTCATTTTACACCATGTGGACATTTATTAAGCAAGAGAAAGAAAAGTTATATTAATAAAACACTCTCCTGCCTCATTTTTCATTATTCCTCTTTGCTAATGCACTAAATTTTATGAAAATACTGCCCCTCCTGCAGACTGCATCTCTCAAAGCCTCTCTGTATAACATCATTCTGACATATTGGGAAAGAATCTGGAAAAATTCTCCATGCACACACGTGCACACACACATACTCACACACACACAAATCTGACAAAAATGAATCCAAAAACAATAAGCAATCCAAAAACTCCAGGAAGTTGTGTTATAAATACCTCAAACAACTCCCTCTTCAAATTTCCAGCCCGTTTATCATATTTTTAAGGTGAAGTGACAAGTCAAGATTATTAGTCAAAATATATAAATAAATCACCATCTATTATTTGCAAGATCTGTGAATGATTTCACAGCGGTTAGTTTTAATAAGTGAATACACGGGCAATCTGGACCCTGGAGCGAAAGTCATTCAGGTAGTGCTGGAAACCAGCCAGTCCATATAGAGGATAATTAGCTCTGAAACTAGCCCAGAATGCTTCATGCTGCACACAGATGGCGTTAAGAAGTTATTTGGTGAGATTTCTCCCACAAGCCATTGCTGACATCTAACCCGCTGCCCACTCTCCCCTCACATACACAAGATTCTGTTGTTTATACAGAAGAATGCCTTCAACTTCTCCCAAAAACAGGGATTAAGTCAACTTGTCATAAATCCCTCCTGCTAGAAATCAAATCTTGGAGAAAAAGAAAACAACATTTTCAAAAATATAGTTTGTCAAATATAGTTTTAACCAAATACTCTGATTGGGACATAATTTCTCTGGTAGCGCGCTCTGCCCTCGCTAGCGGCAAAGTTGGCAGCTGTGCGGAAGATGGATTGCTAGTAAAGGCTGCCCCTTAAAAATCTGTCCCGTTCTCTACCTGTTCAGATTTCTACAACATGAGATGTTAACAGCCCTTAGGTGGCCGCCTAATGCTGACGGTAAATAGAATAACAAAGGGAGAATGTTCTGAGAGCCGTCCTACTTACCTAGGCTGGCTGAGAGCCAGTCCCGTCACTCAAGGCTCACACGAGGCTAATTTACCATCAATTCTGTCACTGCTGTTAATAGTATTATTGGTGTTGGAAGCCGGCCAGCAGCCCTCTCTTTCAAACCAATTTGTCCAATAAAATGGATTATTTTGTTAGTTAATCCGTCACTTCTTGAAAAGACAAATCTTTAATGACATTTCCTGAACAAACACTTGGCTGTCCAAGCCAGTGAGATGATTCTCATGGTGCATGGCCTCTCATCCTAATGGGCAAGGGGGAGCCCAGTGCCCCCAGAGGAAGTTGCCAGCTTCCTACCATCTCCTCAGCTCAACAAAGACGATCATCACACACAAACTGTTGCTCTTTTCTGAATTCCTTTTCTAATCATGAAGACTCAAAATCATTGATATCCACTAGCAATGGGAAATTATCCCAGTAAATTAAAGTTAGAAAGTCATTTTAGACACAGTTTATAGAGATTTCCAGTAAAAAACCATTGGGAAGCCAGAACAAACAAGGTCAGCAGTTTCCTACCTTTTCAAGGACAAGAACCCCCTTGTGATGTTGGAAAAATCCATGGATCCATGCATAATGGTGTCCATTTTTAGTATCTGTTGATTGAGAAAACACAAGGACAAAAAACTACTTCAATTTCAGTAAGACTTTTAAGTGAATTTGCATTTTATTAATCACACCAGCATCATCTGCATAAGTTTCAAGAAGAATAAAGATGCATGCAAAAACTGTGGCTTATTCCATTGACAGAAGGCTTGTGTATTACATGGAGTCATGTTACAAGATTGCCTGGGGATTCTGACCACCCTACCTACCCCCCGCCAAGTTCTTCACACTCGCTCTCTCTCGAGATTTCATTGTATTGCTTTATAAATATATCTTGTATTTTCTTGCTTATGCTGTCACTAAGTCATTCAGCATCCATTTTTTAAGCCAGCCACTGTGCTAATCGCTGGAGATACAAAGAAAAACACAAAATCCCTGCTTTCAAGGAGCTCACATGCTAATGGAGGAGACAACATGCAAATAACCATATATGTACAAGATATATATATGTGTATATACATATACATACACTCCATACGTATATGTATATAATGAATGGAAGGTGTTCTTGGATGAAGGTATTCTTGGACTGGGGTTGAGAGGGGAAAGAAGTGACCAGGAACCTATTCTTGATATGTTGGGTAACATTGTGGCTTTTTTCTCACAGGTGACATCCACTCTATTTTAAGGGCTCTTTTTGGCTCTTTGGGGGCCTTTATCTTCAGCTCGTGCACAACAGTTTCAAGAATCAAGATGGCGCAGGCTTTCAATGGAGATTTTTATATACAGGTGTAGATTTCAGTGGAAGAGTGGTCTAGTGAGTACATCAGCATGGGGAACGCCGCTTATGAAGCTAAGCAGTCGTCTCATAACTTACAGTCTTGGAGAGTTGCCTTGGACACCAACTGAAGTGATTTTCCCACAGTCACTGCTGGAACTTGAACCCAAATCTTCCTGGATCTGGAGTCTGTTCTCTAGCCATTATGCTGCAGCTGCCTGGAATCAAAGTCAATTGCATGTCATGTCATCATCTCCCTGATGCCATGGTCCTCTTGGAGAACAAAGGACAAACACAACAATAATAATAACAACAATGTCGCAGCTGCCTGGCCCCTGATAGATACCTAACAAATGTTTATTGAATTGAAATTGGATTGAAAAGAATAAGCTGGCCAAGTGTGTATAGAGTGATTCAATTTGTAGAGGACTCCTCAGGAATACCTCTACCACCTAAAAATGACCACCCACCTGTCCATCTACTTTAGCTGCCCCAGCTTGGCATAGGCATTGTCCCAGTTTCTTCTGCCCAATCTGGAATTCCCTTTCCTGATTCTCGCAGCAATGTCACGTGTGGAGAATATGTCTGGGCTGGTAGAAGCATTCAGAACAGTGACACATTAAAAGAAAGCATTCTAGAGAGCCAGTTCAGCTTGCTATAAGGAAAAACTTCCTAAGAATTAGATCTGCCCAAAAGTGGAATGAATTGTCATGGAGGGTGGTGGGCTTCCCCACAGTCTTTGAGCAAAAGCTTAGATGACCCCCTGGTGCTTAGGTTGTAGAAAGAATTTTATTCAGGTAAGAATAGGCCTCGGTAGTACCTGAAATCCCTTTCAAATTGATACTCTATCATTCTGAGATTCAAGAGACAGGATAGAGCTCTAGATTTGGATAGAGAAAGACCTAGATTCAACTCCTTCCTCAGGTACTTACTAGCTGTGTGGCCCTGGCAAATCAGGGTCTGATTTTACCTCTCTAGGGTAAAAGTGAGCCTCAGTTTCCTAATCTGCAAAATGGAGATGATAATAGCGCTTTATAGTGTTGTGAGGCTCAATGAGATATTTATCAAGTGTTTTACAAACCTTAAAGCACTAGCTTTAAGGTTTGTATTGTTTTTATTGTTACTATTAACACTACTAACTACTACTACTATTGCTACAACCACTACCAACTGCTACTACTATTACTACCACTGCTACCACTACTACTACTACCACTACTACTACTAACAGTATACTATTACTACTACTACTACAACTACTAACTACTCTTACTACCACTAGCACTACTACTAACTATTACTACTACTAGCACTACTACTATTACTCTTACTGCTACTACAATCACTACTAACTACTACTACTACTACCACTACTATTACTAACTATTATTACTATTACTACCACTACCACTTCTACTGCAAACTACTACTACTGCTATTACTCAATTTTTCAGCTTATTTGGAAAGAATTTTTCCCTTTCTATTTTAATGTATTTTTCCTTCCACGTGTACTTCGTCTCCAAGTATGCTTTTCTTCTTAATTGGCATTATTCGGTCCCTTATTAGAAGCGGTGTGGCATAGGAGATAGATAGAGAGCTGGCCTTGGAGCTAGGAAAAGCCAGGTTCACACGGCTTTTCTGACACCCACTGGCTCTGCGACCCTGGACAAGTCACTCAACCTCTGAGCACTCTACGTGACTCTAAGACTAGAAGTTGCAGAAAGAAGGCTGACCTTTCTGGGTGGAAGGAGTTTCTTCTTTTGGGACTGCCCTACACTAATTAAATCACATGTCCAGTCCCTGCCCCCATTTCTTTCTCATGGCAGCCCAAGGCTTCCACCTCTAAATTCACCCAAGAACTACCCACTCCCAAAGAACAATGGCTGAGGCCTGGGACCAAGGGCTGGATTGGGAGCCAGAACGACACTTGCTACCGCCCTCAACTGTAGAACAAGAGGGTTGTATTTTAGGCCCCCAACATTCCCTTCTGTCTCTCTGTCTGGGCTCCTGCCATACCCACAAAGCCCTCCTCTTGTGTGACCCCCGCCCTGAGCCACAGAGCCCCAAGTGTCCCCACTGAAAACAAGAACCTTTTGGTTAAGTTTCCAAATCAATGAGCAGCTCAAAACTGAAGCCAAATCCATTTTGTAAAGGATGCATTTTTTTTTTGAAAAGCCTACTTAAAGCCCTATAAAGAAAACCTCCATTTTATTGCCAGGATGGTAAGGATTATACAGCAAAGGAAAGTGGAAAGAAAGCACCGTGACTATACATAGACAGGCCTCTGCCAAAAATGCCCATGGGGAAATCAGCAGGCACACATCTCCGTAGTTCTAAGTACATTAACAAATTGAGGGGGGAGGGGAAGGAATATAGTGTTTAGTCCTGGTTCAACATTTTGTGTGCGTTTGTATCAGATATAAATAAAATACATCTGGCCTGGCCTCCATTCTGCCTTTTTGAAGATAAAAGCAAGGAAGAAGAAATGCTTGGCAGCCCTCTCTCCCTGCACCAACAGGACAGCTTAATTTGTACCATACTTGCTACATCAAGGGAAGTTGAGACCCCCTAGAGCCACCATGACCTATGTGGAAGGTGAATCTTGGGGAGAAAGGGTTGCAGGAAGGGGAGAAAGAGGATAGGGGTGCTCACAAACTCTCCAAATGGCACCCTCTCCAACGAAGATCGAGTTATCCATTCATAAAGCATGTTTAAGAAATCCATTGGTACATCTCCCATGACTGCCATCACAGCCAGTCCACCGGACCCCCTCAAGGAGTAATAGTAGCCTTACCAAGGTATGAGTATGGTGTTAACGGTCTGCTATTCTCAGGACAAACCATAATAACACTGCCACCAAAAGTCACTTTGGAGAAAATATCCTTTGTTCCAAGAATGTCAACCTAGATTACACCTTTTATGAGGAAGGAAAGGAGAACTCTTGTCAGAAGTCACCATTACTAGAGATGAACTCCAGGAAGGCCCAATGGAAGTGGCCCCCACTCACCACAAGCTCCTTGGTAGGAGGGCCATGATTTCTTGATGCTAACCAGCTTGAGCTCTGTGAGCTATTAGGTACTTCTAATTTATTATCATGAGGTTTCAGGGGGATATTAAGGATATGTTGGGACTTGCATCATAGACTAATAAAAGCTTAACACGGTTGTTTTTACAAACAGAACTCATTCAGAGACGATTCTTGGTCCATGGATGCCAAGATGCCGTCAACACTTTCTTGAGGCATAGAAGTGCCAGACACCCCTTGAGTAGGTCTTTGACGTTGATAGACGTAGAGGAATACAACATTTACCAAGGAATTTTTTAGGATGTTCCATGGTGGGTGGGTGTAAAAATATCTATAGATGGAAAGATTAATTCATTCATTCTAAAAGAAACATGGAAGAGGCTGAAATCTGCTAACCTAGCAATGCACAGATAATTTCAATTCTCTAACATCCTACTGATGCCATCCACTTGGACATTCCCTCCATTAGCACAGATAGCCACTCATCCATATCTTCTCATTAAATAAGGATTAAATTAAATATTTGTAAAGCACTTAGCACAGTGCCTGGCACATAGTAGGCCCTTAATAAATGTTTATTCTCTTCCTTTCCCTCTCATACCATGTGACTCTTATCCATGTTCTTCCATTTTTTTGTTGTTGTTTAGTCATTTCAATCGTGTCTGACTCTCCGTGATCCCATTTGGGGTTTTCTTGGCAGAGACCCTGGAGCGGTTTGCCATTTCCTTCTCCAGCTCATTTTACAGATGAGAAACTGAGGCAGATAGGATAAAGTGACTTGCCTAGGGTCACACAGTTAGTAAATGTCTGAGGTCAGATTTGAATTCAGGTCCTTTTGACTCTAGGGATGGCACTCTATCCACTCCGCCGCCCCCCAGCCCTTGTTCCTTTATAGATTCTTCATAAAGTTTCTACTCAACAAAGGCTTATTCATCTCTCATCATCGTTTTAGTTATATGAATGAAAATGCATGAGGAACATTAATTTATTAAGTGTTTTTACATGGCCATAAAATCTCTAAGCACTAGGAACACAAACACAAAAGCAAAGACAGCCCCTGCCCTCAAGGAGCTTACATTTGGATAGGAAGAGATTTTGCACATAGGGGAGGGGTGGCTATGAAAGTATATTTTGCTTTGGAAAGTTGTTGGTGGAACCATATGAGAATAGATTGACACACCCCATCTAGGGACAATGGTAGAGTTGATTAGATCTTTGTTCATAGTTTTAGAACTGGAGAGGGAAGGAGAAGGAAAGGATATATACACATAACCCGTGCTACTGGGGCACTTCCTTTTCCAATTACACATTCTCTCTTTGGCAAAATATGATTGAATACAAGTCCTGTGATAGACTATAAGTTCTTTGGGAATAAGGACCACTTCATTTTTTTTTTCATTTTTTATCTTTGTATCCCTAGCTCCTAGAACTGTGCCTGCTACATTTAACAAATGGTAGTTGGCTGATTGGTTGATATTTCTGTTGCTTAGGCCATTTGTTAGATGCAATCAATGGAAATGGGTTACAACCCACTTACGCCCACCAAACATCACTCCATTGTCCTTTGGAGCACGTGGAAAAGTGCATATCAACAGTAAAAATCTAAGTCATGTTTAAGCCATAAATGCCCCTGTTCAGAGGATAACAGAACCACAAGTCTGGAAGGAACCGCAAGAAGTCCATTGTCTGTCTCCTGGAAGCATGTAGTATCTGAAGAATTAAAGTTGTGGGTCATCCAAGCAGCAACAGAGAGATACATGGTGGGTGTGAGTGAGCTGCACATTTGTTGCGGCCGCTGCAGTGGTGAGCATGAGACCAGCTCAGTGCTCTGTAACCCAGAGACGCATGGATGAGGCGGGAGACAGCAAGGTGGCAGAATCTCCGTTTATTGAGTGCAGTTAGCTGTCTTTTATAGCCCTAGTGATGCCTGTTCAAAGCGTGATCCCCCTGTGATAGCCAATCATCAGGTCTGCTGGAGCTAGTGTCAGGACTCATCTCCCATTGAGAGGAGAGCCAAACCAACCGTGGGAGCTGCATGTCAGCAAAGGAGAGGTCCTGGGAGACTTCCTTATTTTTGCCATGCAACTATGTTGTGACCCTCAGCTTCTACTGATAGAAGCTAGAACTCCCATGGGAAAGTTCCCTCAACAGAGCTCTCATGAGACCGTGAGACATTCACCCTAACACATATTATCACCAATGAATGCACGTGCAGAAGATTGCATGACCAAAAAGAAGGTGGGTTGGTTACGTTGCAAGAAATGGATGGACAGCCCATCGTTGCACTGGAATCTACTCAGAGTGAGCTGGAGCCAGCTTGAACTGACTCGAGAAAGTTGATTCTTCATTGTTCAGGGTGAGCATTTACACCCGGGAGTCAGTAAATTCCACAAATCAGGGCTTAATTTATTGTTTTGTTGACTGATTAGACTTAAGAAAGGCTATGATGGAAAAAAAGTTAATGCAGATTACGTGTAAACTGTCATAGGCATGTTTTCTGTTTTGTTTTGTTTTCAGAAAGTCCATCGTGAAACATTTATCAGCACACCTCCAGATTCACCCAATGTCAAGAGAGCTAGAGCACAGGCCCCAGCAGGTTGGGTGGACCCCATGTATTGTCAGGTGCTCTCCCTTCCCCCACAACCAGAGTGGGCTTTTCTGTTGGAGGTGTAAAACGATGCTAGCCTGACCACTCCAAGTCATCAGTGACCGGGTGGTCATCTGTATAGCAAGGGTTGTATGGAATGAGAAAGCAACAAGAGAACACTGTCTGCACCAATGGAGGGAGGATCCATCACAATGGTGGCAACGGAGTCGGGTATTATTGGCTGGGATTTGCTGTGCTAGTTATGTTATTTCTCTAGAGGACCGGGAGTCAAAGGAGATCTCAAAGGCTGTCCAGCCCAATTCTGTCACTTTATAGAAGAGGAAATTGAATCCAAGATAGCTAGAATCACTTGCATGGGTCCCCAAAGCCAGGTAGAGACAGTTCTCTGTCTCAGATCCCCCTGTTCTTTCCACTGTACCCCTTGACTCTACTCACGTTAGCAGGTCTTTGGGGCTGACCATTTAAGAATTCATTTGACCAGGGATAAATGGTTCTTGAAAACCAGCTGATCATAAGTGCAAAGGCTGACCCTGACCTTACCAAAGGCTGTGAACACATCTGGCCTGAGCTGTCAGTGGGAGAAGATGCAGAATTCTGTGCCCTTTCTACCTCAGGCTGTTTACCTGTCAAGATGTTCACGGTGTAACACCGCAGGGAGAGATCCCCACAGGCACCTGATGCCCCAGAACAGGGGCACAGACTGTCACCAGCTAGGCAGCCCAGCCCATCGTCTTTGCTGAGCTTAGAGCTCCAAAGGCTTCTTCTCTCAGTTCCATGACAGGGTCCAGTATTCCATTACCGGCATTCCCCCCTAAGAGCGCGCTCCTCTGGATGAGGTGTAAATTGAGGCCAGCCTGACCACTCGAAGACATTAGACACCAGATGGTAATTTCTGCAAGAGAAGCAACTTAACCCTACTGGCCTGGCCCAAGCCCAGCAGGGGTAATTACATCCTGCCGCCCGAATATCCCCCCTCATGTTTCAAGTGAAGAAATGATTTTCACTTCATCTTCTGCAAAATAAAAGGGAAATAAGAAGCAAGCTGTGTTCCTGTGGCTTCACCCCCACAGGGTGATTGCCTGACTGCAGGGGACGAGACCATAAGGGGCTTAGAGCTGAACAGCGCAAATATGTGGAAAGCGGCTGCTAGCGTGTGGGGGAGAGGAGGCTGAGACCCCTCAAGCCAGCCTTCCTGGGGTGCGTTCTACCTGGGGTGCCCTGCAGGGTGGAGCCTGAATTCACCTAGGCTGGAAATGAGTCGTACTTCCCAAGAGTCATTGAAAAGAGTTCATGACAAGCAGCTAAGAAATGTTTATTGGGAGAGGCAAGAGGCAAGCTTAGGAAAGGAAAGAAAGAAGGGAGGGAGGAAAGAAGGATGGGAAGGAGAAAGGGAAGGAGGAAGGAAGGAAGGAAGGAAGGAGGGAGGGAGGGAGGAAAGAAGAGAGAGAGAGAGAGAGAGAGAGAGATTAAAATCATTTGCCTGGGGTCACACAGTGGGTTAGGGCCTGAAGCAGAATTCGAACGTGAATTTTCCTAAATTCAGGTAAGCTTTACATCACACCCACTCCCAAGCAATCCCCTTGCCTACTCCCCAGAGCCCAGTAGACATTCAAACCAGGTCTTCTGATTCTACATCACTTCACCCAAATAGGCCCCAGGTTATTCTATATTCCTATAAAATAAGCCTATGAGGGTTGGGTTGTTTTTTGTTTTGTTTTTTTGCGGGGGGGTTAGGGGGATTGGTTTGGTTTGCCCAGGTATGCCAGGCAGCCCGGGCCAACAGCCCCAAATGCCTGTGCGGCACATGAAGTGAGCTCAGGGCCAGGTGGATGGGCAGAATCCATGGAGCCAATTGCGCTTTAAGTGAAGGCTAAGGAGCCTTAAAGAGAAGCCATCAGGACCCCACTGATTGGCAGCAAAGTAAACAGCCAGGCCAAGGTATCAGGGAGTGAGGAGTACCCGTGAATAGCTCTCTTCCCAGTAGGAATGTAGGTCCTGACCTTTTGCATGAGATAATCCAGAACAGAGTTGAATTCATTGGGAGGGGGGAAATTCCTGAAAGTTTTCATGGTTCTTTTTCTTGGGGTTTTTTTTCTGGGATGGGGAGGGGGTGAGGGAGGGAGGATAGAAATATTTTGTCTGATTTGAAAAGATCTCTACTCACTTTTTGTGGTAGCAAAAAAAAAAACTAGAAAAAAGTGTGTCAGCAATCCCCCTCCTTTGGGGCACAGCTGAACAAATTGTGGTCTAGGAATTTAGTGGGATATTTCTGTGGCATAAGAAATGATGACTGGGGAGGAGCTCAGAGAAACCTGGGGAGACTTGCATGAACTGGAAGAAAGAGCCTGAATTGGACGTCCAAAGACCAGGGTTCAATTCCTCCTTCTCACCGAGTGTGACCTCACTTCTCTTCCCAGAGAACCAATGTCCTCATGACAGGAGGAGGGGGCAGGGTTGACCAATAAAATAACAAACATTTCTTAAGTACTGACCGTGTGCCGGGCCCCATGCAGAGTGATGGGAGACAAAAGCAAGGTAAGGGAGTTCCTGCCCTCAAGAAGTTTGTGCTCTACCAGGGAGCCAAAATACACATTCAGGTCCTGATGACCGGACAGGTTCCTTTTAGCATTGAGTCTGTGATCTTATGAACTGATACAGAGGGAGATGAGCAGAACCAGGAAAATAAAACCCAGGCACAAATAGGAAGAACTCTCCAAGGAAAGGCAGCACAGATTAATTAAAATTATATGCAAGCACCTCCTTACTTTCAGCAGCCAGGTGAGGTGGCACCTAGAACACTGGTCTTGGAATCAGGAAAACCTGAGTTCAAATCCTGTCTCCAACACTTTGGAGCTATGTGACCCTGGGCAAGCTATTTAACCTCTGTTTGCCTCAGTTTCCTCACCTATAAAATGGGGATTATAATCATAGTACCTACCTCCCAGGGTTGTTGGGAGGATCAGATAGGATAAAAGAAATAAACATATTTTGTAAACCTTTTTAAAGTGCTATATAAATGTTTTTATTCAAGTTTATTTCAACTAACAAAAATCTTTTTTTTTCTCTTTCCTCCCAGGAAAATAAAAGACAAAAACAAATTTTTGTTATAAAACATGTGTAATAAATAAACATATTTAAGCAAAACAAATTGCCATATTAGCAATTTCCAAAAAAAAAAATCTCCATCTGTACCCAGAGTCAGTCACCTCTCTCTCAAGAGGTGGGTAGCATGCTTTATTCTGGGTCCTTTGGAATTGTGATTGGCTGGTCCTCGCACTAGTGCTATATAAATATTAGCTCTCATAATTGTTATATGTAGAGAAGTAGAGGGCTACAGGTGTGGACTATTACATGTACTGTCAGATGTGGGCGGCAGGTTAGCTTGGTTATGTTTAACTGTTTTCTTTGTTATTAGAGAGGGCTCATTTGGGAATGAGCGTATATCTGGGAATAAGCGTGATGTAAAAAACCAAAGGCAGCAATAAAATATTTTTTAAAAAGAATCGCTTCTCAGAGGCATCCTTAGAAAAAGGGTTGGATCCTATAGGAAGGCTTAAAGTTTGTTTTCTCCACCCCGAAACCTGTCCTGTTGCAGAAAAGAGCATCTCTCCAAGCTCTTGGTCGAGCCTGAGTCACCCACAGATATACTCAGCTTAAGGAGTCCTTGTTCTGCTCCCCCATGACCTTGGCTCCAGTCTCTTCCAGAAAGAACCATCTTCAAATCAATGTAACGCCTCACTTCCTGAGACCGTGAGTCTGCCAAAGTTTTACAGTCAGGATTAGGGTCCGTGAGGGAGGGGCCTGAGATGAAAACCCAAACTCATTTCATTGAGAGCTCAGTGCTGGCCCTGAACCGCCATCCACCCCCCTAATGAAGCTCTTCCACATGAGGAACACTGGAGCTCCTGCTGACAACCTTCCTGGCTCCCTCCCAAGGAAATACCGTAGGATGAAGTCATGGGCTCCCAGCATCTGGCGTTCCCAGGACAAACCGGCTGGTGGGGACGGGGGCAAGAGCTGAAATGCGCCCAAGCCCCGGGACATAGGGAAAGGTGGGAAAGATCCTCCCAACTAACCAAGGAGGCAAGGGGAGAGCATTGGGCCAGGGGAAAAGAGTCCTGGGTCTTATCATCCTAGCGATGGTCATAGAGTTAGAGCTGGAGGGAGACTTGGAAGACATTGGGCACAATCCCAAAATTTTACAGATGAGGAAAACCGAGGCACAGAAGGGTGAAAGTACTTGTCCAAAGGTGAACAGGTCATATATGAGAGAGCCAGGATTTGAACCCCAATCCTCAGACTCCAGATTCAGCATTCCTGCATCCTGCCGCATCCCTGTCTAGAAGGGACTCATTAAGCTGAAAGTATTTGAGCACATAGTATTCACTTAATAAATGTTTGCTGAAAGGAATCAAATCAGACCTGATCAGATCATATTGGATTGCACGGGATTAGACTGGATTGGATCGAAGCCAACCTGAGGCCAGCTTGTGGCATCTCAGGGAGCCCCACACCCTCCCCCTCCTATAGCTCCCCAAAGCTGGTCATGGTCAAGGTATTGCTTATGTTGCATGGTAAACAGTTTTCATTCTCACTAAAAAGTCCATACTCCATGTAGCCAAGAAATCTTTCAAGAACTGTTTTAAAGGCATTCAGAGCAATGATGCCTTTTAAACCCAATGCACAGACCAGAGCTCCTCCGTTCTAAGGGCCAGGTCAGCAAAGAGTCATGAGCAATTAAAGACAAGAGCCCTGAATGTCATTCCAGGTCAGTTAGCCAACTGCCCATTGAAAATGGCAATAATTTCTCCTCCCTTTCCCAACCCAACCACTGAAAGCCTTCAAATAGGGTTCACCGAGGAATTGTAAAAGGAAAAACAAGAGAAAAAATACAATTGTACTTCACCTCATTATGAGGGACAGCTACTGCTCTACAACACCTTGGGAAAGTCTCTTCTACTCCATGAATCTCCACTTTGTCACCTATAAAATGGCAGGAGGGGGAGAGAGAAGGGATGTCACACCAGGAGAGAGGTGTCAAACATGAGGCCCATGGGTCACATGTGGAACCCAAGGCTCCCTGCAGGCAGCATATGGACTTAGAAAACCACATATTAATGTTGTCCCTGGTTTATTATATTTAGATTTATTTTGTTAAATATAATTGGGAAATATTTAAATATAATTGGGAAATATTTAAATATAATTGGGAAATATTTAAATATAATTGGGAAATATTTAACAAAATAAATCTAAATATAATAAACCAGGGACAATATTAATATGTGGTTTTCCAAGTCCATATGCTGCCTGCAAAGATCCTTGGGTATGGTTTAGCAGTCTCTATTTCCATTTGATTTTGACTTCACTGGACCAGAAGATCTCTAAGGTGACATTGTATCCTTTGGGGTCCTGGCTCTGACACTTCACAACTGGGTAACAGGAGAGGTCACTTCACTTCTAAATGTATGGTGTAGTGGTAGGGACACTAGATCTGGTGTCAGAAAACTTTGGTTCATATTCCAGCTATAAGTACTTTCTAGATGGATGACCACCGGTGAGTCACTTCCTCGCTGTGTGCCTCAGTTTCTCCATTTGTAAAATGAGACTATCGGACCTTGTGACCTCAAAGGTTCTTTCCAGATCACGATCCTGCCTTTCTACGATCCTATGATTCTGTTTCAAGATATGAAAAAGAATATTCTGTATGACTGGAAAGAACCCATACCAAAGATTGACCCAAATGGTTACTGAGGTCCATGTTCACTGAGATTCATGTTTTACAACACAGGGATCCTTCCTACATGTGCTTAAATGCATTTGCTAGCTCATCCCGGGCTCTTCATTGTTTGGGGCAGGGGGCAGGACCTACTGGTTGGTTTTTCCCTGGAATCATGGGGGAATCAAAGACCAAGGTCTACTGGAGCCATTAGTGTCTTGCCAAGGACAGCACTCATTGTCTCTGAACCCAGGGGCCTCTGGGATATTTTGAGGGCATTGGTCTGTGACCAGACTGCCTACTCTGGTTCACAGAAACCTTGGAAATTGGCTCTGAGTTTAAGATGACCAAAGAATGGTGACATTTCCGTAGAGAGACTAACTCATATCTTTCTCCGTATTCCTTAGAATTCTCTCAGAGGGAAGCCGATGAAGCATCTGGAATGTCAAAGTCACAGAAACTAGAACGGGAAGGATAGATGGATGGATGGATGGATGGAGGGATGAATGGATGGATGGATGGATGATGGCAAGATGATTTATAGATAGAGGAATGAAAAAGCATCTAAAAAGCTTACTATGTTGGGAATGTACCCTTTCCTCCCTTCTGCTTTGTGTAGAACATTTCAGGTGCCATACCCTACATTAAAACTTTCCTGGTTTCCCATGATTATTAATGCTGTTTCCCTCTTGAAATTGCTGTGTGTTTACTGTCTATTTTCTTTCTTGAGAACATTCTGTATCCCACTAATAGAATGTAAGCTCTTTGGGCCTGCTTCTTTCTATGCCTTTGTATCCCCAGTGCCCAGAATAATGGCTGGCACACAGTAGGAATTTAATAAATATTGTTCAATTCAATTAAAATGAATCAAATCTAGCCCACCCCTTTTTTTTTTTTTCTTACAGATAAAAACACTGGCGCTCAGAAAGGACAAAGGACTTGTCCCAGGTCACACGGTGGGTAAGGCAGGTACTCAAACCCAGGCCCCCAGGCCTCCTGACCCCCCACCACCACACACACTGCAGTCCTATTTGCAGGGGCCATCTCCTCCACAGTGGTCACTAATTTCCTGTAAGCCAGAGCGATCCAGAGCTCCCAGCATGGCTGAATAATTACAAGCACTTAATTGTCGGAGTTTTTATAAAACATTTATTGAGAGCCAACAATGGCTTGGACTGAGGACAAAACATAAAGCCAGAGACCTGGTGTCTGCTGCAACAAACTTAGCTGTTTAACTGAGTAGTTTATAAAATGAATGTAAAAATAGAGTCTTGTCCTATTCCAGGTGGAACTGGGAAGTGAGGTCCTTTTTAGACAGAAACATACATGCCCTGTCATTAAGTAATAATATCAAAGTTCCTATAATGTTTATAAGGTGTTTATACATCTTCTAGACCAAAAATCAGGACATCTTGGTACTGAAAATATTTCATGCCCAGCAATCGCACACACACCACTATTTCTCCTGTTTATAGCCTCTCTTAATCTCTTTGTGGAAGATTCCAGACCTCAACCACATTCCTTGCAATTTTACAGGGCACGAGAGGGGCAGAAATCAAGTCCAAATGAATATGTGTATTCAGAAATGCATTGAGATTTTTCCAACTTTTCAGGTACCTCACTCAAATTAATCTTCCTTAAGGCCTTGGTGGTATTTACCAGGTTTCTTGAATCATGGCCTTCCCTCCTCTACTTCTCAGCGTGCCCATTGTATTCTCTTGATGGGAATAACTGCAGGATTATTAGCAAAGGAAAAAAAATCGTGATTGAGTCAAGATCTGGGAGGGACCTCCCAGAGTCAGGCAAAGGTACCATTTGTTTTCCAGGATTTTGCATCTGTATCAATTTGAATTAAGGTCATAATTGGGATTTATTGGTGCGCCTTGCATCATAAAAAGTGCTTTATGCTGAATTGTCTCATATTTATTATGATTCTGTCAATCGTCAACTGCACACGGGCTGTCTGGAAGAGGCTGATACACAGACGCACACGAAAAACGAACCAGTGTGCTGGTGTTTGAAAAAAAAAAATTGATTGGGTTCTTTTGTCTGTCTTTGGAGTTTACCTAAAAAATAAAATTAAATAAACGAAGGCATGTGGTCCTTAGCATGGCGCCATGATCTGTCCAGCATTCTTCAGTGCCTACCATATAGAATTTATGTTCTGCTGGGGCACTCTCTTCAGGGCACTGAGATTAGGAAATAGCAGACGGGCAGGAACGTAAGAGGTTATCTAGTTGAAAGAAGTCATTTTTGTTCTTGCTTTGTGTTTTGAGACTAGGTCTCCCTAGAAGTGCAGAGGCCGCTGGCAGGCTGGTCCCACTGAAGCTTTGACTTGCCCCATTTCTACTGGGCCGTTTGCCCCTCTTCAGAGCCAGCCTGGTGACTTCAGGCTTGGGAGGCCCGCCATATTGGCACCAGATCTGGCGTGGACACTGGATGGGTGTCAGCCAGACTACAGCTCAGACCATCCACCAGAAGCAGGCACTACCACCCATGGGCCTCCATCCCCAGCCCAAGCCCTTTATTTTACAGAAGCCAAGACAGAGGCCTAGTGCTAATGGAGACGAGGCTCCAACACAGGACACCTGAGTGTCAACCAAGAATTTGATAAAGTCCCTCATGATATCTTTATAGATAGTCAACAGCCAGCAAACACAGATTACAGGTTATCTGAGGTGTAGACAGATAGCACCGTGGATAAAGTACTGAGCCTGGACCCAGGAAGACCTGAGTTCAAATTCAGCTTCAGACACTTAGTAGCTGTGTGACCCTAGGCAAGTCACTTAACCTGTGTCTGCCTCAGTTTCCTCATTTGTAAAACAGGAATTACAATAGCACCTACCTCCCAGGATTGTTGTGAGGATTAAAGGAGATAATATTTTTAAAATACTTAGCACAGTGCCTGGCACACAGTAAATGTTAGCTGTTATTATTATCGTTGCTTTCTATAACTTATAGTCTTAGATGTCTGAGGTGACTTTTTTTTATTAAGTTATTTCTCCAACTAATGCGCGTGCTTCCCTCATGCCTTCAACTGTCCCTGAAGATCTGCCTCCCTCCTCCCCCCAAAGCGCTGCTGAAACATCTTAAGGACCCTTCTTGCTTTGTTTATTGTCTGAAAGGGGAGTTATAAGTAACACCCGAGTTTGGAGGTCCATTAACATAGCAAAATGAGGCTTCTGGGTTAACTCAACCACTCAGCAAGCCTGCTTCCCCGTCTGCTTTTTTTATTCGGGTCTTAACTTTTAAACAACTTCGCTGGTTTAGGCCAAACTGGGCAAATTTATTAATAAGCAATTCTTGGGTATCCGAGGATGTGTTTCTTTCGCAGGTCAGGCTACTGGCTGAAAGCCAAACACCAGCTGATAACAAGTTGTCGAGTGGCTATATTTTCAGTAATATTGAATGCATTTCAGTGACTTTTAGCAACTGGGTAAGGATCCGAGAGACTCGTGACAGCTTTAGCTCTCAAAAAAAAAAAAAAAAAAAAACACTCATTAAGTGAGCTCAGCTGAGATCCAAGTAAGGAAAGCCAGACTGACACTCACCTGGCAATTTGAAGTTTGCAAAGCCTGTTAAAGGCATTCTGTCCATTGATGCTCTGAAAAACCTCATAAGGTAGGTACAGACCACAAGTATTACTGTTTCCATTTTATAGATAAGGAAACTGAGGCTCAGAAAGGCATTATGATTTGCACATGGTCACAGAGCTAGTATCAAACGTAGGATTTGAAAGCAGATCCTTCTGACTAACAATTTATCCACCACAACAGGTGATTCAGTGGTGCAGCAAGGTAGCTCAGTGGATAGCACTGACCTTGGCATCCAGAAACCCAAACCCAAATGTTTCCTCAAGTACTATGTGACCCTGGGCTAGTCCCTTCACCTCTACAAATGCAGACTTCAAAACACCTTCGCCTCTCTCACCCTCAGTTTCCCCATCTATAAAAATGGGCACAGTAATAGCCCCTACTACACACAGCTGTTGCAAGGGTCAGAAGACATACCCTAGGTAGAGTGCTCTGCAGACCTTGGAATCCTGTAGAAATGCCTGCTGCCTCTCACCCATTAACTAGTTCCTTTCCAAAGCACGCTCATCAGGGACAGGTAGGTGGTGCAGTAGGTAGAGCACCAGCCCTGGAGTCAAGAGTACCTGAGTTCAAATCTGTCCTCAGACACTTACTAGTTGTGTGACCCTGGACAAGTCACTTCACCCCATCTGCCTCAGTTTCCTCATCTGTCAAATGAGCTGGAGAAGGAAATGGCAGACCACTCCAGTGTCTTTGCCAAGAACTCCCCAAAAAAAATGGGGTCACAAAAAGTTGGACATGACTGAAAAAAAAAGAAAATGTCTCTAAAATAAGCCCAGTAAAGGGAAATGACAGACTGAGGAAAGCTGGGATTGTAATTAAACTGAGGGGCCTGCAGCCTTGGTCCAAACCATAGGTGAATTTATCATGAAGGTGCTGAAAAATATTCCCATCTTATTTGCATCCTTTCCAAGAGAATGAGTTCACCTCTGTTTCGTTCTTTTCTTTTGGCTTCTAAATCTCCTTTTTCCAAAGGGCCCTCCATAGGCAACTTCCACGTGAACTCAACCAACAATATGTCAGCAAGGATGCATGAACCAAATGACTGAGCCAGGGGGATTTGTTTATAGAGACAGGGGCTTAAGATGGCAGCACAAGTCCAACTCATTACCGCAAAAAATTATAGACAGGTTATCTTTAAAGATCCCAGAGCTGATGTTCAATGTAGATCATGGAAGGAAATGGTGGAAACTGTCACACAACACAGCAGGCTGCAAACATTTCGTGCCTACTGAATACCTTGCAAGACACAACCTGGTGGCTAGAATTAACACACCAGAAGCTCTCTGCCTTTCATAAGGTAACCAATGACAAATCTCTGTACCACAGATACAGACGTCAAAGTATTGTTGAGAATTCGACAAATACAACAAGCTGTTGCGCAAACTACCTAGACCTAACACTGACCTATAAAAGTTTAACAAATGTTTAATAGACGTCAACATCCCAAACACTCGTAACATCTAAGTTATGTGGGACAAAAGGCTCTCAAAATAGAGAGACCTTTAGAAAGAAGTCAAAATCACATGAAATAGGACGAGGCATACATGTAAATATGTATGCCTCACCCCGATATTATAGACATACATGTGTATACATATATGTATTATGTATGTATAGTCATATACACACACATACCATGCCTATTGCCCTGTCTGCTACTGGAATTGTTCCAAGGATGCTTTCAGAGAACCTCTAAGAAATGAGGCAACTAGGTGTCCCAGTGGATAGAGCACTAGAATTCAAATCCAGCCTTAGATACTTACTATCTATGTGATCCTAGGCAGCAACTTAACTGCTGTTTGCCTCAGTTTCCTCAACTGTAAAATGGAGATAATAATAATAGCATCTACCTCCCAGGGTTGTTGTGAGGATAAAATGAGATTATATTTATAAAAATTCTTTATAAACCTTAAACCACTATAAACCCCTAAAACCATTTATAAGTGTTACTATCATGAGCTCACATCCCAATACTTTTCTTCAACTACAAAAAGTAATCTGCGTGGAAGAACAGGAACATTTCTATCTTAACTCAATCAAAAAAGATGAGAAAAAGGAAATGTAAGAGTGAATGGACGAATGAATGAATGAATTTAATTTAATTACTTGATTTGAGTAAATGCTTGCTATGTGCCATATACTCTGCTAAGCACCAGGGACACAAGTCCAAAGGTGAATCCAACCCCTGCCTTCAAAGAGTTTCAATTCTATTAAGAGAAGCAATGCAGGCTGAGGACGTCTACCAGGGAGGGACACTGTAGTTTGGAAAGTTAGGAGATGGTAAGTGGAGCCATTTTGGAGGAAAGATTGATGCACCCTTTCCACTAATGGGGGGCAACACTGATTTGATGATGGCTTCACAAAGAGGAAAGGGATGGACCATTGAGGGGGAAAGGTGCACCCAGAGGATGGTCCCAGCAGAAAGGTGGATGGCAAGGAGCCAGGGAACACAGTGAAACACGGTAGGAGCTGACCCAATGGAGCTGGCCACGTCAGTGACTTGGCAATCAGACAGCAGGGTCCCAGGGCAGTTTTTCCAGAGATCAAAAGGATGATGATTCATTCCATCCCCTGTGACTAAACTGGTGATGACGGCAGAGAGGCTGTTCCTTGGATGATGGGTCCACAGATCATCTTGGGGGCAGACCTGGAGCCTTGCCAACTTGGTACAAGCTCTCCAGGCTTGTGTTCTTCTAGAGCAACCCATGAGAACCTGGGGTCAGCTGGGGGAGGACTCCAGGTGAGGTTACACAAGGATTAGATAGCTAGGATTATACAGCGTCAGAGCATTGTAGCTACAGCATCTCTCAAAGACCATCTGCAAAGTCATCAAATGAGATAATACGTGTAAAATCTTAAAGATCTACAAAAATACTAGCATTTGTTCATTGGTGAGTCATACTTGCCATCTACATTATTGACTGGACCAATTCACAGCTCCACCAACAATGCATCAGCGTGCCTGTTTTCCCACAGCCCTTGCAGTATTTGTCTTTGTTGTGGTATTTGACCATGGTGTCTCAGTGAGTTACCTCCCACTTACTCTGCCTCTGTCTTGTATGTACGTGGTTATTTGCATGGTGTCTTTTTATTAGACTGTGAGCTCCTTGAGGGCAGGGAACATGTTTGCCTTTCTTTGTATCCCCTGTGCTAGGCACGGTGCCTGGCACCTAGTAGGTGCTTGATAAATACTTGGTGATTGATTGAAAGCAAGCACCCAAGCCCAGGAAATCACAGTGGTCAGGTAAGTGTAGACACACTCACTCAATGTAATGTGATAAGAACAATAGAAACCTAGGTCAATAAAATTTCTTTTTTGCTTATAAAACATGATCCCGGAATCACAGATTTAGAGCTTGAAGGAACTTCAGAAGTCAGCTAATCCAACTTTCTCACTTGGCGGACAACTTGAGGGGAGGGGTTGGAAGAGGAGGGTCTGACCAGGACCTGCGACTTTATCAGTGGAAGGACCTCCTAGCATAGAAACTGCCTCCACCAGTGCGGATCGGGGACTGCTCTACAATCCAAACCTTTGCCTGAGAGGTTTTGTCTTGCCCCGGGTCACTCAGCTAGTACCCCTGTCAAAAGCAGGATTTGAATTCTCATCTCCCTGACTCCAAGACCAGCTCTCTATCCTCTGACCCCACATTGCCTCTCCAACTTTGGTAGCTTCAATAAGGAGGCGTTCACTTGGACATCACTAGTACATCGGGGTGGGAAGAGAGAATGTGTTTCAGCCCCTTCCACCAGCCCCCTCTCCCAGAGCGTGCAAGTTAAGACAAACCTTTAATAAGAACACAAATGAAGTCTGTACTTTGTTGTAAACTATTTCTTTTTCTTCCTGCTGTCTCCTACAACTCGACATATGGCAGGAATTACTTTGAAATAAAGGTTCAATACTCATAAAGGGTCTCTTTTAATACTGTTGTAAAGTAATGGCTCCTTTATGGAGAATTTAGAAGTAATTCTCTCCTGCAGAGCTGGGCCAAGTGGTATGGCCTCATTCTATGCTGCCCGTGGTGGGGGAGGAGGGCCGGCATACTGGAGAATACATGGCTTAGTACCCAGTGGATGCCAAAGGTAAGTCCCATTAAAATCAGCATTCATCTAGGGCTGAATATTACATATTTGACACAGAAGACTCCCTTCCAAAAAAAGGAAAGTCTCGCTCACTTTCCAACCCTGAGCTCATTACTCAGGCCCACTGCACTCTGAACTCCAGTGAACCAAGTGGAAAATGACGAAGGATGATTCCCATCTTTAGGGAGGCAGGGAGAGCACAGGGTGCGAGGGATGCCTACCTCAAGAGAGAAGTTTCAGTCTCAGCTAATTAGGGGGAGGCCTGACGCCAGGTCCATGCTGAGGTGTCTGGCCACCAGTCTGGAAGGCATCAGGTTGCTGAAGGCTGTTTTAATTTGAAACCCAGAGAATCAGAACTCTGAGGCCAGGGAACAACCAGGCAAAAATGTCCTGAATTGGCTCAAGCCTCCCTTCTGTCACGCACAACCCCATGAGCTCTCCTCCTTCTCCCCTCACTCTCACCTACAATTTCCCATCCCTCTCCCCCCAAAAAGTATCTTTTCTGGGCTTCAAAATCCCCCTCCCGCCACAGCAATTCTGGCTGGATGGGGGACAGGAGTCCAATTGGAGAGTAAATCTGCCTTGGAGGGGAAGCAGACTCAGGATGATAACTTCATAGATTTCGAGCTGAAAGGTAACTTAGAAGCATTTAGTCCAACACCCAAATTTTACAGATGAGGAAACTGAGACCCCTCAAGGTGAGGTGACTCATCCAAGGTCACAGGTAGTATTCGAGGAGAAATTTGAACTCAAGTCCTCTGCCTTCTGATACCGGTGTCTTCCATTGCACTACTCTGTCTCCCATTATGCCTTCTCTCTACCAGCTCAGCTCTAACGAAGACTACTATTGCTGGCTGCCCCCTTTCTTAGGAAACGAGTGGACGCCTTTCTCAAACTTCTTCCTTCCTCACCAGAACATGTGATTCATCAATGTAGGGACTTCCTGGCATGGATTTTCCCTCCACCAATACGGATCAGTAACTCATCAACCACTTAGTGTCTTATAGTAGAATGTAGTGGGAGGCTAGAGTCCATAGCCCTGAGAAATGAAGCAGCTCCAGGGGTCACAGGTCCCATGGGTCAGAGGCAGCCCTGGATCCCAGGTCTTCCTGACTCTAAGGCCAGCATTCTCTCTGCTCCTCCATGCGTCTTTCTACAGCAAACATCTCCTTTACTGTGGAATATGTGCTCCAAGGCCAGGCATCGTGGTAGAGGCCTGGAGGCCCTCCTTTGGGGGAGTCTAAGACTAATGGACCCGTTGACTTTGAGAGTTCTGAGCCATAAGTGAATTCTAATAGGGGGTTCAGACTAAGTCTGGCACCACTATGGTGACTCCCCGGCATGAAGGGCCACCATGCTGCCTAAGGGAAGCCAAATCAGGCAAGGTCAGAAAAAATGGAGCCAGTTTAAGCCACCTTATCCATCAGCATTGGAGTGGAGCCGTGAGTGGCCACTGTGCTACCCGCCCAGGCAAGACGGGACGATTCAGAAAAAACACCAAAGACTTGCTCTGCTTCAGAAAAATCACAATCATTAGCAAAACAAATTTTATAAACTCAAGATAGTTTTTGTGTTAAGTTATTTCCTATCCTACACATATTATCATGAGCTGTCAGGCAACATCTGGTCCAGGTGTTGAAACTTTGGAGGGTGGAGGAAATGCCCTTGGGAAAGAGGCCTAAAGCATCAAGATTCCATCTCCTAGATCCATGTGTGCTATGAGATGCCAGAATGGGGGCACCCTGCCCCCAGAAACCCCTACTAAAAGTAGTCCAGAGTCAAGTCAGCAAAGAATAAGTGTCTAGTATGAGCAAATCACTAGGCTAGGCGCTGGGGATACAGAGATGAAAAATGGCAAAAGTCCCTGCCCTCTGGGAGCTTATAGTCTACTAGAGGAGGAAAAGATGCAACAGGCACCCAGGTAAGCATAGTGCACAGCAGGGTATGATGGGAACAAAGGGGAGAGCCAGATAAAGAACTCTGGGACCTAAAGGGAGACAGGGAACTGCTTCATCTGGGGGATGAGCAAAGGAGTCATGAAGGAGGCGGCCCTGAGCTGGGCCTTGGAGGTAGAGGAGGGATTCTAGAAGCTGGAGGTGAGGAGGAATTCTGGAAGCTGGAGGTCAAGAGGGAGGGTCCCTTGCCAGGCATTGAGTGATGATAAACATGAAGGCACAGAGAGAGGCAGAGGAGGGCATGTCAAGCTGCCCAACGGTTGGAAGTCATCAGGCCACAAACGCCAGCTCAGTCTTGTAGCTCAAGTTGACTTGGGATGTCCCTGGAGTTCCCATGATTCTGACCCCAGCCAGCTTTGGCCCCTTGCTTCATTTCCCCTGTGTCTTCATAGCGTCCCATTCCTGATTCCATCTCCTAGGACTTCAGGAGTTACCTACAACCCAAGAGCTAAAACCTTGGTTCCGTTGCCCATCCTACACTGGGCCTCTAGTGGGCCGCGTGAGCAAACTTGGCTTCTGAAGGGGGCAACGTTCAAGCCCTTGGTGAATTGGGTGCAGCCACCCTCTGCTACTGCAGAACTCATGAACTCTTCTCCTGACACCACCTCGCCAGGCTGGGCCATTAGACAGTGGACTGCATACCACAGGTCTCTGGTTTTCATCATAATCAATAGAGAGACTAAATCCTCGATTATACAGATAACCAAATACAGTTCCCTCTGCTGTGAATTAACGCACCATCCACTAAAGCCTAAATCTAATGCTCCATTGTGGGGTACAGGAGCCCCTTATATTCTCAAAGGTCACGCTAATGGAGCCCAGCTCCAGAGGGTCCTGCCAAGCTGGAACACTGGGCACAGGCCAGGGATGGCCAGTCAAGTCACAAGTTTGTCTCCTGGCTGGCCGCAAGGTCACGAATTCTTCAGCTAGAGCTACTCTCGGAGACGTCCTGCCCAGGCACAGAGGAGCCGCTATCTGTCATTCCACCAACCAAATGACAGATCCTGAAGCAGGTGGACAATGGTCCTATAGCCAGGTAGCAGTGGCTTCCCTCCCAGGCATGGCATAAATCAAAGAAACGTGTCGCTGAAAAAGAAGGCAGGCAGGCATGCAGAGCAGGAGGCAGCATTGCCTGATGGCTCCATGAGGTCCCAGAGCAAGGCTTTGGGAGTGGGGGGGGGGGGGTCCTGTCCTCTAGGGAAGACACATACAGCAAGAATTACACAGGATTGCAAGACATGCATGGGTGGTGATCTGTACCAGTGAAAAGAGTACCCATATTGATGGATTCCATCAGAGTACGGAAGCAGGTGGTCACGAGCAGCATCCCACCAACATTTGTACTCAAAATGCCTTATCTAAGTTTCTAACCCTATAGAAACAAGGCCACACTCCGTCTCTGAGCAGCACTGTAGCTAGCAAGGATGACTAGGCCTTGGCTTCCATCCCACGTAGACGGGAGTACCGGTGGCCGAGCTCTTTGGGGTACACTGACTGCTGCAGCCTCTCTCAGCCCTGTGGCCAGGGGGCCCCTATCACATGACCACCTCCCCCAATACCATGCTTTCTCTGCCTGCTGTTTACCCAACCACCTCCTCCCAGAAGATGGGGGATCAAGGTCACAGAGCATGCCACAGGGCTGTCTCTCTCTATTGCGACTTCAGAACGGATCCTGGAGTGAATTCGGTTGGTGGGAGGGGGCTGAGGGGAGAAATAGCAGCACCGAAGACAGGCTCGTTGCTGTTATAGTCACACCTGGGGGAGAGGGACCATCCCATGCCTCAGAACACTGCTTGTAGCTGCCATGAGAAGAGAGCATCCCCTCCAGTGTCAGCACCCTGGAGCACAGCCCCATTTGCCCTATTCTTGTTACAGTTTTGTCTAGGTAAGAGATGTTCTAGATTCCCTAAAGAACATTGTCGTCTTTTTCTCCTTCTATTTTTGGTCCCGACTATACTTGCGTTCATCTAGGTGGAGACCAGCTAGACATTCCCAAACAAAGGCAGAAATAAGTACTAACTGATTTCACTGAAGTGGCGATGAGAACAGCTCCCCTTAGCAATGCCAGCTTCAATCGTTTCTAGTGGTGCTCGTGGACAATACGCTCAACCACCTTTTACTTGCCCAGAGCAGTCTACGACCAAGGACTCAACCAGAGGCTCGGCCACTAGCCCCTGACTCCCTGTCTCGTGAGAGGGCTGGGCTCAGGTTTTTCTGCACTCAGCTCTGTGTTCACCACCCATTCTCACCCGAACCCATCTCATAAAACATTGGAGAAGAAAATGCCAAGGACAGATTGCGGGCCCCGGGACAGGGAGAAGAAATCACTTCAAATGGGAGTGCCACAGAACAAGATAGAAAGCAAGGCAGCATCCTGCAGTAATAATCCAGAAAGTACCTCAACTTGGGTTCAAAGTCAAAGGCGGCTTCTCAGTGAATATTCAGTCATTTCATTAAGGGTCTGTCTCACATCCACAGAATTATAGAGTCAAATGACCACAGACTTAGAGCAGGAAAGGACCTCAAAGGCCAAATCCAGCCACCTCATTTTGCAGGTGAGGAAACTGAGGCAGATAGAGGTTAAGGGATTTGTCCAGAAATCACAAAGTATCTGTGACTACATAAACGTAGGTCTTCCTGACTCTCTACTTCTCTGGGCCTCAGTTTCCCTTATCTGAAAAAAATACAGGGTTGGTCTAGATGACCTCTGGAGTCATTGTTGGAGCCTCTTCCAACTCTAAATGTAAGATCCTGGGGACCCCCTCCGTATCCCAGGGCAGAACCACACTTGTCAATATGTTGTGTGTGGAATCTCAGCTGCACTTGGTTTCCTTGTGTTCTCAGGAAGAATCGAGTAAAGGGGATGGGTTGATGTCGTGGAAACCCAACCTGGGTCATGCTTGATGGATGGGATGATGGAGGTCTCTTGAGTAGGGCTCCTTTCCAAGAATTACTAGAGCAAGGCAGTATGGAAGCATGACGGGAGTGCTGAGTTCAAAGCAAGAAGAGCTGGGGTCAAACCCAAGTCCGGCCAATGACTAGTTTTACAACCTTAGGCAAGTCAAGCAGAGAGATGAAGGGGAAAGAGCTTAGGATCTGGGCTCAGGGGACCTGGGTTCCAACTTTGACTCTGCCACTTACTACCTGAGCGACCTTAGGCAGGTCACTTCACTAACCTGTGCCTCAGTTTCCCCATCTGTAAAAAAGAGAGGCTTGGACAACATGGCCTCTGAGCTTCGTTCTGGCTTTAGATCTGAGGTTCTACAATGAGGTCATGTCACCCTCTTGAGTCTAGCTCCGCCACCCAGTTACCCATGTGTAAAATAAAGGTTGGGTTCAGCGGTCTCTGAGGTCCCTTCGATGTCAGAATCTACCATCCTACAAGGCCTAGGAACGCGAAGTCACTTGCCCAAGCTCGAACAAGTTTGCGATGCCTTGTTGCATGCCGCTAGTCTCCTGGGACCATTGCCACCCTCTCTGTGCCAGAGATATAAAGGAAGAAGGTCTGGTCCACTCTTTAGGAGACCCCGTGACAACTTCCAGTCAAAGGCAGAACCCTGTGAACCCTTTAGATTGAGGATGGGATAGAGAGGCAGAACCAGCCTGGAGCTCACCATCAAGACAGCAGAGGAAGGAGAACAGTGAGGCCCCAGTGACCAGCAACATTCTACCACAGCCTCATCTGGGCATCTAATAAACTTCCTTCTTTTTAAGTTTAAAATGTCCCCTTCTTGAGCAGTCTTCTGATAGCTAGGAACTCTGTAAAACACCGAAAAGCCGTCAAAACACGACTTTCTTTCCCCACCTTTCCCCCTCCCCCCTTTCTTTCTGCAAAAGTCCGCTGCTCTAAGTGCCCAGGGCTTTTTGCTTGCCCTTACCAAATCCCCACCAGGTTTCCTCAAAGTCCCTCACGTTACATATCTTGTTTTTTTCTCTCCCCCTCATAAAAACCACAGAACACACACCAAGCCACTTAATAAACCCAGTTACAATAACCACGCACCTTCATTGCTTTTAAGACCATTTCAAGCTCACCTTTAACATTCTTTGTTAAGGCATTATTTATGGCATGACTTAATCAAAATTTAATCCACTTTTCAGCGCACAATCACATCACAATATTCCTTTTTTTTTTTTTACCTTTTGCCTACTCATTAAAGTCTTCATCAATGACACTGATTACTTCCAGACTGCCAGACTCTCCTGGCCTCCTAGCCCACCTGAGTTTAGAATACAATGTGGCTAAATGAAATAGCAGTTGGGCTTCCCAAACCCAGGGTTATGCTAATGAATTCTGAGAAGGCCTTGTGTTTATATCAGAAAAGCACTTTACAAATATGTTTATCTGAGACTGAGACCATAGATGTCTTTACTGGTAAATGTTTGGCTTCATGCTCCCAGAATACACTCTCCTCCAGATGGTTTGCTCAAAACAAAGTTATTCACTCTCACACACACACATGTGTAAGCCACCAGGCTTTCCCATTGCTGGGCCATTTTTCCCCTTCATCCATGAGAAAGAATGTAGAAATGGGGGAAATAATGAATAGTATGGACCCTGTTTATTGCTGCTTTCTCTCAGTAGAGAACAACTCATAAAACTTTACTCCAATTTAAACAAACGAGGGCTCATAGTGGTGGCAGGCAAGAGCTCCCTCTTAAGCCTCCGGAAATCTTGACTTCCATCACCAAGGGGTTAACAGCCACCACTTTGGGAAGATAAGAGGGCCTCTCCTGCCTCCTTAGAAGCAGCCAGACTTTACTGATTCCAGCAAGGTGATCTCATTGGATATTGCCTAGAGACAATCGATTAGAATATAGCATCTCAGTTATGGGAGCAAAATGGCAACCCATGAAAACTTGAGGTATCCTGAAGGATTTTAGAAACAGAGGAAAAGGGAAATTGAGGAAGTTATGGGGACAGAAGTCTTCCCCAAGAAAACCAAGGTAGTAGCAAAACCCAGACTATAGCTAGACCCTCCGTCACCATCCCACCTTCCCAGGATCTGACCAAGAAAAGCTGCAGGAATGATGAAATCCTGACCTGTCCAAACAGTCTGGCCTTGAACCCACAACATTGAAATAACAGTTAAAAAAAAAAGAGTCCCAGAACGTTAGAACTGGAGGAGAACCGAACAGTCACCTCATCCATCCCCCTGATTTTTTACAGGTGAAAACACTGAGGCCAAGAGAAAAAGTGACTTTGTCTCTGAGATCTCTTCTTACAGCCTGTGATTATTCTATGGCGGCTAGGTGGCGCCACAGTGCGTAGAGCACTAGGCCTGGAGTCAAGAAGACTCATCTTCCTAAATTCAAATCCAGTCTCAAACACTTACTAGCTGTGTGACCCTGGTTATGTCATTTAACCCTGTTTGCCTCAGTTTCCTCAACTATAAAAACGAGCTTGAGAAGGAAATAACAAACCACTCCAGTATCTTTGCCACGAAAACCCCAAATGGGGTCATGAACTGAACAACAACAATCTTCTATGGTTTGCTTGCCCTAGGCCACAAAAAAAAAAATGGTTTAGGAAGAATTTCAAGGCTAAACCTTTAAAAATGTGGCAATACTGTGTGATTTCCATATAGGACCATTGCTTTACAATGGAAGGGTCCATAGAGATTACGTAATCTAATCTCTTCATTTTACAAGTCAAAGAGATACCGATAGTTATATTTTTAATGGGCATAAGAATATTTTCAAGACCTTTCTCAGCAAGTTAATTCAAGAAAAGTGATTTGTAAACCCTTATGTGTCCTAGAAATGTAAGTTTTACTCGGCAGCATAAGGGACTCTCTCCTCTAATTACATCTCAAACCTTCTATAACTTAGTAAGTCTCAGAATATCAGAGACAAAAGGGACCTAAGAAGCCATCTTGTTCAAGTTCTGAGAGTTCCTGATTCCCATAAATTTAAGTAACTTACCAGGTAGGATTTGAACTCCGGTCTTCCTCATCCAATTCCAGCATTCTCCACAATGCGAAGGGGCCTGTACTAGTAGCACTGCTTAATCCTAGTTCAAGGGCTGACCATTTGGATTTCTAAACTCTTCATGTGTTAGAGAGATCAACAAGGCTTCAGGAACTCCTAATGTGACCTTGAGCAAGCGACTTACCTCTCTGGGCCTATAAAATGAGGGGGTTGAGAGGACATGGCCTCTGAATTCCTTCCCACCTCTTGACTTGTGATTACATGAAATTTGACTTTGAAAGTCCCCCCCTGCTCATGGCTCTTACCCAGTTCTCCTTCCCTAAGCCCTGCTGGTGGGGCCAAGGATAGAGACCTATCTGTTGGCCCCAGTCTGTCCTGTGCCCCAGCTGGGTTTTGTGTGGTCCCTTCTGGGTTTGTGACTTCTCATGCAGACTGTAATCCCTGTGATACCTCTGGGGTGAGTGGAAACTCTAGGAGTAGGGGGGGCGGGCCTTCAACTGTTAAGTGTGGCTTGGTTTCTCTGGGTCCTCAGACTGGATTCTGTTTGTTTGCACAAGAAATGTTCACCTTTTTCAACATCCACTCTGTAAAAAAGGAGGTGGACAGGAGAGGGGGAGTGAACAGAGAGGGAAAAGGAGGGAAAGTACATTCTTTAAAAGCCATCACTGTATTCGATTTGGTCCTAACATCCTAAATAATCAAGTTTTTTCCTTTTGATTTCTTCAGCAACTTTCTGCTTTGGCCACTGCCTGAGATGATTAATGCCCTGGTTTGGATACAGCGGGCCACAGAAATCGTGAAAGGGGTTTCTATCTATTTAAAATTTGTGCTGCCAAATATCTCCGCCAAAGAAGCCAAGATACCCTCTGCTCCCCAGACTATACCCTACTGGTTTGAATAGAAAATGTTAATATTTTTCAATACCTTGGGCATTGGTGGTAGTGGTGAACCTCACTGTTGTGATTTTAATCCAAGGAGTTACAGCTTCATAAACCTTAGAAATTTAAGGACTCACTCTTCAGAAGCCAAAGGTTCAGGTTGGGTCAGAATAGTCACAGCCACAACCGTTGGAATTATCTTTGGGGAGTTGGGAGGTGGGGGAGGAGGACACTTACATGTAATTTTTTTCAATAGTCTTTCAAGTTGTAATTCATTGTGTTTTTGCTCCCATTCACCTTTTTTCACCTCCATTTACCCTCACTTCCAAACCCAACCCCCAAATGCCCCCAGAACCTCAACAAAGTAAGAACTGACTTGGGAGTGCTTTCCCCACTCCAAAATTATTTGCCATCTTTGCTTATTTGTGTAGGGCTCATTTCTACCCAGTAGAATATAAGCTTCTTATAGGCAGGGACTGTTTTATTTTGGTTGTATGCACCATGCCTAGTATTAACCTTGGCACATAGTAGGTGTTTAATAAATCCTTGTTTCATTATTGAAGAATTATTAAATTTAAATGAAAAGTTACAGTAAGGGTTAGCCCCAGTCAAGATTGCATCTTGACTGTTAGCGAATAATTTTTTTTTAATATAAAAAATTGAACTAGTTAAAAAATGTGTCATTGACATCCCCACTTCCCTTTTGGGCACATCTAATCTGATTTTCCTTTTTAAGGCACAGGTCGTCCCGAAAGTTCGCTTCCCTCTCCTCCATTAAAAGCTTCTGCCAGAAAAATATCAAAGATAATTCGTTTACAAGCTAATGTTAAAAGAGGTACAACTGAAAAGAGTATGTGTGTTTGGAAATCTTCTCTTTAATTGTAGAATGTATGATGCAGAATTGTAGAATCCTAATACTAAGGAAATTTCAGCAATCGGCCAACAGGGAGGGAAATAATGTCTAAGAAAGGCCCTCTCAGTGGCCCTGAAACCACCCCATGCAGGTGGGGCTGACGTTGATGAGTGGTGAAGGGAAGAAGATACAGAGGGACCCCGCACTTAATAAAAACTTGTTGGCTTTCTTGATTAATTGATTGAAAAAGTTCCTAATGTTAGAGGAGAATGAACCGCCTCCAACAGGAGTGGCTTCTCCATGCCTGAACTCTGAACCTTACACCAGGAGCTGGGTGAGCAAGTCACTTGCCCAGGTTCACACAGCTAGTAAGTGTAGAAGGCAAGATTTGAAGCTAGGTCTTCTGGACTGTGATCATAGGCCTCTCTCTTCTCCCCATTGAGAAGCCAATTTACTTAGGTCTGTAGTTTCCCCCACTCTCCGCTCTTAACAGCTCACAGCCAGGTTGAAATAATGATTCAAAAAAAGGGGTTATGGAAAGGAACAATCTGTTTTTTGAGTTATTTGGAGCCTGACCAAATGTGGGGTTGGGGGGAGTGATCTTTAAACTTTCTCAAAACCCAATTTAAACAACTTTATGAGACCACAAATAGCCCAATATGGCAAGGACTGGAGCTTTGAGCTTTCTGAGTCCAGCCCCAGTGTGGGTCAGCACTGAGCTAAGAAGAGAAAGCCAACCACTCCACGACCTTTTTAGGCCATAAGTGTCCTAGTGAGACGGCTTTGGGCCCAGTGACCAAGCCTGGAATGAAAAGGCCCTTAGTTAGTCTCCAGAGGAAACGAAAGCCTGAGAGTGCTTCTAACTAGTGTGTGTCTTCACATGCCCAGCCAAGGAAAGACTTGGAGAGAGAAGGAAAAAACAGGCCATTCAGGTGCCTCTGTGTGGTTGGTGGTGTGTTTCTTATCTTGAAAGGACCTCTCGCTAGCCTTAATTTCCATGACTTTGGATTTCTGCTAGTTCTTATTTTTAAGAAATAGACCCTCCCATACCACTGATTCTCTCCCTCGCAGGGCCATGGGACAAAACTTACTCAAAGGAGCTACAGTATGAATCTCTGGCCTTTCCCTCCTTGTCTCAGAGAGCTGGGCAACTATGGGCATGGAATGCTGGAAAATGTTGGAGAATTTTCTTTCTCCCCCAGGAAGGATGGAGGGTGATATCTGGAAAAAATTGTGACGTTAAAGCAATCAGTAAAAAACTTTTTTTAAACATGCGAATTTCACTCCAAATGGGTTTCTTTGGAACCCAAAAAGATTCCACTCCAACGAGCACATGCTCTCTTTTTCTCATGGTCCCTCCTGAATCCCCACATTCTTTCCTTCTGTTGATTTTACAACAGTTTCTGTTGTCCCTTGACAAGCCAGTTAATAAAAAAGGTCCCAACATATAAATTCAATAACTTTTTGAAAGGCTGTGTGTCCGTTGGCAGAATCATTCCCCAGAAAATTGATGTGGTCAGAATATCAAACAGCTACCTCTCTGGATACTTTCGGGGCCATCCCAGCAACTAGAGTGATTAATATGTAAAGGGGAGTGATCCAGTCTGCTTGGAATGTCTGGGTGTCTTCCATGGGATCACAGACTTGGAGCTGGACGGGACCTTGGTGGGGTCACCTACTCAACCGCTTTGTTTCGTAGAGTCCAATGAGGTAATGTGACTTACCCAAGATGTCAGAGGGGAGAAGAAGCAAAGCTGGGCTCAGATCCCAAATCTCACCTCCTGGTTAGCTCCATTCCAGAAATGGCCTCGGCACCCTTGAGGAAGAGAAAGGCAAACTCCATCTGGAGAAGTCAGGCCAGAGCCAGACTGATGGGTGGGTAGGGTGCCCCCCTCCCCCATTTCTAACTGTCTAGTTGATGTTTCCTAACCTGGCTGGCAGAACCAAGCGTCCTTGCTAAGAGTCCTTCACTTGACTCTGCTCCCAGAGGATGCCAGGACCTTACGGTGTCTTCAGCATCTTTCAAGAGGGTCTCACAGGAGGCTGCACAAAAAGCATTTGCTGTTGACTAACTCTGATGTTGTCTTTATTAAAAATAAATACATAAATGTATGAATGAAGGAAGGAAGGAAGGCTCCCTGAGGGGTAAGCATATATGAGGAAATGACTGGAATATAAATGTAAAAGGTATCAATAAATCTCATTTTTGAGTGAGTGATAATGCATTTGCCAGAAATAAGAATAAATAACATTGATACACCATCTTAAGGACTACAAAGTGTTTTACACACACTACCTCATTTGAACCACCACTTCCCTTCCCATAACAACTCTGTGAGGGATGCACTAGAGTATGAGCATCCCTATTCTACAGATGAGGAAACTGAGGTTCACAGCAGAGAGTGACTTGCCCAGACAGTCAATCAATGCCAGATACAGGATTCAAACCCGGCTCTTTCCATATTTCAGGGCCAGCCAGCATCCCCTCCATTCCAGGATGCTAGCTCTCCATGGTTCAACTGTCATCTACAAATCATCCTCTTCTCTCTCCCCATAACACTTCCTCTGAATGCCAGAATGAATCCTAGTCTTATGGTGAGTGGCTCTTCAGGAATTCTGGGAAGATTGGCAGGCATCTTTCTGAATACAAATGTACCTCCCCCAGTGATTTTCTAAATTAAAGTTTTTACTTTAGGTTTTACTTCAATAATAAGGTTTTACTTTATATAATAATAATAAGGTTTGTAATATAAAATTATACATCATAATATAATATTATATATTGTAATATAATTATAATATATTATATTATATAATAATAATGAGGTTTTACTTTAATCTTTTAACATACTTAGGCCTTAGTCTGGATTTGTTTGCTAATTGACTCTTGAATGGACCAGAGAAATGGTAACTTCTCCTAACAGCAATGGGATATCCGACTGCCTCTTGTGAATCCTAACCTCCTCCTCCCCCAGGTGCTCCAATGAAGAGCAGGGGGAGGCATTCTGGTGCTCTGGACCATGGATTCCAAACCTGGGTCTGCACTCACTTGGTTTTGACTTCTGGTCAGTCCTTGTCTCAATTAGGGCCAAATGACAACATGGAGCGATGTTGGAAACCTGGGTGACCAGGACTTTGTCCCAGGGCAGAACCTTAAAGGAGACCCCTTTTTTAAGGGGAGGGGTCCCTACTGTTGAAGTGAACCCAGGAACGGAAAAACAGGATGAAAAAGAGCTGATGATTAAAACATTCCCCCCAAGGAGATGTGAGGGATCAGTTTCACCATGTGGAAGAAGGATGTCCCAGTTGGATAGCAATGACCATCAAAAGGCCAGCCTTTTGTTGAGAATATTGAGAAGTGTAGAAAAATGGGAGAAAATAGGAGAGGCAAGAGGCAAGGTGGAAAGAAGGGACTCCTCGGTTGGGAATGACTTCTGTAACACACGTATTCACTGATCACCCAGACACAAGGAATTGTATAAGAGACCTCATCCAAGAAATGGAAACTGAGGCAAGACTGTCAAGAGCAAGAGAGAGCAGACGGTCAGCCCAAATGCCACCCTGGCAGCCACTGAAGGGTGGAAGATTCAGAGGAAGGCTTACAGCCCATTGGGAAAACCCTCCTTGGAACATCAAAAGTCAGCATGGCATGATGGATGGAGGCCTGGCGTTGAAGACAGGGAGGCTTGGATTCAAATCCCATGTCCCAACCTTGTGACTTGGCACCCCAAAGAGCCTTATTTCTTGTAAAATGAGGTGGTTGAGCTGAGGCCCCTTCCAGCTCTGAATTAATGATTCCCTGTGATTCGTGGGAGAACATTGACAGGAGATCTCACAAGGTAAACAGGCATCATTGGGAAGGACAGGGGCATCTCCCCAGAAATGAAGATGTTAACTTGGGACACTCCACACCTAAACAACGGCTCCAAGGCTTTCCTGAAAACTCTCCAAATTACCGACTAAAATGTCATCACCAGAAGAAGACACCCGCTGACACTTGAGTACATTGGGACATTCCTACTTGTCTCTGTTGTCCTCACCCGCCGTCCGGAGGGCCTGGGCCCTGCTGCTTTCTCAGACTCCTTTGACATGGGCCATATTTAAATTGTCAAGAGATGTCAACAAGTTGTGAGGGACAGCCTCACACTGGCAGCAATTACCAGAGGCCACCGATCAATGGGGGTCTTTTGTTCGCCTTGTTAGGATCACTATTGACTCAGGAAGGAAGTGCCCCAATGGGTTGGGGGGAAGCTGAAATGGACAGACGGTCTGGCCCTGCCTTGCTCACCAGACACTAGCCAGCGCTTTCCCCATTCATTATTCCTGTCCAGAAAGCAGGGCTTGTTAAAGCCCTCCATAAGTGCAGGGAAGGGGAGGGGTCCCAGACAAACACACAGGCTCCAGTTACCCCAACAGAAAATGCATCCTCCTGAGCCTTTCTGGGAGGGTGATGGTTTCACTCAGCCCAGATTCCTTCAGTAAACAGGTAACAGGACATGACAGCTCCTGGGCGACCACGGGCTTTGATGCCTCTGGCATGTTTTTCAACCCTGGACATTAAATTTATTTGGCACGATGACCTGGCTAATTGCACAGATGTGGAAGAGACACCCAACACGTTTCCTTACTCCCATGTCCCCTTGTTCTTCTGTTCTGACTCAACAAAGAACAATCTGGGCATGTCATTCCTTTCTTCTGAGAAGTTCCACATCGTTCACAAATTAAGCTGAAGTTGGAATATGCAGGAGTAAAAAATGGGATATCTGTGTCCTTTTCCTTCTTCCTTACTCCCACTTTTCTTCTTTCTCTTCCCTCTTCCTTCTTCTTTACTTTCTCCTTCTTTTTCCTCCACCTTCACCTTCTTCCTTCCTCCTTTTCCTTTCTCTTTCTTCTTTACTTTCTTCTCTTTCCTCCTTCCTCTTCCTTCTCTTCTTTCCTCTTTCCTCCTTCTTTTTTCTCTGCCTTCTCCTTCTCCTCCCTCTTCTCCTTCTTCAGAAGGTCAGCCCATTAGTGAAGTGTCCTGGGGTCAAAATGCCACTCTTCACTCTGCAGGTCTTATATTTCTACTGGTCACCCAGTATGGTGGAGAAAGCACTTGATATGGAATCAGAGGAACTGGGTTCAAATCCTGGCTTTGCTATATTAGATAGATTATTGATATATTAGATATTAGATCACTTTCCTCCCATTTAAAACAAGGAGTTGAACTATATCAGCAATTCTCAAATATTTTGGTCTTAAGACACCTTTATATTCTTGAAAATTATTGAGTACCCCAAAGAGCTTTTGTTAATGTGGGTTATATATACCTATATTTACCATACTAGAAATTAAACATTAAAAAGTTATAAAATATATATTAATTCATTTAAAATAACAATAATAAACTGATTATACAACATACTTTATTAACTAAATTATGTCATTTTATAAAAAATAACATTTTCAAAAATAAAAAAATTTGTGATTTAAGTGGCATTATTTTATATATTCTTGAAAATCTTTTTAATTTCTGTCTTAATAAAAATCAGTTAGATTCTCCTAACTACTTCTCCATTCAATCTCTTGCAATGTTGTTTTGATTATAGTATGTGAAGAAAATCTGACCTCACAGAGATACGTAATTGAAAAAGAGAAATTTATTTTAATAGGCAAAAAAACTTAGCATTATTATGAGAGTAGTTTTTATCTCAAGAATCCCCTGAAAGGCTCTTGGTGATCCCCAGTGTCTACAAACCACATTTTAAGGACTGTTGGGCTAGGTGATTACTAAAGTTCATTTCGGCTCAGAAACCTATGTCCATGTCTATGTCTATGTCTATATCTATGTCTGTGTCTATGTCCATGTCAATGTCAATGTCTATGTCTATGTCTATGTCTATGTCTATGTCAATGTCAATGTCTATGTCTATGCCTATGTCTATGTCTATGCCTATGTCTTTGTCTACTCAGTCTTTCAGAATGGAAGACTGTGGCTGTTGCTTTCCTAATAGACTATGGTGCCCTGCATTCATAGCCTCATGTCTTTAGAGCTGAGACTTCAGAGGCCATCTAGACCAAACCCTTCATTTTACAGATGAAGATACTGAGGCCCAGGGAGGATAAGTGACTTGCCCAAAGGGGAAAAGGAATGATCATTTACAGAGTGCTTACTATGTGCCAGGCACTTTTATAATATTATCGCATTTGATCCTCACAACAACCTTGCAAGGTAGGTATTGTTATTATCCCCATTTTGCAGTTGAGGAAACAGACAGAGGCTGAATGACTTGTCCAGGATCACACAGCTAGTAAATATCTGAGGCTAGATTTGAACTCAGGTCCCCCTAATAACAAACCCACTCCTCTAAACATTGTGCCCCCAAGCTACCCAAAGTCACAAAGGTAACAAATATCAGAAAATCACTGGTTTCTCAGAACAGCTAGAAAACAAATCAGGACAAATCTTTCAATGACAATGAAGGAAATTAGTAATGATAACTTGTCAAAATGGGTTAGGTTGGAGTTTTTTTCCATTGTACATCATTTCCCCCCCTCACTTTCTTCCTTTATTCTAGATTTGCATTAATTTTGAGATCTCTGTTCCAACAAGTCAGTGGTCCTACCATACACAATCAATCATAGATCATTTAATAAGTGTCTTCTGTGTGCCGGGCACAATTCTGGGCACTGGTGATACAAAAGCAAAGAATGAAACAATCCCAGCTATATTTTATCAAGGGAGACAATATGTATGTCTATAAACAGAGAGAGAATATATATGTAATTCAAGGATGATTCCCATTACAGTCACAAGTCACTTCCTATTTACTAAAATATGATCAGCTTCCTTTTTTGGTGAGATATTTAGTACTTGCCAATTCTGGGGTTTTGGATGCCTTTCTAGAAGGCAGAATTCATGATATAGAGACATGAGAGCTCTATGGTATCTCTAAGTCTCTGTTCAGTTTTATTTATTATTCCTAAATGATATTTTCCAACATATTTTTTGCTATCATTACCTATTACCTACTTTGCATTACAGTCACCAAGTATGACTCAGGTCCATCAAACCTTCTTGGGATTGCTTCCTCTTCTGTAAAATGGGAATAAAATACTTGTGGTACCCTTCTGGCAGAGTTGTTGTGAGGCTCAAAGGAGACGAATGAATGAGTGGATGGATGAATGAATGAATAACAAAACTCTTGTTAAGTGCTGACTATGTGCCATAAGCTGTGCTAAGCACTGGGGACACAAGGACAAAACGCAAGACAGTCCAAGCTCACAAGGAGCTCACACTATAATTGAGGAAGATAACACATAAAAGAAAATTTGAGGTGGATGGAAAATCTGACAAGCCCTTAGGTACAGCAGAGGTTCAGATGGCAAGGCCAGAGGTCCTTAGGTTACAACAGTAGATCAGATGACAGACCATAAATCTGGAGGGCAAAGAAGTAATGTATATTAAGCATTTTGCAAACTACACAAATGTCAGTTACTATTATTCTAATATCCACAGGTAGACTCAGCTGGGTTATTTCTTTGAAACATTATCTCTGAAGATTCAAAATGGTGGGCGGCCCAAAGGGCCATGCTGTATGTAACCAGCCTACAGCAGATTGCCAACAATGACCGGTATTCCAAAAGTGGCATTTAACATATCAGCCAGGAAATGTATGATCGGAAAAAAAAATGGAACCAGTTAGGTACAGTGGTTAGCAGACAGATAGCCTTGGGATTTTAACAGACTTGTAAGGAGACCAGTACATCAGGCAGATTCTCTAAGAGGACTTATGGAGGGCCAAGGACAGAAAATACTCAAGACAAGAGTGTGGATAGCTCAGGATGCACACAACAAGAGAAAAGATTCTCTGCTGAGCTCCTAGATCCAAAGAGGTGTTTTTAGTCCCAAGCTTCACACAGAAGCCAACACACCAAGTAACAGCTAGAATGCCCAGCCATTATCCATGCTTTAAATGTGGCAGCCTGGTGTTGATTTATCTCCTGACCACCATCATCTTTCCTCTCCCACTAATGCCCTTTGTTGATCTGTGCTGAGTGAGTCCACACACACTACCCGCATCCCTCCCATGCATCCTTTTGGGGGGATATCACAATAAAACCCCAAAAAACAAGGTCACAATTCCCGAAGAGACAAAGAATGCTAGTTAGTAAAACAGTGCCTTGTACCTCAAGACCCCACTATCCACATTGACACAGTGTTTGGATTGAGAAGGCCAGTAGCTAGCTATGTTTTCATCACTCCCAAGGAGTCACTGGATAAGTTGCCCCAAAGACTTCAGGCAGCAAGAATACTTCATCAACTGGAAACTTAGGCTAACCTACATTGATTAGGGAACAAGGATGTCCCTTGGGAACCTCCCATGTCAAGGGGCAGGACGGTGTATACCAGCCGGCTGCAATGAAGATCCTGTTAATCTTATGAAGTGAAGTTGGGAAGACCTGAAGAAGTCAGCATCCTCATCAGGGCTCAGGGGAACTGGCTACATTGCTGTGCAACTTTGGAAACACGGTGCTGGCTACTGGCCCACCTTCCTCCCATCTGTCTGCTCCTCTCCTTTTCTTATCCCCTTTCTCTCTGCTTCCCTTGCCTTGTCAGTGACTAACATGGAGACCCTAAAGCAGTTGCATGAATGGAACACTGGGCTGGACTCAGGAGCCTCCAGGAAGACCCAAGTCTGAATCCTGTTTCTGCCACTTACACATGGTGTGGCCATGGGAAAGTCAATCCATCTCTCTGAGCCTCTGAGAGCTTTTTAATACTGAAAATAAACTACATTAGTGCTAGGAGTTCCATTCAATTGAATTCAATAAGCATTTATTAATCTCCTATTATGCGCAAGGCAACATGTCAAGCATTGGAGATACAAAGGCAAAATTAAATAGCCCCTGCCTTCAAGAAGCTTATATAAGGGGAAAGACAATATGCACATAGCCCAGTGAATAAAAATATATTCCGAGAAAATAAAAAGTAACCGGGGGGTGGGGAGGTAGAGTCAAAGAAATGTTCCCATGTACAAGATGGTCCCCATGGCGAGTTTCCACTCATGATGTAATCACAAGTCCTGTGCTCCCAAATCCTCCATGAGTCCACTCATAAGATCAAAAGCAGACAAGGAAGGGCCCCCAGCCCCTTTTGGTGGACCTTTTACAACAAACTCGTGGGAGAAGGTAGACAAGAGGCTCACAAGATGGGTAGGCTTGGGAGGCTACAATCTGCATCCCTGGAAGGAATGTGCATATGAAGGACATCCCAAACCCACGTGTGCTGGAGTACATACCCTCTCATGACCTGCTGCAGCACAGAAGAGACCTTAGCTTCTCAAAGACTATCAAAGGCTTTTCAATAGAGCCCAAGCCCCCAGGCTCTACTGGGCTACAAAGATCTCATAGGATCCCAGATCATAGACCAGGTTGGAAGGGACCTTAACAGGGGGAGTCCAACTCTTTCATTTCACAGATGAGGAAACTGAGGCAGGAAACTGTGTACAGGCAGGAAGGTCACAAAAGCAGGAAAAGGTGACTTTCTACCATTCTACCCTGTCTCCCTACATTGGCCAGTGGGTGATGGATTCTCTGACAACCCATGAAACCAAGAAAATTACAAAACCAACTCCTTTCAAGCACAAAATGTTCAGGAGAGGTTGGCAAGTCCTCTCACCTCAGGGCTGAGCAGTGTGAGCTGTGAAGGGAAAATCAAGGCACTTCCCTAAACACCCATCCTCCCTGGGTGCAATGTCCCATGGGTCATGGCCACCCAATGCCAGACAGAAGCTGAGCAGGAATAAGTAAGTCAAAGATGGTCGATCTAGCAGTGAGTGTGTTCAGAAAAGCAGAGCAGCCCAGGGTGCCTTTCAAGCCCCCTTTCAGGTCTACAGAGGTGCCCCCTCCAACAAAGTGAATGAAGGCGTTTCCCAGATGGTCAGTCCTTGGATGCTGAGGGCATAAATTGCTTTGCACTGAGGCAAAACCGATCTTTTCTAAATCTTCTCGACATCTTTCTGGGGTTATTTACCATCTTCTGCCTTTCAAACCCAATCAGTTGTTGATTTGTTTCTTTCTTTCAGAACTAGACAGATTAGCCTGCTGAGGACGAAGGGGGTGGGGGAAGAGGAGAGGAAAGGAGAGAAGAGGGAAGGAGGGAGGGAGAGAGGGAGAGAGACAGAGATGGAGACAGAGAGACAAAGAGACAGAGAGAGGAGGAGAGGAAAGGAGGGGGAGTTTCAAAAATAAACCCTTCAGAGGGGCAGCATGACTGCAGAGGGCTGAGGACTTGGGCACACCTTCAAAGCCGTGTTATTCTATGCTATTCATACCACTTTCCTTGTTTATGTAAAAACAATTTTTGTTTTCTTTTCCAGGAGGAATTCTGCCCATCGCCAAGGGCAGACATGTTTATCAAGCTGTGTATCTTGAAGTCTGACATAAAATCTGCGGCCTTTGGTACAGCTGAAAAACGCTCTGTCAACACCGGGGAGGGAGCAAGTCCATGGGCCTGGCTGGGACCCAAGCCCTGCAGGAGGAATGGATGAAAATTTGACTCAGGGCCAAAAATTACAAGATGAGGGAAAGTCAGCCACCAGGAGAACAAACCTTTTCCATTGGTTCTGTTTAATATCTGGAAGAAGCATCCAAGCCACAAGGAGGTTGGCCCTTTGGTGAACAGACGAGTTTTTCTCCCTCTTGGAAAAACGACTTTCTCCTGGGCTCCTATGAATATATCAATTCTATTAAGCCTGAGAGTGTCTGTCAGTGGGATGTTAAAAGTCTGACCATTTTAAAGACGGCCCACTTCAGAAACAAAATACCTTTCAGACTGGCTGTCGGGATTTCGACGCACAAATTGAACTTAAGGGGGGGAGGATAAACTTTGTACATTGGAGAGAGGGAAGTTGGGAGTGGGGAGAAGCTCTCATTTTAAGTAAATTTTTGTAAATATGCTCCAACTTAATAGAAATCCCCAAGGCACTCAAGTGGCTTTGAATTCACAAATAGCTGTGAAACAGGACTTTTTTATGACGCAAGGGATAGAGTCAGGCTAGAAGGCCCAAAAGATCCCTCCTTGGCCCAGACCCTAGTCCAATAGGCTTCGAAATTAATGAAGCAGGCTTTAATCAATAGATCTTCCTTCTATAGAGAGACGGATCTCCAGAATTCCCTATGGTGATAGGACCCTGGACACCCAAGCAAGAAATCTATCAGCTTCTGAGAACTGAGCAAATAATGGCCAAAGACAGACCCCCAGCCTTTGTCAGGGGAGACAGATCAAAAGTCTTTGGCGGGGGTATCCATGTGCAAACTTCCACTGGACTTCTTGAAGATCTGGTCCTTGCTGATCAGGCTCAACTCAACCTCCCAGCTTAGAGCAATCTCAAAGTTGGTCATTTCCATGCATCTTTCTTTTCTTGTCCAAAGCTCCTTCCACTCACTGCCCAGGGACCTTCCTTTCTCCTACCCTGTCAGCCCCCCTGCCCTCATCTCTTCCACACTCTGTCAATGGCATTGGGCTCCTTGCCCAAATGGGGAGAAAGCACACATTGGGAGTGGGATGCCTAGCCAACATTCACTGAGATTGATGTTGTTAAAGCCTGTGAAAATGACAAATGGTGAGAAATTGGGCAAAAACAAGGAAGGGGCAAGAACCCAGCTAACTGGGATCAAGTCAAGTGGGGTTTTACCTGGGGGTCCTATGCAGTGGTTTGTTTTTTGACATCCACTGTTGTTAAGTATTTATTAAAAGCAGGAGCAAAGTGTCAGGCAACATTACAACCACAATCTCCTCCTTTAAAAATCTCTCCTAGGTTTGATTCCGAATCCACTTTGAAGAAAAATTTTCTCTCCCAAAATCATTAGGTCCACTTCCCCTAAAAGGTTCTTATCTGTTCCTGAAAAATGCAGGAAGAGGGTAGAAGGAGGAGAGAAGTGCTTATCAAAAAGTAAAGAACAAAGAGGGAATCTAGATGGCACCACAGTGCACAGAGCAGAGAGCTTGGAGTCAGGAAGACCTGAGTTCAAATCCAGCCTGAGACACTTACTAGCTGTGTGACTCTGGGCAAGTCATTTAACCCTGTTTGCCTCAGTTTCTTCATCTGCAAAGTGAGCTGGAGAAGGAAATGTCACACCACTCCAGTATCTTTGTCAAGGAAACCCAAAGAAAGGGGTCTCAAAGACTTGGACACAACTAAAATGACTGAACTACAATAACAAATAGTAGAAAGAGTCCTGGATTTTGGACCTGAATTCAAATCCTCCCTCTCCTACCTCTGTAACCTCAGGCTAAGTCACTACTTCTCTCTGCACCTCAGGTTCCCTATCTGTGAAATGAGGGGCTTGGCCTAGATGAACCTCGGGTCGCTTCCAGCACTGAACCTCTGATCCTAATCCCATGTGGCTTAGGGGCTGTGGCCTCACAGAAGGGGCTCCCCAGGTCTGGGAGGAACGAGCACGATGGAGAGCAGCTGCTGAGCAGAGCATTTTCCAGTCCAGATCCTGCCAACGCGTCTTTACCCCAAATCCTACTATTGGAGTAAAGAAATCAGACCCTAGAGGACCATGTACACAACGACCGCAATGACATGAAGTGCACAAAAAGACATCAGAATGCAGAGAAATGAGTCACTCGTCTTACTTCCAAAGTCCTGCCCATGAAGCATGTTTCCCTTCTCTGAATCTAGAGAGGTGGCGGGTTATGGGTGAAGAATGCTGCAGTCATTGTTGACAGGTTGCTTTGTTGTGGAAAAAATGATTTCTCTTTGTTCCAAGAGAAGGTCAAGTTATTTGGGGGGATCATTTATGCTTTTATAAAAGCATCAATAAAACATTTTAAAATTTCCACTGCCATCCCGAGGAATCAATGAAGGCCCAGAACAAAGCTTTCTGAGCAGCCACCCGGTAGAGGTGACTGTCTTCTCCCTCCGGGAGCTAAAGCCCTGAATAATTGTCCTGAGACAAGAGTTTCTTTTCAGGACCCTCAGAATCTGCCACCTCCCCACAGACACTTAGTAGGACCTCCACTAGTGTCAATAGTTCTGGGAGAGGAAAATCTCTCCAAAAGAACCCTGGAAAAGTCCCACAAGACCTTCCCTGATGTACTGGTTCCTGAGAATGCCCCACTGCCCAAATCTGTAATGACCAAACCATAGGCAAAATATAATATCCCACAATTGTTTGAAGTGTTATCATAGCAGTGAAGGAAAGCAGAAAGAGGGCTGAACTTGGTGTCAGGAAAATCTGGGTTCAAATCCCACCTTAGATATTTACTATCTGTGTGACTCTGAGCAAGACACTCAACCTTTCTGAGACTGTTTTCTCATCTGTAAAAGGACAGGAATAATTTGAGCACCTGCTTCCCAACGTAGTAATGAGGCAATGGATGGAAACCTTTCAAGCCCTTTCAAAATGGTGGTTATCATTGTTATTTCAATGGGTGTTTAGCACATTGCCTGGCACATAGTAGGCACTTTATGAATATTTATCGATTGATCAATTGATTGGGTAGAATACTCCGGTGATTCTGCCTCCATCCGCTTCAACAGCAACCATAACAATAACATCAACAGCTGACGTTTCCCTAGTATTAACTGGCTTGCAAAGTGCTTTACACACATTGTCTCCTGGGGAATCCCCACTGCGGCCCCATTTTACAGATGGTGAAACTGAGGCTCAGAGAGTCTTCATGTGATTCTTCCTGGATCACACAGCCAGATGTATGCAAAGGTTTGGGAAGGTGGGAGAAGATGAATAACGGAATCCAAAAGCTGTTAACAGGGAGAAGTCACAGTGAGGTTGTGCTATGTAGGAAAACTCCCTGTATTAATTAATGAATCAATAAGCATTTATTAAGCACTCACTGTGTGCCAGCACTGTACCAGGCGCCAGATACAAAGAGACAAGCAAAACGGTTTCTACTTTCTATGACATGCTGGGCATTGGTGGAAGGAGTCAACATTCATTCACTCATTTATTCAACAAAGATTTATTGAGTACCTCCTATGTACAATACAAAAATCTACCATCAGCCTGCCTCTCCCCTTCCTGATTCAGAGGTCACAAAGCACAGAAGGCTGCAAGCCCACTCCTCATTGCCCCCCTCCCCCGCCCTTGTCTCCATTGAAAACACACGCTGTCTGGGCTGGGCTGGCGGGTTCTTTCTCATGCATGCATGCGTGACATTCCATGGCAAGACATGGTCCCCACTGGGGGCATCTTCCCAAATCTAAGCTCCCCAAAGGACAGGTCAAAGGATTGGCTCCACATGTTTCAAAAACAGACTGTGACGCTTGCTGTCTCTTAAACTGTCATCATGTTGGTGTGAGGAGACAGAAAATTATTCCCTCCATTTCTTTTTCTTAAAGCATGAAAAATATGGAAATACAATGAAATCCAGCCTGGCATCCACCATGACATCCACCCAAAGCACTCACAAGAGTCAGATTCTCCCCAAGGTGACTCAAGGGCACAGGATATTAATTGGTTATGATGCCTGCTAGTTGACAAAGCAAGCCAGCTGTGGACTGGCCCCCAGCCCAGAGGCTCGCCCTTCTACTATCACTGCAGCCACCTGATGGCCAAGTGACCTTGGACAAGTCTCTTGACCTCACTGGGACTCAGTTTCCTCCTACGTAAAATGAAGGGGTAGAATGAAATGTCCTCTAACCTCCTTCCCAGCTCTGACCCTATGACAACAAATGGCTGTCTCACATGACAGAACATTCACTTCGGTTTTCTTCAGAGCGGTAACACAGAAAGCAAAGGGCAAAGGAAATCACAAACATGTGCCGCAGACGGGCCCCACTTTCCACATCTAGCATTTATCCCAGGCATCATCTAGCGCGGTATCACTCAGCTAGAGCCACATTGCCTTGGAGGAAGCATTCTGACAAAGAGAACCTCTATCACACTCAGTCAGCCAGCGTGAAGGGCAGAGTTCTGTGATGTGCTTGAAATGCAGAAGAGAAAGCAGCCAGAGCCCCCCAAAGCAGCATCCATGGCAGCAAAGAAGCAGAAGCAGAGGGACTGCCCAGGGTGTGGGCAACAGCTACACCCATGGTGTGTCACACATACGCTACATATCACGATATGTCATGGAAGAGGATGGCACAGGAAAACATGATGGATGTGAGAAAATCAGAGAACCATGAGGAGACACCCAAGAAATAAGCAAAACCAGGGCTCACTCTCCTCCGCAATAATGAAAATGTAAACAAGGCTCAAAGGTAGCTGGACCCTGGGGGCTTGCAATGACCATTTTGGGGCCAGGAGAAGTGATGCTGAAACACATCAACCTCCTTTCAGTAGAGAAGTGGGGGACTCTAGGGACAGAATGTCCCATACTTATCAGATGAAGTTACTGTTTTATTGTTGCTTTTCTTTGTTACAAGAAAGTATTCCATGGGGGTGGGGAAGTGAGAATGTATCCACAAATGAAACTCATTTATAAATAAATCAGGAAAAGCTGTGGCTTTACTCTTTAATCCACTACTGTTCAGATGAAGCTCAATCCAGATCTCAGGAGCTGGGTGCAGCCTGTGGGATCTTTCATCCCCAAAGGCACTGAATTTAAAGCTCCCTGCCTGTGATGTTGACTTGAGGAAGAAGCAATCACTTGGTCCACAAGAATTTACTAAGTGATTACTGTGTGCTAAGTATGTACTGGGGCTACGAAGAAAGGTTAAAAACCACCCTTGTCCTCAAGAAGCTTACATTCTTTTTTTTTCCAGGCAATTGGGGTTAAGTGACTTGCCCAGGGTCACACAGCTAGTAAATGTCAAGTGTTTGGTCTGAGACCGGATTTGAACTCGGGTCCTCCTGACTTCAGGGCCAGTGCTCTATTCACTGTGCCACCTAGCTGCCCCTAAGAAGCTTATATTCTAATGGGGGGAGATGGAGTCTGAATGCAGGTAGAATAGGTGGGAAGGCAGCCTCGGAGGGGAAGGCACCAGACTCTGAGGGGCAGGAGAGAACTCAAGGGAAAGGGGCGCTTCAATGGAGTCAAAAGGGGAAAGAGGGAGAGGGCTGGGGCAGGGGAGAAAAGGAGGAAAAGACCAAAAAAGAAGAAAAAGGGAGAGGGGAAAGGAGGAGAAGGCAGAGAAGACCCAGATGCTAAGCCCTTATATTCTACGCTCCCCTAACCAGGCAGCCTGGGCCCAAAGACCTCTCTCATCTACAAACTACCGAAACAGCAGAGCCTTCAGCACTGCATCAGCCACAGTAGCTGAAACTCGGTTTTCCATCTCTCACTTATTTTGCCCCATCTGTAAGGTTGGTTTTTTTTTTCACATTTTAGAATAATTCTCGCATTAATTCTCCTTAATAGTGAGGCATGCATACACCAAACTGAGGTCCCTAACCTGGTTTTACCATCACTGGAAGATGGTTTAACCAAGTGACCCAAGGAGTGTCAATGCAGGGGGGGATGGGATTGGAGCTGGGAATGGGGGATATGGTCATTCAATTCTAAACTACCAGAAGTAAAAGATCAACTGAGCCAAGTCTGCTGGGGTTTTTTAGTGCACAGACTAAAACAAAAGGTGATAAATATTCAAATGATTTAAAAGTCGTAGGAAAGTTTCTAGTCTACTCGAAAGTGGTCTGAGAAACCCAGGGCTTTACTCCTGGAGAGACCATGCATGGTACAAGGAAACACAAAATATTGTTGAATTTACATTTTAAAAAATCTGTTGGAGGCAATTACAGTCATTCTACCAGCCCACATGCTGCCAAGGAAAGTTATCAGCAGCATTCTCCAATTTTCCAGGGTCTGGACTGTAAAAAAAGACACGCAAACCCACCCAGCAAAACCAGATTCCTGAGCAGAGGCTCCGCTTGCCAAGTTTCAGCCCAGAGCAAATATTTACTGCTGAGTTACAGGGTCCTCCAGAAGGGCCCAGCAATGGTAACACTCCTATCTCGGATGCCCGGATTCTAGGGATGGACCACAAGGAAAGATAGAATTTAATAACAACATTTATAGATTTTGAAAGCAAACAGAATCCAAGAGGCTGCACATATGGGGAAAGATGATATTTCAACCTAACACGTTTTCTCTTGAAGATCTCTTGGCTGTTTGCAGCAAACAAGCCGCGTTTCCTCTGGGGCCTCACAAATCCATATTGTAAAACACAGGCAGGAAGCAAATGAAAGGCCAGACTGATGCTGCAGGGGAAGATGGCGAGGCAGGACGAGAGTCTCGACTTCTTGGGGTGCAGGGAGAAAATTCCCAGGATTGGCCAAAGGTCACTCAGCACCTGATGGAAGAGCCTGGATTTCTATTCTCAACCTTCTCCTCCACTCCCCCAAATGCTACTAGGAGCCCAGAGTCAGTCCTGGAAGGGAGCCCTGGGATGATGTTGACCCCAAAGGGTCTGTGGAGAGGTTACAAGGCTTCTGTGACTTGGATGAGAATAAAATGACATCTTTATTTTCACTGACCTCTAACTGAAATTTAGCATTTCCTTTGACTGTGAGTATAGGCCATAAAACATCATTCTGGAAAGGGCTCCGTAAGTGCCGCTGGATTGCCAATGGGTTCGTAACACACCCCAAAAGGCCAAGATCCCCTGGTCTGGTGAGCCCCTCTCATTTTATGGCTGTGAACCTCACCAACAAGGCCAGAGTCAGGATCAAGGGACTGCCCATCCTGAGAAGGAGGGAACCTCCAAGGTCACCCCAGTCCAGTCTTTCCCCCTATTTTACGAGTGAAAAAACTGAGGTCTGGAGAAATACCGCGGCTTAGCAAAGGTCACGCTGCCCCAGAGCAGGAATTTGAAACCAAATCCCTGACTCTCTCATCACCTTCTGCATCATCAGTGCACCCCCTGATGCCAAGAACCCCAGATGAACTGGATTATTTTCAAATGCCCTTCATCCTCAGTGATCCAGGAACAGCACCCCCTGGTGTTCCTTCCCATCTTCCTTCTCTCTGCCCATCCTGGAAGGGTGTCGCCTCTGCCCCACCTCCTGGCTTCCTTGATTCTCCCTTCCCAAAGAAGTCTTTCCTATCCTATTTATCCTGTCTACATTTGGTTCCAGTATTGGTGTTTGCCTGGGGTCTCCCCCCATTAGATCATGGGTTCCTTGAGAACACAGACTGGTTCTGCCTTTCTTTGTAGCCTCAGTGCTTAGCACGGTGCCTGGCACATAGTAGGGGCTTAGTAATTGCCAGTTGACTGATTTCACAATTGCGCAAGAGCATATTAGTTTGGGGTCTGGTCCTCTCATGTGTATCCACCCTTCCCTGCACATGTGACCCCCATAGGCTCTTCCTCAAAGGAAGAGAAGGAAGGAGGTGGAGAGAAGCCACATTTCAATTTCCCTCCAGGCTGGACCCATTCGAAGCATCCCGATCACGATCATGGATCCCCCAAGCCCTCCAGGATTGAATTGCCTGTTCTTCATTACTGAGCTCCACACCCCATCCTCCTGAACGGCTGACTCAATCCATCTGTCTTAGTGCTGACAATCAGATGTCCCTCTTTAAAGGGATCACTCTCTGGTCCAGTTACAAGTCACACAAAATTACAGAAACCAATCAAACTGAACTTCAGGTAGGTGACCTGGCATTTTCAGATGAGCCCAGGAGGCTGTCTGCTTGGGTTCTGCCGCCCTCTGGTGGCCACTCCCTAGCAGGCTTACAAAATGCATCTTTTCAAGAAAATCAGGGAGAAACGTCATGCTTCAGGGGAAGCTTGAGAAGGCAAGGCTGGGTGACAGAAGCCAACACAGCGTACAGTGGGTGGAGTCCCTAGGGAGCTCGGAAGAGTGAGACCCAGACTGGAACGTAAAGAAATATATTTTACAGAGAGAGCCTGAGTACTTCCCAAAAAGTCCTCTACCCTCTAGTCAGAGAATCATGGGATTCAGGAGGTCTTAAGAGATCAACCCCATGTACCCATTTTACAGAGGAAGAAACAGAGGCCCAAAGAAGGGGCTGGCTTCCCAAGATCCCACCAGGAGAAACATCCAGATTTCCAATAGGGGAGGGAACCTTCAGAAGTCATCGTGGTCCATGCCCTCATTTTACAAATAAGGAAACCAAGTGACTTGCCTGGGACTCAAACTCACACCAAGTCCTAGATGTGGAGCTGGGACGAAGCCCACCTCTCACACTGCAGTAAGGAGACTGACCCCTAAGGAGGTGAAGGACCTTGTGCCCAAGACCAGAAGAGCTGGGACCCTCCTCAAATCCTCAGACTCCAAATTCTTTGTCCCCTCCGGTGGAGGCCAGAGATGGAGGACTGTGGGTGGTGGAGGTTCGTTGAGGAGACCTATGCTTTTGATCACCCTTGTCACGTGGGCTAAACTGGGGTGCTCACCTCTCTGAGCCTCACATCTAATTTAGGTAGGGTACATCTTCTGAATTTCCCCCTCGAAGCACCCTGGCCCTGGTGGAGGGGGAGGGGGGGAGAGAGAGAAGAAAAGGGGGGGGGGAGACGATCAGAAGTGTGGAGGGAGCTGCCCAGACAGAGACAAAGACTGAGTAGGAGGAGGGAGGCTTGTATTTTAAAGGGGGAAGGGGGACATCTCCTGATTGACTGATTGATTCAAAGCATTTAACCCCAGTCACCCCAGCCCAGGGGCCCCTGGATTCAGCTGTACTCCCCCCCTTCCTCTGCCCACCCCCAGCCCAGCCCTGACACATCCCCCTCTCCCACCTCCCCAGCCTTGCCTGGGCCCGGGGGAGCCCGGGAGGGGCCTGGGACCCGCGGGGGCTGCCCTGATTTACAACCCCCGAAGTGAAGGCCTCGGGAAACCCTTGCAACTGGTGGAAACTGACTCCGGGGCCTCCGGGCCCGGAAGAGGCCCCGAAAGGGGACTGAGAGGAAGGGGCCAAAAACTGGCCCTGAGACATCCTAGAGGGGAGAGGGAGGGAGGGAGTGTGTCCATCCGAGACCGCCTCTGCCTGCGGCTGGAACCGACCCGAAGGAAAGGAGGTCTCGCCAGGCTGTAAGGGGAAGGAGGCTCAGTCCATCCTTCTCTCCGAGCCCCCCACCCCCACCCCGTCCCAGTGCCTTTATTTATTTGTTGTGCCCAGTTAGCTGTAGTGGAGATATGCACAAGGAGGGATGGGGAAACGGGGGAGGGGGTCCTGTTCGCTCCAAGCAAGGTGCTGAGTGGGGAGGGGCACAGTCACCGGGGCTCCGCCAACTCCACCCCTCCCTCAAATCCTTGGGCGCCCCCTAACCCCGATCTCGCCGGGGAGATGCCCTGAAGCTCCGCTGGGCCAAATAAAGCCAGAGCTATCGAGTTATGGTATGGCTCTCTGCCTCGCCTCTTAACCAGAAAGAAACAGCCACACACTCTGGCTCCTCTCTCCGATGTCTAGTCCCTATGTCGCAGCAGGATGAGGGCCCCAACATGTTCGGCTTGAAAGGGAGAGAAAGGACTCAGATCATGGCATCAAATATACAAGCAGAACAGGCTTTCTCCCTTGCAATACTAAATCAGGGGGGACTTTTAAAATGAGAACAATCCAATTCATTTTGCCCACTGGAGTCCATGGCAAGGACCCTTAGGCTTTAAGCAAAGCAGAGGAGGGCATTGGCTTCCCAGCCCTGAGTACAGGCTACTCAGGAGCTTCTAAGGGCGGTACCTAGGAGCAAAAAAAGACCCTGGCTGGAGCTAGGCCAAGAAGGATTCACCCCCTAGCTCCCTGTTAGACACGCTTGTTTCTGGGGAGCCTACCGCTAGACAAAAATGCAACCAGCTCTTGGCAGGAGCAAAGAAAGAAAAAAGAAAAAGAAAAAAAGCCCATGGGAGAAAAAGCCAGACTTAGTGAGAAGAGTAATTAAAACCCCTGAAAGAAAACAGGGAGCAAAATGGCCTCAACATCCCTTTTTAGAGAGCTGTACATTTCGTGAGTGCAATGGATGAATGCATGGCTAGGCAGAACCATAAGAGGCAAATTTTATCCCCAGCTGTTCCATCTGCATGGTATGTGTGAGGAGAGGAAAGCACAGGAAACTTCATTTCCTCGGAAAAGGATGGTAACAGGGTTCGGGGGTATGTGTCACTGGGTGTGTGTGTCATAGTGACCAGTTCTTCTCACCAGACTTAGGGATGGTGTCAGGAAGAGCCTGGGATTTGGAAGAGGAGGATTCCAATACTGGGTGTGACCTTAAGCAATCAGTTATCTCTCGTGGCCCGGGTTTCCTCATCTGGAAAATGAGGGGCTGGACGAGATGGTCCTTAAGGTGACTTGGAGCTCTGATTCTATAACACCTATGACTTGTTGCAGCCCATCAGAGATTCTGATGCCCACTTCCGATCATTTCTCCAGATGCACCAGGAGAGTCTCTGAAAGTGGGCGAAAAGGACCCACGATGGACGTAGAATAAACATATGCAGAAAAAACTGAGAGCTGGACAGGGTGCTTCCAACTGCCTCCGAGTGCAGCCCCGGAAGGACCTCCTTACACTACCCTGAAAACCTGGAGTCTCTCCCTTGCCGACTCTGGGGAATCTTAGCTCCCCAGGACAGATCCTTAGTTAGAAACAGGGCCTAGGCTCCATTTCACCCGAAATTCCAACCATAGCCACATGAAATCTGATCTCCATGCAAACTCAATGAGCAGAAGCTTAACACTGCCTCTTCAACTCCCCCTCCTCTTCCCCCCCCCCCCCCCCCCCCCCCCCCCCCCCCCGCAACCACACACATTCTCTGTTCATTTCTTTCGTTTTAAATTCCCTAGCTGTTGTTTTTTAATCCTGGCAACATCTAGCCATAGACCCAGTGCATCCAGAGTGTTTGCAGACTGCTTTTTTTTCCTGGCTCTCTTTCCTAAGCCCAGATTGAGAAATGCAAGCTTCCCAAACAGCCAATAAATACCCTTTTGTTATAGGGACATTCTATTAGAAGGGGTGGGGGTCGTGTTTTCCCACTCGACTCCGAAGTGACTTTTATTTAAAAAAATTTTTTAAACTATTTTACAACCCATTTTTTAAAAAGTAGAAAGATTAGCTTAAGGCTAAAGAATCCGGCTCCACCTGGCGGCGCCACGTGGCACTTGCAGCCAGAGGCCCTGGGGCTGGGAATGTGAAGGTTGGCTTAGGAGACCCCCAGCCATCTGTGCTGAAGCTGGGGGGCTTCCCAGGGAAACGCCCCTCGAGCTTTGTCTCCTTGGGAGGAAAACGTTTCCTTGGCCCCAATGTGATTGGGAACGGGCGGTGAAGTTTCTCCCTCTGAAGACTTGGAAATAGACGGGAATTTCTCTAGTATATTTCATGAGAAAGTGACAAGTTCACAATTACAAGAAAAGACATTTCCTCGTCCCATAAAGTTTCGACCTAAGTCACATCATAAGAGAAATATATGTGTTATCTAACCTTTGCAGTTAAAAAAAAAACCGCAGGATTTTCTATCTCATAGTCACCGCGGTTTCCAAAATGCTTGTGAAGCAATCTCTTTAGCAAACAAGTTGGCAGTACTTTAATAAAGGGCGGCAGCCCTCTGCAATAATTACTACTGACCACGCGGAGGCGCCGCTAAAGCCTCCTAGGACCCAGTCCAGGTGACGCCTGCATTCATTTGCATACTTCCAACTGATTGGACATTAGCTGCTCTTATCGTCATTTAACGTCAAACTATCGTCCGCCAATCGGCGCGGGGGACCAATGTGATTGGTTCCTTCGGGGGATGTCAATCATCCTAAATTTGCATACTGGTCGGGAGGGCGCCCGGAGCCTGTCAGTTGGTGGAGGCAGCTGGAGGAGGGAGACTAGGTCGGAGAAGAGTGAAAAAAGCTTGAAGGGCGAATATTGCTGCAGAAGACCAGCGGAGCTAATGCTTCTTGGGCCCATGATTAAAAACTAACCCAGAGCATGACGGCATGAGCAATAAACATAACAAATAAAAACCCAAATATGCATTCAAATAATAAAAACGAGTTTTCTCATTTCCCACCTCTCAAATATTATTAGCAAGGGGAAATCAGTCATAAATGTTGGAAGGTATAAAAAAGCACGATAAGAACTATAATCAGAGAATAAATAATTCAGATCCTTCAAAGGGAGATTTTTCCAATAAAAATTTTTGAGAGTGTTATTTTAACACGAGAGGGGATCCAAACCGCAGCCAGAAGAACGAATATATTTCTTCAAAATTAAAAAAAAAATTTTAAGAAAAAGCTTAATTGCATATCCCCACCACCAGTCCCTTTTAAAATTTTAATTATCACCATTTTTTTTACACTGTAGGTGGTGCTCGGACAAATCCCGCATCCCGCATAAGATGTGGAGCAAAGAAATTCTTGCTCCCTGAATTCGTAGCTACAGGGATATCAGGTCAAATTAAGCTCCTACTCAGCCGCAGGCGGGAGCAGAGAGAGGAAAGGCCAGTGTGACTTTCAGAAATTCCGGGCAAGGAGGCATTCCAAGGATTTCTGTTCCCAGGGTTACTGTAATTAACAAGGTGTATGTAGGTATTTAACACACTCGTTATCTCCCTGCTGGGTCCAGGTACAGGCGGATAATGATGGTTACGAAAAAAAAAACAGTCCCGGCTCCTGCCTCTCACCCCAGCCGGGCCTAGCACCAGAACTTTCTCCGCAGAGTGAAAGTCTGAAGAAAGCCGAAGGTCAGCCGAGAAGTATTTCGGCTACTCACTAAGGCAGCCCGCGGCCCTCCAGATTTTTGTCCCAGACACCCACAGCAAACAAAGCGCCGGTTGCAAATGCTCCCTTCAGGGGGCTGAAATTTCCCTCCAGAAAAACCCAGCTCTTGTGAAAATGACTTTTCGCCCTAGTGAAATAAGTGAACGGGTTTCTTTTCTGTCTTCTTCCCCCCGGGTGCATATGTGTGCGTTGCTTTTTGTGTTTTTGTGTTTGTGTTTGTTTTTGTTTTTTTTTCTTGCTGGTACTGTCCTTTCCCAGACATTTCCAGCTGACTGATGCTTTGTTTGGTTTTGTTGTTTTCCTTTTATTTCCAGGAAAAGTATGTTTGTACCCTGCGTTGGTGTAAAATGCAGCTCTCTAGCGATGTGCATCCCTCCTTTCTGGGCAGAAATGGAAGACTATGGATGGGGGACACTGTATATACTGAGAATCCATTGAGATGTATAATATGTAATGTATATTTTACACACATATTATATGTATATGTTTGGTTAGTTTTGCTGTTTTCCCACTCTTTTGTGCCCGTGGGAGCTCAACAGGGATTCTACTAACCAGAAAAGGCCAAGAATATATTTAGTATGCCATATGAGACCTTTAATCCACAGAGAGATTTTAAATCCATCTCCTCTTTGTCTTTAAGATCAAGACTTGGAAGATATGTCAGGTGCCACCTAATCTAACTTCCACATTTTATAGATAAACTGAGGCCCAGAAGTGTTAAGTAACTTGTGAATCTGACATCTAGAGCTGAAAAGCAACTCAGAAGACCCCTAGCCCGACTCCTACATTTTACATAGGAGGAAATGAAGGCCCAGAAAAGGTAAGAGGTTTAGGGTCGTAGAACTGCAAGGGGAAGGAAGTTCAGAGACCATAAAGTCCATTCTGTTTACTATTCAGACGTGGAAAATGAGACCCAGACACCATCAATGACTTAGACATCGATCTAGAAGCTGAAAAGGGCCTGAGCGGCCAACTAGTCCACCCTGCTCATTTACCAAGTGGGGAAACTGAGACCCATGGTCTTACAGGTAGTATCAAAGGTGGAATTTGAACTCAAGTCCTCCGACACCCGAGTCAGTGCTCTTTCCACAATGACACACTGCAGCCTCTGGGGACACTTTCTGAGACATATTAGCCCCCTCTGCGTACCCAACTCCCCAATGCTCTCTTGCTCAGGCGCGCAGAGCTGTTTACAAGTTAGGGCTCGGTGCCCCTAATGGGGAGCCCCAGTGAGCTTCTCCTCCGTCTGCTCCCGGTGAGCTTCCCATCGGTCCAGACTCTGTAAAAGCGCTAGCCCCCAGATTGCCCTCGGTGGCCAAGCTGCTGCTGAAGTGAGTTTGTGCATTCCCCATTGGAGCTGTCAATCACAGGCACGCAGGCATCGACGCACGCGCACCAACACACACACACACACACACACACACACACACACACACACACACACTCTTTCTCTCCCACATTTGCCTCCTCCCATCTCCACTCCCCCTTCCCTTACGTCATCCCCGCCGCAGGACCAATCAGGGCGCTGCTACCCGGGCTCGTCCCGAGCGCAGCAGCCTATGGAGACGCCGGGTCCGAGCCTGGGCGAGCGCGGAGTAAATCTATCGGGGCTAGCGCGCGCAGCCGCCCGCGCGATGATTTACAAGGGCCCTTTATTATTTGTAACACTTTGGGAAGTTATTAAAAGCAAGATCTACTGTTTCCTCTTGGCTAGGTGGAGTTGCTGGCCAGGCCCTCTTAGGAGGAGCGCAGGACCGCGAGAGGAGGGGCTGCTGGGGAGGGGGCTGGTCGTGGGTTGGAGAGGCATTGATTGCCTGGGCTAGTCCAAGCTGCCGGCGGCCTCCTGCTCCCGTGACATTAGTTCTTAGACAAGCTGGCCTGGGACCCTACGCCTGTTAACTAGCGCTTTTTCAAGTGTGTTGGGGTTGGTGAAAGATGCTCAGAAAACTCATCCCTAGGGAACAGATAAAGATATGTGCTCCGATACCCAACTGCATGTGGGATCTCATTTACAGCGGAAGAGAAAGGGACTGAAATAGATATTCTTTTCCTCGGCAAGCGCCCAGCCCCCTCCCCACCACACATACACACCTTCCCCCGCCCCGGTCTGTTTTCCCTCGGATGCTCATTAAGAGCTGCCTTTATATCCCGAGCAATAAAACTGGGTCGGCTTCAGTCCTAAAACAATCCTGGTTTCTGTTTCCTGTTGCCCCCTCCCGCCCCCCACTCTACCCCAAGGAAATTGCAGGCGCCTTCGGCAATGAACCGCGGGAGACGGCACCCCGCGGAGAAGAGCCGTTTCCCCTGGCGTCCTGGGAAGGAAGAGGGAAGGCAAGGGTTGGGCAGCTGGGGAGGGGTCTTGTTGTTTACGTGTGAATTTCGTACCTTGTAGGGGTTGGGGGCGGGGGGGAGGCAGGAATACCGAGTTGTCTGTGTGGCCTCTGGAAGGAAAAGGACCTGTAGGAAATAATTCGTGACCTAAATCGAGCTAGCTTGGCTCACCCACCTTCCCCAAACTCCTGATTTATTCTTCACATTATCACTTTTGGAGACAGATAAGTTCCGGCTGGTAAAGTCTTGAGGGCTCCAAGGCTACTGAGATTGGGTAGAGAATGGCTGCCTCCAAGTTTTAGCCTTCAAATCAATTTGCCGGGCCTCAGTTTCCCCATCTGTAAAATGAAGGGAATGGACTAGATGATCGCTAAAGTCCAGTCCAGGCTCAGAGGACGTAGAAGGGAACAGGTGGGTTTATTAGTCTTTGAATGTTCTGCCTCTGAAGCCCATCCCGGAAGTTCCCTGGATTTCAGGGACTCTGTTACACAGCTTTACAAATCGAAAATAAACTGGATGGGGGTAAGCACTAAAAGAAGTCGGGGGAGGCGGGCCTGGGACCCGACCGTTTGATCGGGGATCTGAGTAGCCTACAAAATAATCCGTGAACTTCAAAGAGCAGCCAGAGGCTCGCTCAGGTTAATTTTCTGTTTCCTAAAAGGCTGATTAGGGCAATAAATCACCCCGCCCTTGCCCTCTCTGGGCCAGTCCGGAATCAGAGGCTAGCTTGCCCTCCCCGCCTGCGCCTGGGGTCGCCCTCACCCCTCCCCGCGCTGATACGATATTATAAATCAGGGTCAATAAATCCTCTCAGGGCAGCAGCCTCTCCCTAGCGGAAAAAGGAGGGCCTGGAGAGTAGGGGGTCGCGTGGAGGAACAGGGTGCTGCGGCTATCGGGGGCAGCCGTGCAAATTCGCTTCCTCTTTCCCAAGCCGCGCTTTAGGTAAAACCCAACACCGAAAGGCTGCTGCGGGATGTGTTTGGGAAAGGTTAGAGCGTGTTAGCGATTTGAAAGGCTTGGCCGAACAGTAAGGACACCCGAAGGGCCGCTCCAGGCTTATCAAAAGACTTCCGGGAGCATAACCCCCCAGCCTGTGATCTTGGCATCCAAGGGCCCATAAATGTAACTGATGGGGGCGGAAGGAGGGGACTGCACTTTTCCAGAGTGGAGATCTCAGCGCATTAGATATGGCTTTTAAAGGCTCTGAGGAGCGATCTAAATAATAATTTGGAACTAGCTGGGATGGGGGGGGAGGGTGCAATTGGGATATTTTTCAAATCCCAAGGCTTAGTTCGGTAAGTTTCTTCTGCAGAAATTAAACCTCCAGAGAGGGAGGAACAAAGAGTTGACTGATTGATGGAAACCCCCACGGCTTTTTATATACTCTTTTTTCCAAAAAAAGTCTTATTTATCTAAAAATCTCAAAGACCTGCAAAGCTGCTTACGTAATGGAGGAGGGGCAGGACCCGGACTGTGGAGGAATTAAGTCTCTCGCCACCCTCCATTCTCATAAAAAGAATCAAATGAGCTCGCCGCCGGCATTAGCCTTCTCTCTCACACGCTTGTGCCTAAAGAAATGTGTAGGAGATATGAGGAGCGCCAGGTTTCTTCCTGACTGTATTCTGGTAGAGAAGGTCAACTTCGATATCCCTGGGATATGGAGACCTGCCCCATAATCGCTGCATAGTAGAAGCCAACATCCCAAAACACAGAGCCAGAGTTTTCTTTCCACCCAAATAAAAAGACCTGAGCAGTTAACACCCTGAAAAGTCCTCAAAGCCTCCTTGAAATTAGAACACACATCTGTTAGGGGGAGGGGTGAGGGGAAAGGTATTTTTTTTCTCTTTTTCTCTGCACCCCTCCCCCGAAAAATATCTGATAACTTTGTGTTCTTAGGCACGTGACGGCAACAGGAGCCTAAGAAATACTTTTCTTGAGCAGAGCTGGATAACAAATCAGCTTTGATTCACACCTGGGCGTGTTTTAATGCCTGGATTTCCACAGGGTCAGTCTTTAAAGGGGGGGGGGTGGAATCAGGAGGCTTCAATTTCCCGGAAAACGAGAATAAATTAGTCCTAAAGTGGCAGCACTGGGATTTTTAGGTTTAAATACTTTGGAGGTGCATAATCAAACCTAGTAAATAATGCGTTCGGTAAAGTTATAAGATTAAAGGTCACACGAAAAACGAAAATAGAAAGATGGGGAAATGGGGGAGAGGGCAAACACCGGGCCCGAGGTAGTGGGGACAGAGACGAAGGTGAGGGAGGGAAGAAGATAGAAGGGGGAGGTCGGGAGGAAGGCGCAGAGGAGAGATTTGTTTTTACGTGGGGTCAGATGTAAACAGGAAGTTAGCCCGCAGTTTATTCTGGTTGAGATTACAAAAGCGGGAAGATGAAGTTTTCTCTTTGACCTCAGCTCCCGCATCTGCACCGGGCAGATGTTCAGCATTTCCACTATGCGCCCCGGCTTAGTTTCGCTCCAAAGGGGCCCACTAAAATACCCCACGTGCTTGAGGGCAGGCGGTTCCCCCCACTTCCCACCCCCACCCCCGCATCTGTCTCCTACATTGGCTTTTGTTGTTACGTTTTGTTGGTCTCGATTTCCTGCCCCGCGGCTGCCCGTGGGGAAATGTCAGTAAAGGCAGCAAACATTTTGTCCCTTTTGGTAAGTCCACCTGTGCGTGACAAGGCCCTCTGCAGAGAGAAGCAGATTTTCCCAGACAGCTTCGAAATCCTAATATTCACTACTCAGTGCTTCAGAGATCCGGCTAATCCAGACCTGTCATTGCCAGGAGCTGCATTCCACTTCGGCCCAATAAACGCAATGCAAACCCCACATGGAAAAGTGGTTCCCAGCCCTTTCCAGTCCCGCTCGAAGGGAAGCACCTTTGTGGAAGGCTTGTGAGAATTAGTCCTGACTGTAATGCCCCGCTTGCTAACCCTTGGGGGAAAAGATTCCGTGGGTTTTGTTTGTCTCCTTCGCACGCAGGCTGATTGCCTACACTTAAAACCCATTACGGTGCTTTACGTTGGTGGGAGCCCTTGGATTGGGCCCGCCCCATCTCACTTAGGACCCGTAAATTATTCCAGCTCCTTTCCTGCATCACGAAAGGAAGCAGGAGGCCAGTCCGTGGCTCAAGTCCAAACCCCTCTTCGAAGTTTGTTAAAGTACTTTTCTCACGCAGCCCATGAGGGAGGTAGTGAAAGCATTCCTATCCCGGTCTAACACGCGTGGAGGCTGACTCAGAGGTAACGTTCCTTAACGGCTATCGAACTTCTGAGGAGGGATTCGAAAGCAAGGCTCCTGACTCCAGGATCAAATCGAGGTTGAAATCCCCACCCATCACCGTTTTGACACAACCACCTATGTCACAATGGGCAAGTCACTTCGCCTCAGTTTCCTCATCTGTAAAATGGGTACAATAATACCTATAGGACCTACTTCACCAAGGCCCAAAAGAGATAAAGTATGTAAAGTACTTTGCAAACGTTAATGCGCCATATGCATAAATGTCAGCCATTATTATATCATGGTCAGGACCTGTGATGTCACGGCTCGGGGAATTTCCATCGTGCAAACTACCTTCAGCTATGCCTCTCAGGCAGCTCCCCGGTAACTGGTCTTCCAGAGGTGATCTCAGCACTCTCGGGAACTACGATTTGCTCAGGGTCACAGTGGTTGGAGGCCCGACAGGAACCCAAGTGTTCCAGATTCCAAGGCCACCCCCTTCACTCAACAGGCCCACTGCTAATTGTTGTTGTCGGTGATTATATTGTTGTTAATCTGGGCATTCTTTTCATCTTACGGTTCCACAGAATTCAGACAAAAACGATCCTGGGATAGGCCGCTCTACTACCATTCTTTCATGCTTAAGGTCCAGTGGACTGGCAGGTGGATGGAAATGATTGCCTATTACTATTACTGGGTGCTTAATAAATGATTGCTGATTGATTGGCAATCAATTGCATTCTCCTCCCCCTCCCTCCAATACCTTCAGTAGGGTATCGCAAAAGTCTGACGGTATTAAAACTTAAAGCTGCACTAAGACTTTTGGGACACCCTGTATTTATTTTGTATTATTTTGATTACACTAACGTATGTAGTGTCTCCCTTGAGGTTAAGGGTTGCTTCATGTCTGTCTTTGCTCCTAACAGACTCTAACACTCCTAGTAGGAGCTTAATTTATACCTTTGAAGTAAATACTACTTTGTAAAAGCATATCTTACTGTTAGTGGTTAAATAAAACTGGGGTGCAGGTGACCTATCCCTGCAATTGAAGGGATACCACCGGTATGACCTGGAGCCATTGGTAGAGAGCGTAGACACCCTGAACCCTTTAAGGGTACAGGAGAACCCTGAGGGACAAATGGCCTTCAGGTAGTGGGGGCCGGGGTGGTCAGTATTGTACTTAGAATGTCTCTGTGGCTTCCTTCAAATCCGGGCTAAAATCCCACCTTCTTCTGGGTGCCTTGCTCAGCCCCCCCTTAATTCTCAGGCCTTCCTTCTGTTGATTATTCCCTATTTATCCTGTCTCTAGTTGTCTTGTACATCTCCTTTGCCAGTTGTCTCCCCATTAAATTGTGAGTACCTCTAGGGCCTTTTTTTGTACCCCAAGCACTTGCCCTGCTGCTTGGCACATAGTAGGTGCTTAATGTTTATTGACTGACTGATCTTATTACTGATGGGGTGATTCTTGCAGGATGGGCAAACTTGGATGAGTTGGGGGAAGGATCTACATTTTTTGGAGGAAATACCCGCATCGATTAGTAGTGGTCTAACGAGAAATGAAGAGAAATAATATTAATAACAGCAATACATAGCACCTTAAGGTTTGCAAATGGCATTGCAAATGTGATCTCATTCTATCCTCTCAACAGCCCTGGGAGGTAGATGTTATTATCATCCTCATTTTAACAGATGAGGAAACTGAGACAGACAGAGGTTAAGTGTGACCCTCGCCCAGGGTCACACAGCTGCTAAACCGGAGAGGCTGGTGTCCAGTGAGGATGTGTCGCCTTAGCTCTGAGGTCAGGAATACGAGGAGTCCATCGGAAGGACCCTCTGGTGGCCAGGGCGCTCTTTATTAATCAATTACTCGCCGGCTTTACGTGAGCAGCCAGATCAAAAAGGCCAGGACCCCCTTCTTTAATCGCCGTGCTCTGGTGAACAGCCCCCACGAGCCTCTGGGCCCCCAACACGGACCCCCACCCCCCATTACCTTAGCCCTTCCCAGGGCTTCCGTGCTCACCCTGCCCCCTCCTCCTGCAAGGCAACCCAAGCTCCCCGGACGCGGTCATTTACGTGGCGGACCCCAGCAACCCGATCCGCCGCGACCCTCAAACAAAATGGGATATTAACCGGCTTGGTTTTCACTTTGATCCGTCGGAAATAGCGGCTGCGCCCCGTGACCCATTAAACTAATAAGATTAGGCACATCGGCGGGGCCGGGGCCTAATTGCTTCCATCTGTTCCGGGGCTTCGCGTGGGGAAATGGACCGTCGCCCCACGCCCTGGGAACCTGAAACGTACGGGGCGCGAAAGCCCAGCGTAGCGCATCCCAAAGGCTGTCAATTACAGAAGCCAGAGAAGTGCTTTGAAGGCGGGCAGAAAGGAGGCCAAGGCCAGGGGGCGGGGCTTTGCCCTCCGCGTGCGGGAGCTATTGGCTCGATCAGGCCAATGAACAGCACACCCTGCCCCGAGATGAATAGGCATGAGCGGGACAACTTATTTAAATATCCCCGCCCAGGGGGGGGGAAAGGCCTTCGCGCAGGCGCCTTGAATACTGGGCCGCTCGCAGCCAGGGCGGAAGGGGCGGTGACGTCTTCGCGGGAGGCCCTAATTTGCCTAGCCACCACCCCATGACGTCTAGGACTGCCCAGCCAATCGCCGGAACTAGGTTCTCATGTTCTCTCGTTCGGGGGGTGGGGGGTGGGGGAGTCATTTGCATACTGCGTGCGCCAGCCAGTAGTAAGACTGCATGCAAATCAGGGACCGGGAGTGCCTCGCTCCTCCCCTTCTAGTTCACGCCCTTTCCGGTAGTGGGAAGGATTGGGGCGGGGTAGCCTGGAAGTGGAATGGAGAGGAGAGGAAGGGGCTGGGATAGCAGTGACGTATTCGAGCCCGCCCCGGACTGCTTGCTTCCTCGTTGGCTGGGGTAATTTATGCAAGGGGCGGGGAAGTAGGTGGGCTTTGTGCCTTAAGAGGTCCCCCTCCCAACTCCCGGCCCCGTCTCTACCGCCTCCCTTCCCCTGATCCCGCCTCCGTCCTGGGGGTGGATGGGTGGGTCCTCTGGGGGCGGTCCTACGGCTACGCCTGGGAACAATTGGCTGACGGAAGAACCCCTGCAGCGCCGGGGCCCAACCCTGACCGAGGGCAGGAATCAGGCTGACGCTGGGCACGCCCCCCCCCCCGCCCGAATAGAAACCGACTTTCTGCAAGGGCGCACAGCCGGAGGGAGCGGAGCGTGTCCTGCTCTCGGTGGGGAGCATCGCGCCGCGTCCGGGGGTCCCGGAGATCCTGGGTGTCCTGGTTCAAAATGACCCATTCTCCTCGCCCTCCTGCGGGACTTTTTTTCTTTTTACGTAAACTGCAATTGTTTTCAACCTTCCAAGTCGATTCAATGCAACAAGCATTTATTAAGCGCCTAGGGTGTGCCACGCTAATCTCTAAAGACAGACCCAAATGCTGCCCAGGCATCCTCAGTCTCTAGATGAAACATTGTTATTCTTTACTTCGTTTTCCCTTTTCTTCCCTCTTTTTCCTTTTTATTCTTTCCTCTTCTGTTCCTTTTCTTCCTCTTTCTGTCCGATTTTCATGCCTACTTTTATTTTTTCTATTTTTCCTTTCCTTTTTCTTTCTTTCCTCTCTTTTCTTCCTCTTTTTTCATTCCCTTTCTCTTTCGTTTTCCTTTATTTCCTCTGCTGTTCTTTTCCTTCCTTCTTTCTGGCTCCCTCACGTCCATACCGGACAGCTCCAAAATCCCTGTGCGGAGAATCAAGAAAATCTGAGTTCGATTCCTGCCTCTGACCCTGGGAAGTCCCGCCTGTAAAATGGAGGTGACCATACTAGTGGCGACCACCTCGCTTGGCTGCTGCGAGGCGCCATCGAAATAAATCATGTAAAGTCTTTTACAAGCCCCGGAACGGACTTTTCTGTTACTCATTCTCTGAATAGACCTATGGTTTCAAAGGGGCAGGTGGAGCGGAGGATCGCCCCCTCCCAGACCTGGGTTCCTAGTTCAGGTGTTCCCACTGGCCCCATTGTAGCCTTTGGAGAAAGCGCTTGCCTCGCTCTGTTGGACCAGGTGACCTTTGCGGTGTTTTCTGAGTCTGGCTCCATTTGGCACCATTCCTAAAGACAAGTGTTAGTGACCTCCCCAAGGTTGTAGATTTAGAACCGGAAGAGGCCTGAGAGGTCATCTAGTGAAATGCCTTCATTACACAGATGAAGAAACAGAACAAGCAAGGTTAAGCAGCTTGCTGAGGTCTATGGCTCGACATATATAAAATTGTCCTGACGTGTGTTTGGGCTGTGTTTTTGTTTGTCTAATTTTATGGGCGAGGCTCTCTGAGTCTGTTGCTTTTCCCCACCCCAGCTGTATATGGAAGCAATCACCCCTGAACTGCCTGTTTCAAAAGGTTATGAGGAAAGAGGTCTGTCAACCTTATAGCCCTTTCTAAATCTGAGGTACTACTGTCCTTCATGCCCAGTGAAACATAAAGACTCCAATTTGCATTACAAATGAAAGTGCTTTTAAAAGATGAGGAACCCCACAGGCAAGGGATTTGAGTGGGGTACTTCGTTTTTAAAACCGCTTCTCTAGATAGTGGTGTGACCACAGTTCCCTGACTTCATTTCTCTGAGACTCAGTTTCCTCCTCATATGTACAGTGGGGATAACAAGACATGTCCTACCAGGCTCCGAGAATTTTGTGGGGTCCAAGGATATCATACATGTGAAGCACTTTCCTACCTCTAAAAGGTCCTATGTTCAGGGAACAGAATCCACCTAAAGATGTCTGCTCCTCCCCATATAATTCACTCTCAGAGATTTGCCTGAGGCTCAGAGAGGTTGTCATTCCCTGCTGCCCACACAGCTAGTAAATGTCAGAGGCAGGATTTGAATCCATGAATTCCCAACTCCAAAAGCCATCACTTTAACCACTCCCAAAGTGCCCTGTTGCTCAAGTATTGAAAAACTTGTGTAATTTTCTCAGTGCTAGAAACAGAATGATAGATCTCTCTATCCAGATAAATCCTAGGGAATTAAATGCCTGGGACACTTAGTGACGAAGTGACTCGCCCATGACCGCTCAACCAGGAAATGTCAGAGATGAGATTTGAACCCAGCTTACAAGACCAGCACGCTATGCTCTATCCTGTTGGTACTAGAACAAGGGAAAGGTTGCTAAATTCGAGGCCAAGGAACCAGAGACCAAATTTCAGCTCCGACTTGTGCGACCTTGAGCAAATAATTTCATTTGTCTGGGCCTCAGTTTCCTTATCTGCAAGAGGAGGTCTAAGGTTCTAGCGGTAGATAATTCCTCTTTTCGTCATCCTCCTCCCCCTCTAACCTCCCCACAGTATTCAAAAAAAGTAATTGAAAGCCTCCACTGGGACTAATGCCTATACTCTGGTTTTAACGTTTTTACTAGGTTTTTCCTTAGAGAAGGGAGGGGGAGGGGATCCCACTCCCACAGCTGTTGCTGGGTCGGGTAGGCTCAGAGCCTGGGGCTGGGGGGGCCCCAAAACTTCCAGCCACTTCAGCCCCCAGCTGGGACTGCTCTCAGGGTAGGAGGAAATGGAAGATCAAGGAAAAAAGACGAGTTTGCTCGTTAGGTTAGCCTGGACAGACTCTCTTTGAAACACCTCCTGCTTCTCCGCCCGCCCATAAAGTAGAGCGAGCCGGCGGTAATTACTGCCGGCCTTCCTGGCGTGATATCCGCATCTTGCTAACATTTATCTCAGGTCTCACGTCCTAATGAGGGAAAGTCTTAAAATGAAGTGGCTGGAGGCAGGCTTCCGTGAGTCAAGGATGAAATCCGATCCTGGACCGTGGCCACACTGGCCCAGAGGTGGCCTCCAGTGATACCTGGTCAATCACTCCCGTGATGGGACCAGCAGTGGGAGAGGATGTCAACCTATGCCAGGAGGGATCCTCTCAGTCTGAGCAGCGCACGGTATCCCCAGGGGGTAGCACAAAGTGCTTGGCACATATGAGGTGTTCAATAAATACTCGTTGATTGGTTGAAGACAATAATCGTTTTAAGCCAGGATGCGATTTGATCAAAATGGCTATTGAAAAGAACTTGCCGAGAGAATTCAAGGAGTCGCGAATGAACGTATTTTTACCAAAATGACATTAAAGACCTGAAAACTGCTGTCTGCTCTTCTACATTATTCATTTGAGTCACTTGATCCTAAAACTGATATTTAATAAACGTTCATTTATTTAGAATATATTTTGTTGGTGTCATAGTGTTGGCCGTCTCAATAGGTAGGGGAGGAGAGGCAGGGAAGGAGAGAATTTGGAACTCAAAAAAAATTTAAATGAATGTTGAAAAACAAAATATATTTTGGAATTTGTAAGAAAAATCAAATGTAACCCCTGATAGTGGGGGGAAGGGGAATGTTGATTTAGGAAAACTGTCACTGTAGTAACCCATTCTCCTGCTACTAACAGTCAAGGTAGGCTGTAACACAATCTGACTAGGTTTTTTTTTTTAAGTCCAGTTACCGAAATTTACCACCTTTGTTTTTTTTTTTTAAGTTGCAAAGATAGTTTTTAATTTTCTGAAAAAATTACTGTCTCTATTTCATCCACGGATGTTTTCATGGATGGTACTTTCTATTTTAAGCGGAATTTGGCCCTGTAAAATTCAGAAGCTTTAGTACCATCACACATTTTAAAAATTAAGTAAAGTACTTGGGATCTTTGGCCTAACACTTAAAAAAAAATCCAAAAGATAAGACTTTTAGTATACAGTGTTTAAAGTGCTTAAAGCTCTATTTTAAAGTTATGATCTTGACTGGACTAATTTTTTAAACCTTTCTTCCTTCTATAGTTGTGTTTACAACAGATGTTTCACATTTCAATATCTACTCCCACAGGGGTGGGGTTCTCTGGGTACTTAAAAAAAACGAAAGAAAAAAAGAGAAAAAGAAAGAAAGGAGAGAATGAAAGTTGTCTCCTGCATTTATGTCTATGTCTTACTGAAAACATTAAGTTCCTGGCTCCTGCATCAAATTCTCCAACAAGCAGGGGGAAACTGTCAGCATATTTTAAAGATTTCAAATTCTAGAATTATATACGTGCACATATATGTGTATGTATATATATTTCTATCCATAAACCACAAGCACATACACATATGTATTTTCCTAACAGCATCTGCTTCCAATTAATCAGTTCAGTTTAGAATAACAGCAGACATAGCCACCACAAAGCACACTCATGTTCCCCTCACATGAGGCTGTGGCTTTTATTGATTGCCCCTGAGAATGTCCATAAAGGATATATGATTAATAAATATCAAATGAAATTTTGATAAAAATACATTGTTAGTGATATTTATTGGGCCTGAACTGGTGGATGAACTCCTTGAGAATATTGTTTCTTGAGAATAGGGATTTTTCTTTCTTTTTCTTTTTTCTCTCTAACATCTAGCACAGTGCATGGAACAGAGGAAATATTTAAGAAACAAATGCTTGTTGTTGACTGACTGAAATTTAAGTTCTGGAGCTAGAAATCTTTGGTGCTCACATTTTGCCTGCTCTTCTCCTGTCCTCTTCTAGGTAGGGCATACCCTGTCTCTGTTTCTCCTGGGGATTTCTATCACCCTGTTTTAAAATGCACATGGTATTTAAGTTTCTAAACAAAATCATTTCATCATGGTGATTCCGGGTGTCTGTAAGAGAAGCCTGTCATTGGAGCAGCCCACTCCCTTGCTAACAGGCAAGGCAGGTTGTAACAATCTTGACAAAAAAAAAAAATTCAAACTCTATTTACTATAATTTACCACCTTGGGTTTTTTTTCAAGTTGCAAAGATAGTTTTTATTTTCGGAATCTTATTTTTTTCCAGAGTATTTGCCTACCTGCCCACCTCAGAAGGACAATTCTTCCACCAATTACTTCTAAAGCAACTGCTTTGTTTTTGCCTTCTCTTTGGAGACCAGACCAAAATTTAAATTTCAGCGTTCATTCTTTCTGAAAGGTGTTTCCTTCTAAGTACTGAAAGATTGCTATTTCACTAGATTTGGGCTTTTCTGTGGTATCATAGACTCAGAGAGAAGAAGAGGAAGGGACTTTAAAGATCATGAAGTACAATCCATTTTGCAGTCGAGGAAACTGAGGCCCAAAAAAGTGAAATAAGTTGCTAAAGTCACACAAGTGATGAGTGGCCAAGCCAGGAATCAAGCTTGGGTCTATCGATCACAAATCCAGCCCTCTTTCCACAGCACGTGGACGCAACAATTTCATGTTTTGGCATTCTGACCTTGTGAGCTGTTTAGAAAGCAGGCACTGTGTTCATTCTGTTTCGTCTCAACGGTATCAGTAAGACACCTGAGAAAGCAGAACTGCCCTTTCTGTGAAGGCTAAAGGCTCATACACAAAGCAGTAGCATTGAGCCACCTGCCCAGAGGCTGAATAGCAGTTAGCCCCAGAGAGAGGCCAGCACCCGAACTGATCCCCTTTTTAACATGAATATTGACTAAGTGTCTCCCCGCTGCATAGAAAGTGTGTGTCTGTGGGGTGGTATCTCGTTTCTGCCGGTGCAGAGGGGAGGATGAACACATTCGCTTAGCTTCTTCCATCTCCAGCCCCACCCCACCCCCATTCCTTCAAGTTACAAGAAAATCTTCATAGAAAAACGAACGTGTATACATAACTACAAAAAGCGGAAAAGGAAAGAGATCAATCAACATTTATTAAGCGCCTGTGCTAAGCACGGGATAATACGGTGATTTCCCTATAGCCTCCATGCACATAGCCTCTCTGTGCCAGTCTACCTTAGCTCTTCTGCGGAAGAAGCTTTGCTCTTGCCATTTGAAGAGAGAATATACAGAGCAACCAAAAAGGGGGGTGCATTTCTTCAAGCAATTTAAAAAGTGAGATGGACATCAAGTCCGGCACCCCCTTCTCCTTTCTCTCTTTTTTTTCTCCTCTCTTAAGGGCATAAATTTAACCACTGGGTTATTTAAACACACGCCCAACTTTTGAAAAGCATGGAAACAAGTCAAGTTTTGTACTAAAGGTCGGTCCCGTCTGTTATCTTAAAATTAAGCAAAGAAAAAGAACTGGGAAAGGAGCGGCTTTCACAACCGCTCCCCTCCATAAACCCCCCATATTCTGCCCTTGAGTCTTGAGGGTGATGGGGGAGTAAGGGAATAGACACGATATTATAGGACCTAAAATGCAAAGAATAAAAATCGAGCCAGAATAGAGCTTGAAGCTTGGCTTAGGGGCAAAAGACTCCCTCCCTACAGTGAAGAATGAAGGGATGGATGGGGATGTTTTTAGAAGCGTTGAGTCAAAGTGATATGGATGGGAGGGAGGCTAGAATTAGTTCATGGCCTCAGTTTCCCTCTTTTACAACTACAGCCGCTATATCTACCTTAAAGTTTCAAATGAAGAGGGTTTTTTTTTGGGGGGGGGGGTTGGATCACATTTTACCAAAGCTCGAATTTTCAAAAGGAATTGGAAAATGACTGCAGCCTGATGCTGAGCCGAACCTGGAAACCTGTATGCCTAGACATTAGCCCACATTGAAACTGGAAACTGATAAGGAGAGCAAATATGACTCTATTCGGCAAAAACAGGGGACTTTATGAACTACAGATATGTTAGTGATACTGACAGGAGGCAGTCATTTGGAGCAGCTGCGCCTAAAATTGTATTGCCACCTCCTGGGGGGCAAAAAATAAAAACTGTCTTTGCAACTTGAAAAAACAAGTGTTGATTTTCAATAACTGTAATGGGGGGATGGGGGGGCCGGAATTGTCAGATTATCTGTAACAGTCTGAAAGCCAAATACCTAGAGCGTTTTAAAATGGGGTGAGCAAATCACTGGAGAAAACAGAGTCTAGGTTTGTCCCTCCTAGAATACAATAGGAAAAGAGTCAAGTCAAAATGTGAGCTAAAACATCTCCTGGATCAATGGTTTTCAGTTGAAGCACTTAATACATCAATCAACAAGCATTTATTAAACACTTTCTGTATCCCAAGCATTACACTAGCATGTTTCTATAGAGCGTTAAGTTTTTCAAAGCCCATTCTGGACGTTATCACATCTAATTCTCCCCAAAGCCCTGTGAAAGTGGATGCTATTAATATCCCCATTTTACAAGTAAGTAAACTAAGGCTCAGAAAGAGTAAATACGTTCCTTAGGGTCACCTAGCTTCTAAGTGCTAGAAGCAAGATTTGAACCCAGGTCTTCCTGCTTTGAAGTCCAAGTCTCACACCACTACACCCTATTAAACTCTCTATGCCACAATGAGGCATCACAGTAGGATTTTTATGAAAGAACACATGCCTAAAATCATAAAATAAAATTATAATGTGTACATTTATACCTATATATATATGCACATGTATAGACACATACATGTGCACCAAATGAAATCACAGTCCAGCAAAAATGGCCAAAGGATAGAAACATATAATTTTAAAACCTGCAATATAAATTCTTCAATAATCACATTAACATGCTCAATCTCAGTCATCAAAAAGATGTAAATTAAAACAACTTTGAGGAACCACCTTGTATCTGTCAAAAAAAAATGGTGAAAATAATTAAAAGCAATGAAACTCCATGCAGGAGGATGTGGAGACAAACAGCAACACTCATTCACTGCTGGCAAAATTATAACTTTATATAATAGAATATTTTCAAAGAGGCAGTATGGCCAGGAGAAGAAAAAGGTATGAATATAATCATACCCAGTGATCCCAGAATTCCAATACTGAAAATATATCCTCCCAGAATTATCAGAAACAAACACTCCAAAAAGAATTCTCCCTCCAAAGATTTTCATAGCAGCATTATGTGAAACCATAAAATAGATAGATAGATCGATAGATAGATAGATAGATAGATAGATAGATAGATAGATAGATAGATAGATAGATAGATAGATAGCAGCTTAAATGTCCAACAATAGGGATACAGTGGGGGCGGGGGGAAGGTGATACATCAATGCAGCAGAGTATAACAGTGTGCCAAGTGTGAGGAATATAAAGAAATCAAGATTGGCCTTTGGTGAATGACATAAAATATAAAAGGGAGAACCCGATTGGAGGACACACTATGACCACATAAATGAAAAAGTGAAGGGGAAATGAATGGATAAATAGAGAATCCTAATGGGTATGGATAGGAAACCACTGTTATTCCCACTCACGTTACTCTGCCATCCAGCCAAACTGGCCTATGTAAGCATTATGACTATACCACATTCCATTTCTCACCTCCATGCCTTTGCACGGCTGGTCCTCGCACCTGAACTGCTCTCCCAACTCATGTCCAACTCTCAGAACCCCTAGCTCCCTTCAAAGATCAGCTCAAATATCTCCTTCTAGAAACCTTTTCTAATCCTCCCAACAACGAGTTTCCCTCCACTCCAGCCAAATCATTATTTTTATTTGTAATGGAGTGGGGAATCAGGGGAGCCTTCTTCCTTGGTCTGATGGATGGTAGCCCTTCTCATGAAGCTGAGTGGTGGGTACTCAAACTGAAGGTCTTCAATTTTGGGAGTGCTGCAGTCTCTTCTTTGTTCCAGAGTACGTCTCTCTCCCTTTAGAACCAGAGCACCCACCCCAAATTCCATGGAAGATGCCTCATTTCCGCAGGTCAGGGAGACTCCATCTTCATTTCCCGTCCTCAGTTCTCTGCGCATATGGTGCATCCATCTCATAGATTGTAAGCTCCTAGAGGGCAGTTTTCTCACTTTTGTACTTGTATCCCTAGCCCCCAGCACGGTGCCTGGCACATAGGTAAGCCTTTGATGAATGCTTGGTGGTCCATTGATTTATTGATTGAAAAGCTGTTATGTTTTATTGAAATGAATTTGCTAAAATATAACTGGTTGCAAAGAAGTCTAATTAGTTATTGTTTACTATTTAATTTCTTTTTTTCTTTCTTAAAGCCCTGCAGCGTACACACATACCGAGATGGTTGCTGGTCCATTTCAGCCCAGCGGGTCAATGCCCCATCCCCTCTCACGCTGGCGCCCTCTCCGTGGCCTCAGTACCCAAGGCACCTCGGGCCAAATGCGTCATCTGGGCTCATCCAGGATGCAGCTTTGTCATCATGTCAGCACCTAGCCCTTCTCCCTCCGGGCCCTGGCTCAGGGATGAATTCCTCACTTCTTCCCATTGTGATTGCAGGCATAACCCATCACATGGACTCAATTTAGAGAACGCGAGGTAAACCGCATGATGAGGGAGGGAGGGAGAAAGAGAGGAGGGGGAGAGAGAACCAGAGGAAAATTAAAAAAAAAAAAATTCTCCAGTTTCATCACTGCACTCAGAGAAAGTTCAGCCCTGCCCCTCGCACCCTGGGATTGCCTGTAAAAAAGTGATATCAAACTAGAGACCAAAGGTAAAATATCAGACTTTGATACTGATGCTTGACTGGGGACTCTCGGAGGCTAAAAATCTGACAGCCCTACTGAGTGTCCAATTGGCCCTGAAGCCACAACCATGGATGCTCACTACCCCTCCATGAAAGTCAGCTAGCTTCCTGACAGTAAAGAAGGAGGCTCCAAGCTCCTGGAAGAAACTTGAAAGGCGTCTTGGACATCAAATAGCTCTAAGCGTTCCGATGAGTCAAGGCGAAGTGTATCAGAACCAGATGGGCGAGCTTCCTTCAAGCGATTCACACGGGTTCAGAGGAAGGCAGAATCCTGAAAGGAAAGGGGTCGGATTTTCTATTGTGTCTCCCTGACAACCCCTCTTAATTACAACTGGCTTTGTTGCCTTCGTTAAAGGAATTCTTTTATTTCATTAGCCGAACGTAGAAATCTTTGCTGTTGTTAGACTTTGACCGTTCTTTGTGTAATAGTCCCTCTTAGAAAATGTTTTATTGTCGCATTTTGTCTTTGCCACAATATTTCTCACTTACTTGACCCAGACTGTATTCTCTTCTGCGGCAAAAACAAATAAAAACAATTTAAGCAAAAACATCCAACACAGGGAAAGTATGTGACAAGGTATACAACATTCTGTGTTAGTAGACCTCCGCCTTCCTGCGAGGAAGGAAGAGGCAGGTTTCACTTTCTCTTCCCTGAGACCTTCATTGAATTTCCCCTTAAATATTTGTAAAGTGCTTGGCAAAGTGCCTTAGCACATAATAAGCACTATACAAATATTAGAGATTATTATTATTATCATCATTATTTATTATTATTACTCAAAGTTCAACTTTCCTCTTGGTGATTTTTTTTCACTTATTTTGTCGTAGCCACGTATATCATTTCCTAGGTTCTATTTCATGGAAATATTTCCATTGTTTGTTTTTGTTTTCTTTTTGGTTTTTTTTGGGGGGGGGGTGTTGGTCTGAATTCCTCCTACAATGGGGGTAATCAACCAAACACCACCAATACCACTCATTTTTGTTCCTTTTTTAAAATTTTTATTTGTTTCTGATACCTAGAGTCTCTGATCTAGATTCTAGGAGAGCAGACAGGCAATCTCTCCCTAGACCTACACCCCAGTAGGTTGGACCTGTGGGAAATCGTGTTTCAAAGACACAGCCTTTGAGAACCCAAGATCCCACTCCAACCAGCCCTGGCTAACTGGCCCACTCTTAAATATCTTAAGTGCCAGGATCCCTGGAGAATATCCCAGGAGTTATAGGTGGCCATATAATGCTTCACATCTTTGTTAATACCTGGGTGAGAATCTTTTGTGTTTTAAGCATTTCTTTTGAGTGGAAGAAGTAACTAGTCGTCCTATATCTCATTTACACCGTATATTGAGTACCTTTCTGCTTGCTTTTGGACAGACCCTAGACATGAAAGTGATCTTCCCCAAGTCTCCTGGATGACATAAAGTGACAGGGTTTGAAAGAACCCAGCTCCTTTCCCTAGTGGAAAGGCTTCCTCGGTACTGAATTCAGTCTAAGTGAGGACAGAGTTCAAAATCCTGTAAAGAGAGGTAATGGACCCAACATACAGAATGAAACACATTTTTGGATGTGGCTAATGTGGGAATTTGTTTTGCTTGACTGATTATATATTACAAGGTGGGGAAGGGGGAAGAGAAGGAGAACAAAAGTTTGATAATGGGGGAAAAAAGAGGTATTGGGGGGGCTATTATATAAATGCTAGCTATCATCATCATCATCATCATTACCTTTAAAAAATCTCTGAAGGCAATGGTGGAACTCCAGGCCAAGTGAGTTGTTTTTTCCTGGGAAGGCTTCCTGCCGGAATCACAGCCCAGTGCCCTGCCAAGCTTCCACTTTGACAAGCCTGCCAATTCTTTTGTTCTGATGAAAACTCTCAACAGTTAGGATCAAAGAAGGGAAAACCCCACAACATTTCTATAGCCCCTTTCCCCACCATCTGCTTATTAAATTAAGAGACATAGAATAGATGAACTCAATTATTCTTTTTTTTAAACTCAATTTCTTTGTTTTACAAGCCTGCTCCCCAAAGACAACATGAGCCAGGACTCTATTCCTCTGATGTACCCGTTGCATGTCCAATTCCAAAGCCCCAGCATCACCCAGAAGGTTCCCTGGCATTGGGCTCTCCAGAGCCAGTCTTCAGTTTTTTCCTTAGCCATCCCAGTCTCCGTTTCTTCCCTCGAACATTTCAGCCAGGTCAGAGATCAAATGAAGCTATCCCAGGGCCAGTGGATTTTGGACAACGAGGTAGACTCCCACAATGAAAGAAGTCTGAGATTTGGTGGCAGAGACCAAGCTAATGTTCCCTGTTTTGTTTTGATTTCATTTTATTTGTTTCTATTCTGAACTTAAACACCAAATAATGCTCTGTATCCATTATAAAACAAGAGAGGAAGGACACGAGGCTGGGAATCTCTCTGATGTAGAGTTTGCTTTACTCTATAAAATCAACCCGACATGTAGCTTTCAAAGCTGTCCTGATTGTCTATAACTCTTTCTACTTTTCTTGCTGTTCTCTTCTCTCGGGGGTGGGAGTGGTGGAGAGAATGCTACCCTAACTCCACCATCACCACCATCACCAGCCCCAAAACTAAAGAAAAACAAAGCCCCAGTAAAATAGTCAAAGTGCGGGACGTGGAATCAGGAAGACTCATCTTCCCGAGTTCCAATCTGGCCTCAGACACTAGCTGTGTGACCCTGGGCAAGTCACTTAACCTTATTTACCTTAGTTTCTTCATCTGTAAAATGAGCTGGCGAAAGAGATGGCAAACCTTTCCAGTATCTTTGCCAAGAAAACCCCAAATGGGTTCACAGAGAGTCAGACATGACTGAGACAAAGGAACAACAAAAAATGTGTCCCCTGTATCTTGAATGCATTACCACCTACAAAATAACATTGTTCTTTCCCCTCAAGATACTCCTCCACAAAAAAAAAGTCATCGGGAGGACTTAGTGAACACAGGGGGATTTGTGACCAAAGAGGATATGAAGTGGACCAGAGCAGAGTGTTCAATGAGGTCCCGTGGGCTGGATGTCCAAGCCCACAGATGGAGTCAATCTCTGTGACCGTGTCACAAGCTGACCCTGCACTTGGCTATGGGGGCCTGGAGGAGACCATCCACTGACACTCAGGCTTTTCATACTCAGCATTTGGCCTCCTTGGACTTCATCCTGTGGTTTTCTTTCCTTTTCCTCCCTGTTCCTGTTCCATGGCGCTACACTGCTTTCTGGTGGTCTGTCCCACTGGAACAATTTCGATGGAACCAGTGAACTGTGTGCTGAAACGTCAGGGCCAGCCTGTCTGAGCTTGGCAGTTAGCCTGGGGTGGAGAGGTTGGGCAGAGGGGAGTGATGATTTTTTTTGTTCCATATTTATAATATTCATAATTCATATGAATTCATAATTATAAATATAATTCATACAGCGTTGAAACAACACAATAGTAAAGGAAATGATCATAGTTGAGCTTTATATGCTATTCTAATATTTACAAAGTCTCTCACACACATTATCTCATTGAATCCTCACAACTTAGTGAGGTAGGCACCATATTTATTACTTTAGTTCTGCAGATGCAGAAAGCGAGGCTCAGAGACATTAAGACAGAGAAGAAGGAATGCATTTCTAGCCAGTGAAAAACCCATAGAATTGAAAGATTGGTCATAGAGGTTAGAAAATAATACGTAAGCTAGTTTCACTGGAATGCATAGCAAACAATGTGATATATTAGAAGGGAACAACATGAAATAAGCCTAGAAAGGGAGACTGAAGACTAGTTGCAAAGGGCTTTTAACAATGGTGATGATGATGATAATGACAACAATAGTAATGGCTAGCATCTATGCAATCCTTTAAGGTTTGCAAAGTGCTTTACATATACTATCTTATTTAGTCCTCTCTACCCCACAAAGTAAGGGCTACTATTTTTTTTACTACATTTTACAGATGAGGGAACTGAGGCGGATATAGGCCAATTGACTTGCCCAAGGTCTGATGCAGGCCAAACAGAAAAAGAAAATTGTACATGAAACTGTAAGCCTTCATCTTATACAGCTTGCCTTTCCTTTTAAGTATGTGATCAATTCACTCTGTCAACTTTCAAAGCTGTCTGGCTTTTTGGTGTTTCTATGCAGCCTTCTCTTCTGCCCATTAAAAATGCTTTTTCTTTCTTTTTTGAGGGCAATCCTATTATTAACTCTCCCCCCCCCCATCTTGTATCTATCCACATTGAAAAAAAGAAAAGAAAGGAAAAAATTTGGTTTTTCTTGTAAGGAATAGGCATAATCAAGTGAAACCAATTCCCCACATTGACCACATCTGAAAAGGCAGGTTCCATTCTGCACCCTGAGTGCAGCCCCTCTCTGCCAGTTCTGTGGGTAGCTTGCCTCATCATCGGTCCTCTGGAATAAGGGGTGGCCGTTGCATTGAACATAGTTGTTAAATCTGTCAAAGTTTCAGTTCATTGCTCAAACACCTGCTATGTGCCAGGCATGGTGCTAAGGACATGTTTGGTCGTCAATAGGTGATCTTTTGGGTTGAAAATGTGGGCTAGGACGTGCTGCCAACTTTCTGAGGAGGGTTTTGATATTTTCTATTTTTCTTTATTCTGTTTTTGTATTGGGAAATTATTTATTGTTCATGGAGCAGACTACCTCAATGTACCTTAGACAATTGCTTTTTTTTTCTTGGCAACCACCAAGAATCATAACTGCGGCAAATGGACCAGGTGCAGGGCTAGCCCCATCAGTGTGCTACCCTTGATTTTATTGCTATCATGCAACTTTCCTTCCACCTCAGTTTTCTAATGATTCCATTGATTTCGTAGGGGATGAAGGCCGCCTCCCAACTTGAGCTGGCTTTGTGTGTGAGAGGGGCATCCTCCACCTCCACCCCCAATTAATATAACAAACATGATTCTCTAAGCCCTGATCCTCTATCCTTTGTCTTTGATTAAAGGCTCTCTCAATCATTCAAAGGTGTGAACAATTCCCAGACATCTCTAGTGAACCAATCACTTGTTCAATCAAAAGTATAAACTAATTTTGAACAACCTAGTTAATCAATTGGAAAAGAAAGGAGTGCTTTGAGCCATAGGAGGAAATCAAATGATCGACTGTGTTGTTATTATTGTTTGTCTTTCGTTCTTGAAGAGGACCACTACATCAGCAAAGGGATGCCATGCCTCGCAAGTAAATTGGATTTAAGCGAGGGAGGGCTGTGCAAAGTCACCAGCCTCACTTTCTCCTCCACAGTCATCTCAGTCCAGTGGCCAGATGTAGATCAGGATGACTGGAGATGGTCTCCTCACCACATTAGGACTAGTTGAAAGACAGGCCTCTGTATGCTGGAAAAGAAGGTTCTAGCAACTGCTTTAAGAATCACCTTCGGGAGTCCTTTGAGGTTCCAGATGCTTGTACCTGTAACTAAGGGGTAGCAAGAGGGGAGCCTGAAGAAATGTCATTCTCCCACTCCCCCACCCCAGTCTAACAGACTGGATCAGTAACAAACAAGGGAGCTGGCAGGGAGTGAAGGGAAACACCCAAAAAAAGATGACTTCAACAATCTGTCTGGGGTGGAGCTTCGGGTCACCCCAAGGGCATTGACACTTGGAGCTCAGCAGAGAGCTGGGGTTCTGCACAAGGGGACAAAAATTCCAGAAACAAGGAGCTGTGAATTAAAACTTTTGCTACATGTGTTCTCTAAATCTGAGCTCTCTCTCCCCAGGGACTTTGGGTATGCAAAGGGAGAACATGTCACAGACTTCTGGGATGGCACATTTATACTTATTTTTTACTAAGCCATCTCAGTAAATACCTCTTTTAAAAGGCTAATTAAGTTTTGCTGGCTGGTAGTAAATGGGGAGCACACCAAATAGGGGCTTGTGAGTAACACCCATCCAGTTCCTGAGGGTCATCCTTTGAACCCTGAGGAAAGGAATCAGAGGCTGCCCACTGGGGACTCACTCACTCACCAATGTAAGTGGGGGTTTGGAGAAGTAGGGGAGGGGTTCCCCTGTTTGGAATGTGCTGGAACTAGCTCATACTGTTCTCTTTTCAGTGTGAGCACTCATACCTCAGAAATCTGCAACCAGAATGTGATTTATTATTTTGTTGATTGCCTAGACTTAAGGAATAGTGGGAGAAAATGTTAATAATAGGGACTAAACTTAAAAGTGGAGCACTTTTTCAGAGAGCCGGTTGTTAAACATTTATCAGCATTCCCCTGGGGACAAAGACAGTTCATCAATACACTTGATATTCTTTTTCTTTCAAGAGCATTGGACCCAGGGTCAGGAATTACTGTTCTCTCATTTGCATCTATTTCCAGGGGGTTCAGATAGAAAGTCGCTCTCTTGTCTTTTACATTTAATGTTCTATGGACTATTCATAGATGGATAAAATAATGAGCTTTTTGTAAATGAATACCTCGGGGATGCCAGCTTGCCTTCCTAAGGACAACAACAGCAGAGAAGATGATAGGGCTGATATGTATGCTTCTCATCCTGTTCCCCCATGATTTAATCTCTTTCCAGTTTCCCTATTTTGAAAGTCTTTCATCCCATGTAGCTTGGAGATTACAGATCTTTGGAGTGGCAGCACGTATTCAAAGTTAGCAGAATCTCAGAAAGAATAAATGAATCTATATATAAATGGTCTCTTGGCCCACCCAAGATTAGCCTTCTCTGGACACAGGCTACCCTGTTTTCAAACCTCCTTCTGAAACATAACATTTTAAAACACACTTTCCCAGAACATGAGAAGGATTTTAAAAATTATTATTGACAGAGGTAGAGTCATTAATCCACAATGTGGTGCTCTGTTGAAGAAATGTTAAATTGGCTGTAACAAGGTGCCGGTATTTGTAAAATCTTTAGTCCAGTCTGGACTGGAAAACGAGTTGGGGCCCATGAAGAGGGTGGGAACATGGCCAGACTTCTTTGATGGACTTCTTGTAGAAATAAAAATTCCCTTAGTAGAGGTCTGGGGTTTTCTAATATCCTTTTTAAGAGTCTGTTCTGTTTTCCTTCAAGGTCCTTCCAGGCAGAAATGGAATTGGGCGGTTTCTTGAGCAGCTGGTTAGGGGACCAAGTGGGCCCAAGATGAGGCACGCAGGGTGGCTAGCGAGAGAGGTCTGGGGTTTGAAGACCTGGTTACTATTTGATCTCTGTCACCAGCTGGCTGCAGAACCCCAGGCGAGTTTTTCCAATCTCTATGAACCTTTCTTTTGTATGCTATAAAAGAAGGATAATCATGCCAACTCCAGCTGTCTCACAGAATTGGGGTTGGGAAGGCACCAGACCCATGATTTCATGAGGAAATGCCCTCTCCCAAAGCAGCTCGGCCCTCCCTACAGCCTTAGAGAGTTGTCTAGATTTCTGAGATCAATAGCTAGAACTATAACATGGCCAGTAGGTGTGGGGGGGCAGGCCTCGAACCCCAGACTTCTTTTTTTATTAATTTATTTTGATTTATCAACAATCACTTCCATAAGCTTTTGAGTTTTTAATTTTTCTCCCCCTCCCTCCCCAAGACAGCACACAATCTGATAGAGGCTGTCTTGGGGAGGGAGGGGGAGAAATCATAGCCCAGCCAACATAATAAGAAGAATTAGAACACAGACATGTTTTGGATGAATCCCAAAGCCCTGTATGAGATGGGGGAGGCGAGGCAAAAGCGTCCTATCCTGTGAGTGTTAATATATATGACTGTGACCTTTGGAGAAAGCTGAGATGATGCATACTGCCTGAGCCTGGAGGCAGAATCCCTTCTAAATCAACTGCCTCCCAAAGGGACAAAGAAAGAATGCAGGAAAGAAGAGACTTGGCCCAAGCAAGGGGAAGGCACCATGTTGTGGAGGACAGTGGACACACTGGAGAGCAGCTTCCCAAAGAGGGCAATGCATGTGGGGAGAGAGCTGGCCGCGGGAGGAGGGGGAAAGAACCAGCCTGGAGGAAACACCACTCCACCTGACCTGAGGGTCACTGTCTTCATCTCTTACTCATGTTGTAGGTGACAGGCAGGATTGGAACCCAGGCCCTGGCTCAAAATACTGAAAGTGAGATAGATGCCCAGGAAGAGGATCAGAGTTGTTAGGCATTGCCCAGAGGGTAAATGGGACGGAAGACACCGGGAGCAAACGAATAAGGATACACTTCTTAACAATTAGAGATGTCCAACTTAATTCAATTCCACAAACATATAACTGCCTGTTACTGCTTGGTCCTGGGGATAAAGGGAAGCAGTGCCCGCCCTCAAGCATCTTCTGTTCTATCAGTGGGGTGGGGGTGAGGGTGGGGGTGGGAAGCCCCAGCTGTCATGCATAAGTATGATACAAGATAGGATATATGTCTACCGGTACAAGGAGCAGGGGGATGGTTCACAGAAACTATGCCCCCAGCCTCAAGGCTCTAATTTGTCAGCACCCATACTGCCCTCCATGGCTATAGATCACAACCTCGTGGTATCTTAATGGACTATCTCTGGGAGTTATCATGCCTGAAAAAAACCCTGTCACCCAGGCACCCAACTAGGCAGGAGCCTAAGAGATAACACGTCGAAAAAATTGAGGAGGAGGGGGCACTTTCAGTTGGGCAGAGATCAGGGAAGGCTTCATGGAAGAGGTAGAACCTAAGGATTCTGAAAAACAGAGATGAGGAGGGAGTGCCTAAATCAGAAGAGCACTGGTTGGTGCAGTGAGCAAGAGTGACCGCAGGGGACTGGTGAGGGAGACATTCCCCCACCGCTCAGTAGAGAGATGGTGGACTATGGGTGCAGAATCAGGCATACGTTTTTGGACAGGACCAATATGTTGATTTGTTCTGTGGCTGTACCAAAAAAAACCCAAAAAAACCAAAAACCCAGCATCAATATAACGTTTAAAAGGAAAAAAAATAAATAAAACTAAAAGATGACCTCCATGATTGAATGGAGGTGGGACACGGTATGTCCAGTATGGGTAAAGGCTAGTAGTCTAGTTTGTCTGAAATATAAGGCATATGAAATGTGTTGCACTGGCCACTGAAAACTGAAATGGGCTGCTTCAGGGTGAGGCTAAAACCCATTTTTCAGAGACATTGGAGAAGTAATTCATGAACCAGATAAGGGCTGGGTTGGATCAAGGCTCTTAATCTGAGATCCATGAACTTGCTTCTTTTTTAAATATCCTGCTCTAATTTTACCCACCACAGTTGGTTTCCTTTGTCAATCTTGGTGACATTTTACACTTTTAAAACCATGTTTCTGAGAAGGGTCCATGGGCTTCACCAGATTGTCCAAGGAATCCTTGATACAGCAAAGGCCAAGACCTGGGGACCTCTGAGAGTGTCTGATGTCCCTCCCACCTTAAAGATTTTGGGTCAGGGGGCAGCTAGGTGGTGCAGTGGATAGAGCACTGGCCCTGAAGTCAGGAGGACCTGAGTTCAAATCCCCCCTCAGACCAAACACTTGACACTTACAAGCTGTGTGACCCTGGCAAGTCAATTAACCCCAATTGCCTAAAAAATAAATAAATAAATAAAGATTCTGTGGTCAGAAGGTCTACTCTCTCTGTCATTTGGCCCAATCATCTCTTCAAAAAGAAGAGACTCCATATTGGATTGATTCTTCTGTGGATCCTTGACTTCAGCGCATTCCAAGAATCGAAGAATATGGAACCTAGAAGGGACCTCACAGGCCATCCGAGTCAACTTGTACCTGAATAAGCATCCCTGCTGCAATGTCTCTAATAACTGGCCATTCAGCCTTTGCTCAAAGACCTCCAGCCTCACCACCTCCCAAGGTGCCCCATGACAATTTGCTTTCTCATCCTCCAGTCATATTTTAGATGAAATATTAAAACACTGAGAGGTGTCCCCACCCCAAAGGCCAGAACCAGATGTGAGCAGTCATTGGGGCCATCTCAACTTGAGCTCAGAAATCTCCCCAAACATCATCTCCACAACATCCCAAACTCAATTTGACCTGAATTTCCTGGCCTGATTTTATTTATAGCCTTGGGAGCCCAAATCATCCCAAGCACATAGCCCATTGATTGAGGAATGACCAGAACACCTGGGGGTCTAGGAGTGTCCTGGAACATTGTTACATCATCAAAAATGGCAGCCAAGAAGAATTCTGGAGGCCTTGGACCACTGCTGAATCAAGAACATGGAGCCTGGGGACCATACACACAATCCCAACTCCAGGGGTCCTTCCCTTCTGGGTGCCCTGGACCTCTGGGGTAGTCAGACAGTCCACTAAAGCCTATGAGTCCCTGATAAGAGTCGTGTTTTTAATTGCAAAAAAAAGAAAAAAAAAACAAAGAGGATTACAGAAGAAGCCAATTCTATTGAAATGCAGTTCACATACACATATACACACACACACACACATACATACACACACACACACACACACACACACATTTTAAACAACTTTATGGATTCCAGGTGGGGGACCTTTGTACTACGACAGTGTAGCTGAAGATGGCAGGTAAACTCAGTCTAAAGGCAATAACCAATCTTGACTCCAGACTCCCAGGTGCCCTGATTCAGATTAAAATGTAATTGGGAAAGGTTTAACAAGTAAATAAAAATACAACCCAATATAGATAATATTATTTTGTGACTTTGTAAGTCAGTGTAGCCCAAAGGTGGACCCCCTGTTCTAGAGATTGGTTGGTGAAATGTACTTCCCTTCTCTTGAGAGAAGTGGGAGGTGAGGGAGGACTGTGGTGCTGAATGGGGCACGCAACTAGGAAACTAGGGCTCTACATTGGCTTTGCTTTGTGGTTTTTGTTTTGTTTTGTTTCATTTTTCTGTTACAAGGAAAGATAGAGAATGCCAGCTTTGGACTCCGAAGGTCAGAGTTCTAATCTTGCCTTTGTCACCTACTAGCTATATCACCTTGGGCAACCTCATGGGGTTGAGTTCCCCCGTCTGTCAAATGAGGAGGTTGGACGAGATGGCCTTTGAGGGCCCTTCTGCCTCTAAACCCATGGTCCCATGAGCAGCGAGGGCTGGGGTGAGAGGAATGGAGTACATAGGGAAATGAAAGCATAAGAAACAAAAGGCATCAGTAAAACTGTTATTTAAACTCCCCAAACATACACACATGCCAGAATTAAGTCCATGGAGTTATTTCTGACCAACCTGCCCAAGAACAGAGACCAATAACCGGCCATTCAGCTTTTGCTCAAAGACCTCCAGCCATGGGGAACTCACCACCTCCCAAAGTGCCCCATGACAATTTGCTTTCTCATCCTCCAGTCATATTTTAAAACACTGAGAGGTGTCCCCAACCCAAAGGCCAGAACCAGATGTGAGCAGTCATTGGGGCCATCTCAATTTGAGCTCAGGAATCTCCCCAACCATCATCTCCACAACATCCCAAACTCAATTTGACCTGAATTTCCTGGCTTGTTTTTATTTATAGCCTTGGGAGCCCAAATCATCCCAAGCACATAGAGGAGGCAGGAGGGGATAACAGTGACTGCTACTTAAAATCGGACCCACAGGATGGCTGGGGTCAAGGTGAGGGGACAGTGAGGGACAGTGGGAGAAGACAGCACTGAGCCCGATCCCCATCCCCACTCTATCATTAACGCATCGTGTGACCTTGGGCAAATGCTTCCCTGTCTGAGGCTCCGTCCTCTCCTCCTCTGTCCAGGGTCTGGACTCTGGAATGAGCCACTGAGAGTTGCCCAGCTCCAACGCTGACCCAGCTCTGGAGGTTTATCTCCAGGACATTGGCTTCTGCTGTTCCAAGCCCCCCAGACAGCTCTTCCCCAGACTAATGGACTTCAGGACCCTCTCTCTGCAAAGCTTCAACTTAAAACAGGCCCATCAGGCTCTCATTGACTTCTCTCTATATTCCAAGTGCATTCAATCAGCAATACATTTCCAATAAAGAAATGGAAATGTACAAACCAAATGGACCCCCACTCCCAGCACAACACCAGCCTCTCGGAATAAATAAATCCTCTTTGCCTTTGCCCAATATTTCCTCCCTCTCGATTTCGAGAGAGACAGTAACCCTTTGGCTGTCACTGAATTAATTTGCTGCAAGTGGCTGTAATTCCTATATAAATCCCGAGATTGTTTCTAATTTACATGTTATATGTGGTTGTTTATGCATGTGGGGCCTGCCTCATGTTCTCTGGGGAGGTTCTTGAGAACTGTATGAATCATGTAAACAAAATTAGACGAAAATCGAGGGAATGCATTCTCTTTTCTTTGCAAGGACTGATTTTTTTAAAGTTGAGTTTTCTCCATAATGGTCTTCCTGCTGACTTTAATTATATTTATGGCATAATTGCCCTGTGCCGGGGACATACAGAGAAGTCCTTGCTTCATTTTGCATCTGTCTGTTTCAGGAGCTGCCCCGCAGACAGACAGAAAGGGGGGCCGGGAGCCGGTCATTACCTGTTATCTCCGGGGCCGGGGCTGCCAGGGCTGCTGCCTCAGGGTGATACCGGGGCGGGAGCAATGATGGCGAGCGGGGTCCTTCCCTCTTTTCTTATTTATGAGGATGAAATCAGGTCAGAGGCATAACTTAAACCAGGACCGGTGAACTCCCCACTTCTGGGGTTTCCCCAGGGTACGGTTTTAGGTCCATTACTGCTGTTAATTAATGATTTGCCAGCTGTCTGCACTAATTTTACAGCATTTGTGTATGCAAATCCATCCTACTCCTTACCAAGCTCGACGCACAGAGACTGAAATATTTAAATTGCAACCACTCCCCACCCCACCCCGCTTTTATCTCAGACCTGGCTAAGAAACTGCCCATTGCAGGGGGTGGGGTTTGCTCTCAGGCTCTGCGTTCCTCACGGATTCATCCAAGCCCTGTGGTCACCAGCGTGCTAGCACGGGGGTTATCAGCTCAGCACAGACCACCCCGTGAGCCCACAGCTGTTTTAAGGATATTACTAAATTCTCAGATGGTTTTCTAGTGAGTGTGGCTGATCCTTCAAAGTCTGACCGCCTCTCCAATGAGGAGAGTAGGGACCCGTGTTTGCTAGCTCATAGCACGGTGCCTGGTGCTTAGCTGGCATTTAATACATGTTGGTTGATTGACTGACTGATTAGTTGATCAATTCTCCTTGTTCTTTTTTTTTTTTTTTGGTTAGGCAATTGGGGTTAAGTGACTTGCCCAGGGTCACACAGCTAGTAAGTGTCAAGTGTTTGGTCTGAGGCTGAATTTGAACTCAGGTGCTCCTGACTTCAGGGCTGGTGCTCTATCCACTTGGCCACCTAGCTGCCCCCTCTCCTTGTTCTATGAACTCCTGACCATAACTAGGATTTTTTTTTTCACTTGGAGGCACAAACAGTTAGAGGTTTGATAGGGGACACAAGGATCGGTCATGCTGTGGGGACAGGATCTTAGAGAAGAATGGGGTCAGAGGCTGGAGTGTTTGAGTCAACTGGGAGAGCCAATTGTTAAATGTTCAGGGTGAGTATTCACACCTCAGAAACTGGCAAATACAGGGCCTGATTTATTGTTGCTGATTTTCTAGGCTTAAGAAAGTGTTAATAACGCATGTTGAACTTAAACTTGTGTCCCCATATCCGTCTTATTTCTCAGTCGGTTGTTAAACATTGAGGGAGGAACCCTGCCTTGTCCCAAAGAAAACGTTAGGCAGAGCTGATTAGAAACCAGGAGACCAAGTCTGAGAGGGTCTGTGGCATCCCTCACCCAGAGCCCTGCACCTCTAGCAGAAGGAGGGACAACACCCATTGGTGCACCCATTGCTCTCGGCTCAGGCGTGCAGAATCCCCAGAAGGCCGCTGTGGTTAGGGCCAAGGTATCTCTGGGAGCTTGGTCAGGGAAAAGGCAGAAAGTCACACCTTTCTTCAGGAGCTCTGGAGGCGCCAATTCACTCAGGTCTTCAAAACCTCCTTTCATTAGCACTGGACAGAGAGAAACAAATGCAACAGGAAGGAGGGAGTCTGAAGGTGTCAGAAGAAAGTGTTTCCTTCCTGAAGTTAAGACCATTTCCCTCTGAGGGAAGAGGACTTATAAATGCTTCTAAAGGGCCACTAGACTTGGAGTCAGAAGAGCTGGGCTGCAACCCTAGCTCTGCTACTTTTAAAATGGTGATCTTTAAAATGAAAGAAGTCACTTCCTTTATCTGAGCCTCAGTCTCTCCACTTGTAAAATGAGGCAGTTTGTACTAGAGGGTCTCTGACATCTTTGCCAGCCTAGCAAAGAGTAAGAGGATCTGGATTCAAATCTCACTTCTGAGGCTTACTTGCTGTGTGACCTTGGGCAAGTCATTTAACCTAAGTCTTCGTTTCCCCATCTGTAAAATGATGGAGGGCAGGAGCACTAGATGGTCACTGACATCCCCTCCAGCTACAGATCTACAATCAAATGTGTGACTTGGATAAGTTGCTTAACTACCCTCCAGTCTGGTTTTCTCAACTATAAATTGAGGGCATTTAATCAGATGAGCCTGAGGTCCCTTCTATGATCCCATAAGGCCAAGAACTCGTCTTATCACAACCTAGAAAGTGAATGGTGCAGAAAAGAGTCATTTTTGGTCCCTCTCAGTAATGTTAGTGGCAATCTCTGAGCATGTATGGGACAGAAGAATCCCATTCTAACCCTACGATGGCACAGAGGCACTGAAGACCCACTCCTGTCCTCTGGAGCATGAGGCTGGCAGGGAGTTCTAAGAGTTTGGCACACCCAAGTCATTCAAATTCCACTGGAAAGTCAATGCTGTCCACCAACACCCACATTTTAAAGGGGCTCCACTATTCCGCAGGAAACAAAAATGAAGTTCCTTTAGTGATTATGTTGGGCTGGGATGACTATGCTTTGTAGAAAGAGTCCTTGGGGTAAGAAGACCTCAATTTGGGTTCCAGAGTTGATTCCTGCCCCCTGGGGCACATCATTTCACTTCTCTGCCTCAGTTGCCACATCTGTAAAATATGGATAATGGTACTTAGATTAGCCAGAGCCATATCTAGGGTGGGCATCTGGGGCTTTGCTCACAGTACTAATATTTAGAGAGTCTGACAACCTTTGCCTTTTAGAAGCATAGATACAACTGAGCTTAGTGCCAGTACCTAATAGCACCATGGTCGTGGTGAGGATCCAATGAGATAATATTTATAAAGGCTTATACCAAAGGAGGGGTCATCTGTTTCCTCTGCAAATCACACCCAAGGAGACATGGAAACACACATGTGAATGCCATCGCAAAACATCCCAAGCCCTTTATAAGAAATGAAAGAGAAAACTCCTTAGAAAAAACTCAACATTTCTAGTTAAGGAGATGTATTTGGCATCATCCTCAACTTTCTCTCTCTTTCTCTCTCTCTGTCTCTTTCTGTCTCTGTCTGTCTCTGTCTCTCTCTTTCTCTCTGTCTCTTTCTGTCTCTGTCTGTCTGTCTCTCTCTTTCTCTCTCTCTCTCTCCCTATACCTCCAGTCTCTCCATCCTCCATACATCTTCCAAAATGGTTTTCATAAAGCACAGGCTGGCAAAGTCACTCTCCTGCTCAAGAATTTTCAAAAGCCCCTCATTGTCTCTAGGACACCATTGTTGACTCTTTTTATGTCATGGACCCCTTTGGGAAGAAGGACTCCATAAGCCTACGCGTCCCTTCTTATAGAATGCTTTTAAATGTACAAAATAAAATAGAGGATTACCAAAAAATTACAATTAAATATAGTTATCAATATGTATATGTGTATATATGTATATATATGTGTGTGTGTGTATTTATTTATTTATTTTTGTTTGTTTTTGGTGAGGGTAATTAGGGTTAAGTGACTTGCCCAGAGTCACACAGCTAGTGAGTGTTATGTGTCTGAGGTGGGATTTGAACTCAGGTACTCCTGACTCAAGGGCCTGTGCTCTATCCACTGCGCCACCTAGCTGCCTCTTATTTATTTATTTCTTAACACAAATTCATGGAGTGACCCCAGGTGAAGAACCTTTCCTGGGTAAAGTACCAATTCCTCATCTTAGCACTGATAATTCCTCATGGTCTAGCTCCTTTTCCACACTTTACTGCACATTATCCCTTTTCACACACTTCTCTTCCTTTCACACATTGCTTGATGTTCAATCTCCCACCTCCACGCCTTTGCATAAGCTGTGCCCCAGATAGAGAATATGCCCACTCTTTCACTCTGCTTCTTGGAATTTCTAGCTTCCTTCAAGGCTCAGCTCAGGTGCACCTTTTCTTGAAGCCTTCCCTCATTTCCCTAGTTGGGGGGAACCTGATCCCTCCTTTCTTAAATTACATTTGATTTACTTGTCAATGTCCATGTTCTATTCTCCCTGAGTTTCCTTACTCCTAGGCCACTCCTCTATCCAGGACTTCTTACTATGTATGTAGTAGGCACTTAATAAATGCTTGCTGTTGGCTTGTATCACATAGTACGGGGAACCCTGGATTCAGAATCGGAGGCTCTTTGTCACTATTCCCATTATTAGTTGTGTGCTAGATAAATCACTTACCATGACTGTGCATCACACTCCTCATTGGTAAAGTTAGGGAGCTGGAGGAGAAGTCCTCTGAGCTCTCAGCTCTCAGGGTCCTATGACCTGAGTGTGAATCCTGCCTCTGCCTCTTGATACCTGGCCAGTCCCTTTTCTGCGTCTCAGTTTCTTCTCGGTAAGATAAGACGGTTGGACTGGGTGATCTCTCAGGTCCCTTCCAGTTTCAAGTCCGAGAAGAAAGAAGAAAGCTGTGTCTGCAGCCCCAGTTTGGGCTCCTAGCCGGATAAATCCCGCCCAGCTCTCCTGGTCCATAGCCCTGAGCCCACAAGGGCACAATCTATCCCAGGAGGACTTGGATTCTCTGCACCCCACTCTAGGCTGAAGTGAATGAGAGGGGTGCAGAACATTCCAACTAGCCTGTCATTGTCCATCATGTTGTTTTGAGGGGAAATATGGCCTTGTCCTAGTGAGTTTTCCTTGAAAATTTATGTTGGCTTGTTGCTTTGGTTCCTTGGTAATGAATGTCAAATGGTACTCCTGGAAACCATGTGTTGGCTCCGAGGTACGGATGTGGGATATGGTGGTGGTGCAGCAGGAAAAAGAAAACCTCTCACTTCTCTCAGAGCCTCAGTTTCCTCCTCTGTAAAATGAGGGGGTTGGATTGGATTACTACCAAGTCCCTTCTAGCTGCAGAAACAAGATCTGTAATCACTGTGAGCACAGGAGATGACCCCCTGGCCACTTGGCTATAGCTTGGAGAGTACTGGTCAGGGAGAAGTAAGAAGCTTTCAAACCAGCTGTACAGATTTCTTCTTTAAGGATCATGCCTTAAACCCAAATCACTCTGGCTCTCGCTGATTGGCCAACAACAGCCCAAGATCCATTTGGTCATTCTTTGGGCCCTGATTGGCTTAGGATGAGTGTAAATAGCAATTGTTTCTGTTTTGGCCAGAAATCCTGAAGGTCTTCCCCTCCTGGAGAGATTTTTTTTTACTAGGTAGAAGAGGTCATTCTTTGCTTCATTTCTTACTTAACCTTAATCACTAAATGTGTGTTGCCTCAGACAAACTGAGATCTGAAAAGACATTAACTTAAAAAGTCCAAGGTCTCCCACTGCATCCTGGGCCATCTCCAGTCGTCCTGATCCGTATCTGGCCACCGAATCCAGATGGCTCCAGAAGAGAAAGTGAGACTGGTGACTTGGCACAGCCCTGCCTCACTTAAATCCAATTCACTTGCATGTCATGGCATCACCTCCCTGATGCCATGGTCCTCTTCTACAGTAAAGGATAAACAACAATTTCAACCATACCCGTTGTCTCCCCCATTAGAATGTGAACTCCTTGAGGGCAGGGCCCGCTTTACTTCTTTATTTGTATCCCCAACACGTAGCAAGGTTCTTTGCACATAGCAGGAGATTAATAAATGCTTCATTATTCATTTATTCATTCCCATGGAGTACAGCATGTGGGAGAACTCAGAACAAAAACCAGGGAGGTAGTACACAGAGTGGTGCCGGGACATGGTTGCAGTGATTGGGGAGCCTGTTTGTTGTGTTTGTTTGTTGTGTGTGAGTCTGACTGAGGACCTGGGAGGATGCAGGATGTGCATGTACTCCAGGGTGTATGTGGGTTAGCATCATTAGCTTGTGTGGCTCTAGATGCCATTCAGGGCATTGCCAGAAGGGGGCGCCGAACAAGAGCACCTGCATCACAGATGCAGCCTCTGAGACCACAGGTAGCTCAGAGACTGAGCAGATGCTCCTGGCTGAACTTGCTTGGTCCTTAGTCTCAGAGAGGTGTGCCAACCTTCAGGCACTGGGGCGGGCTTCCACGGGGGACACCTGGGGCCTTGCTCTCCTGGGCCCACCACAGTTTGCTCTTTAAAATTTACCCAATCTTTATCCGATCTCTTAACCTGCCTTGAAAATTTTAACTCTCCTAGCTGGAAGGCATACCTGCATTGTGGCTCTGTGTATATGTAATAAATGCACATATAATAACCATGTAGACATAGTATATGTAGACAGAGATGGGGATGTGGGCACATATATATGTATATATATATAATATATATACACATAGGTGTCAAGATAAATACAGTTATTTTATATTGGGTGTCCCAAAATATTTAGTTCACTTTTAAAGCTATAAAAGCTTAAAACTGCACTAAGACTTTTGGGACACCCTGTGTGTGAATGTGTGTATATATATGCATATATATATATATATATAAAATAAACTGACAGATGATATGTAGGCGATTGATAGACATAAACAGACAGAAGGATAGATAAATAAATACATAAACAGGCAGGGTTAGATTATTAGATTGACTATAGTTTATCAATTGACAGATGGATAGATAGATAGACAAATAGGTGATAAATAGGTGACTGATAGATAGATGGACAGATAAAGACAGACAATAGACTGTTAGATAAGCAGATAGGCAGACAGTTCAAGAGCAGAACTTTATCACATGGATCCAGATATACTGAAGAGCCTAAACTACATCCCATCCAAATTAGGTGGCTGGGGCCTGCTGGAAAAACTCTGGTCTTGGCATCAGAGGGCCTGGGCTTTATGGGTGGCATAGTGGTCAAAGCAGTAGACTTAGAATCAGGAAGACCCGAGTTCAAATCCGCTTATAGCACTTACTAGTTGTGTATCTCCGGGCAAGCCACTTAACCTCTCTCTGCCTCAGTTTCCTCATCTAGAAAATGGGGATAATAATAGTGTCTACCTCACAGGGCTGTTTTGAGGATTCAATGGTTAGCACACCTTAGAGTGCTCTAGAAATGTTGGCATCATTATCATTACTTTTCTAGTTCTCACTCTATCACTTGACAATTCTGTGACTTAGGCATTTTATTTCTTCAAACCTCAGTTTCCTCATCTGTGAAATGAGGGGGCTGTACTCGATGGCCTCCAAGATCATAACCAGCTCTAAGTCGATGATCCTATGATCTGATGCCTTCTCTGAGCATCAGTTTCCCCCTGCATAAAATGGGGTTAAAGCCACTTGCATCCTCTGCCTTATAAAGTCACTAGGAGAAGTAATAGACGGCACATATGTCTATATCCCTGGGGCCTGGTACAGTGTCAGGCATGGAGTAAGCATTTAATAAATGCTCGGTGATTAATTCATTGATGTGGTAAAAAATCTGATACGACCTCGTCCATCTACTGTGTAGATGAGTGTGTTCTGGTCTGAGTGCTTTTTTGTTAAGAGCAACCTGAAATTTGCTGTAGTGAATTCTCTCATTTCTCAATTACTTCTAGCCAGCCATCTTCTTTTTTTTTTTCTTTTTTGGTGAGACAATCTGGGTTAAGTGACTTGCCCAGGGTTACATAGCTAGTAATTGTCAAGTGTCTGAGGTCAGATTTGAACTCAGGTCCTCCAAGGCTAGAGCTCTATCTACTACACCACCTAGCCGTCCCTTATCTTGACCCAAATCAAAGGGATGACGTAAGTGCTGACTACCTTGGCATTTCCAGCCCTTCCCCTCCCGGCCTGCTTTCTTACCTTGCCCATCTCCTTTCACACACATTCCATTCTAGCCAAAGAGTCCACGTGCTCTTCTCCACCCTCTCTGCTCTCACTCTCTCAAATGGCCCCATTCCATCTCCCCCCTTCGCTTCTTGGAATCCCTGGCTTCCATCAAGGCCCACCTGCAGTGCCGTCTTTCATGGGAAATTTCTCCTAATGTTCCTCATGGTTAGTGTTTTCTCTCCTTCCTCAAAAATCATGCATTTACTTCTCTGTGTAAATACTATATCCCTCCAGCAGAATGTAAGCTGTCTGAGGGCACATCTTTTTTGTTTCATCTTTGTATTCTCAGAGCTAAACACAGACTTGTACATTATATATTACTAATTTATGCACAATGCTTTGTAGGCTATTTTTAAAGAAGTTGAGGGGGGAAGGAAGAGGGATACCCATGGTTTCATCCATTGAGGGAATTCGAGTCATTCTGACAGTGTGACCCTGGGTAAGTCACTCTCAGTGCTCCTAGACAACTCTGAAGCTGTAAGCAGGAGCCAATCTGTATTTGGAGACGAAGTTTCCTCACTGGGAGTTCTCTGAGTTAATAAAATCATGGGCCAGTTTCCCTACCACTACCAAAAATAAAAGGGAATTTGTTGTTCAGTTGTGTCTGACTCTCTGTGATCCCATTTGGGGTTTTCTTGGCAAGTATACTGAAGTGGTTTGCAGTTTCCTTCTCTAATTCATTTTACAGATGAGGAAACCGAGGCAAACAGGGTAAAATGACTTGCCCAGGGTCACACAGCTAGCAGGTGTCTGAGGCCAGATTTGAACTCAGGAAGAGGAATCTTCCTGACTCCAGCACTTTATCCACTTCACCAACGCCAAAACTCCCTCTGCTGATTCAAATCTTCAGTCTTAGAGAGTTGTCAGAGGCAGTGGTAGTGTCTAGAAGAGCATCACACAACTAGAATGTGTCAGAGACAGGACTGGAACCCAGGTCTTACAGATTTCAAGCCTGGCCTGCTCTTTACTAAGCCACGCTACCTCTCACTATGCATACAGTAGGTGCTTACTAAATGCTTTTTTGATGGAATTCAGTTGCCAGGCACTGGGGTTGACTCTGTGGGAAACATCACAGGATACATAGTTGCTGCCATCCTCAAGGGTGGAGCTCCAGACCTCGCTGAACTCTCCTCTCTGCACGGGGTTCACTGGTTTCAGAATTACTGATGAAAACAACAACTGAAACGGGGAAGATCCTTGGGTGAGTAGTGGAGGGTCAGCGCCAGATGGCTGAGGGCATCTTGAAAGGCAGAAAGAAGGAACATTTTGCATCTCCCTTGAATCAGCCAGCAGCAGTGGTCAGCATCATCTGATGCCTTTGCTGTCTTTCTAAATTAGGTTTATTTCCCAGGAAAACAGGGCTTTGTAGCTCCTGATTTACAGTCCATCTTCAAGCCAGAGCGTGAAATTTTCATTTGCTCAAATCTGAATTTTGAGGTCACGGAGTAATGAGAGCATGTCCAACCAAGCTTCTGAGTGCCTTGGGCGCAAAGAAGTCTATTTTTTTATTTTGATTCAGTTAACAAGTTTGGAATATGGAAATACTGGGCTGGGGCTCTCTCCGTGGTTCCCAGGACACACAAAACAGCCTCTCACAATTGCCAATCTAATACATTTGTGCTTTGTTTCATATCATTTCCCTCCCAACTCTGCCCTGTAGCTGTGCAGATAAAGTGGCTGAATGGATGGAGAGATAGACAGATAGACAGAGACAGAGTTGAGAGAGAGAGAGAGGAGAAAAAAGAAAAGAAGGGAGGGGGGAGAGAAAGGAAAGAGAGAGAGGAGAAGAGAAAAGAAGGGAGAGAGGAAGAGAGGGAGAGAGGAGAGAAAAGAAAAGAAGGGGGAGAAAAAGGAGAGAGAGAGAGAGAAGAAGAAGAAGGGCGAGAGAGGAGAAGAGAAAAGAAGGGAGAGAGGAAGGGAAAGAGAGAGAGAGAATTCAATTCAACAAAAATATTATTAAGTCCTTAAGATGGGATAGATGCTGCAGTACACGCTGGTGAGACAATACCAAAAAATCAATCTCTGCCCTCAAGGAACTTCTATTTTCCTGGGTCACAGCCTGGTGGGCTTAGAGTGGAAGGGGACGGGGTCCCGAAAAACCTCATTTTCCAGAGATAAGGAAACAGACGCAGAGTAAGGCCCCCAGTCACTGGCCAGTGAGAAGGGTCACAGATAGGGATGGTCGAATGTTACCATTCATTTTCTAGGTGGGGATAGAGGCACAGAGAGGTTGACTTGCCTAGACAACTAATAAGAGTGTAAGGTGACATTTGAACCCAGATCTCCTTGACTCCAAGGCTGGCACTCTGTCCTCTCTGCCCTCCCCATGGCATCACACTGTTTATCTACAAACTCTCAAACGGGAGCATTCCAAGACAGGGGAAAGAGGACTGAGCACTGTCACCTCTGGGGCTTCTGAATTAGGGTTCAGTTTAATCTGACACAACCAACAATTTCCCCAGAAACGCATGGGCTTTCTCCTTGAGAACGACCCATCAGAAAAAGGCTGTCGGACTTTCCGACTTATACAGCCCCTGAAAATCAAAATGGGAGGGGGCAAAGAAAATAGGAGCTTGTGTCATCAGCTAAATTGTCCAGGCATGATAAAACTTGGTCTGATTGTATCTGGCCTATTCATGTAATTCCAATTATGAACCAATTTCACAGACTAGAACTAATTTCATTATGACTATTACCAAGCAATAAAAACAGATGCACGGAATGAGTGCGAAGGGTTGAAGGTGCCCGTGCGGTTCAGATACCGAACCACAAGCGCCTGGGGTGGGGGTGGGGGGGGGGGGCTCGTCTAACATGAGTCATTTTATGACCCACGTTATACCCCAAAGGCGTGGCGGACGGGCGCGGAGCTGGGAGCTGAGCACCTGAGTCTGAATTCTGGTCTGGGTGCTGGCTGGGTTTACCTGTAGAAAAGTCGCTTTACCCATGAATCAAGTAACGGCATTAGACCAGATGACCCCTGGGGTCCCTTCTAACTTTGTATAATGCAAGGCCGGCAATGATGAGACAAGGAAGAGACCCAGGGATACTGGAGGAGGAAAAGAGCCCCGATCACCTGGGGAGTGGGGGTGGGGGATCAGAGAAGACTTCCTGGAGGAGGGGGCACCAAAGCTGATCCTTGAAAGGAGATGAGGAGGGAGCGAATTCCAAGCACAGGGACTAACCAGGCATATGACAAATTCCACAGGAGAACTTTACAACCTAAAGCAAACGAACGGGAAGGTTTTTAATTTTTTTTCCAGTGACCTGGCTAAGGTCACACAGCTGGCTGGTGGTATGTCATGGGATTGTACCCCCTGAGCTGGTCCAGCTCCCTCATTCTACACTTGAGAAAACTGAGGCACGAGGAAGCCGTGTGACCTGATCAAGGACCAGAGCCAACACCAGCTGACCCTGTGGGCCACACTGTTTCCCCTTTGACATAATAGAAGAGATTTTAATAAGAACATGATATTGGCTCTTCTAAGACACAGGAAACAGGGATGATGAAAACATAAAAGAAGAGGCATTTACTAAGCGTTTACTTTATGCAAAGCACCTACTAAGTGTTAGGGATACAGGGGAGACAGCCCCAGCTCCTGAGGAGCCAAGGATTCAGGGGCCACATCTTGATGCTCCCCAGCTTTCCAACACCTCTCTTTGTATTGTCTCTCTCCATTAGAATGTAAGGTCCCTGAGGGCAGGGACTGTCTTTCTGCTTGTGTTTTATGTCCCTGGTGCTTAGCACATTGCCCGGCACATAGGTGGGCTAAAAAGCTTTATGGGGCAGCTAGGTGGCGGCAGTAGATATCGCACTGGGCCTGGAGTCAGGAGGACCTGTGTTCAAATCCAGCCTCAGACACTTCCTAGCTGTGTGACCCTGGGCAAGTCGCTTCACCCTGTTTGCTTCAGTTTCCTCATCTGTAAAATGAGCTGGAGAAGGAAATGAAAAACCACTCCAGTATCTTTGCCAAGAAAATTCCAAATGGGCTCATAGAGAGTCTGATACAGCTGAAGGTGACCGACCAACAACACAGCTGTGTGACCCTCGAAGTGCCTCAGTTTTCTCCCCTGCACAATGAAGGGGTTGTACTTGAGGCTTTCTAGGGTCCCTTCCAGCTCCAGGTGGCCACAGAGTGGAGTTGGAGTCATGAAGACTCGAGTTTGAAACCTGCCTCAGAAGCTTCCCGGCAGGCTTGTCTCAAGCAAGTCATTTAACTTAATTGAGACTCAGATTCCACATCTGAGAAATGGGGATAACTACAGCACCTCCCTCCCAGGGCTGAGGTCAGCTCCAAATGATACCATGTTTATAAAGTGCTAAATAAAAGCCAGTAATTTTAATTAAGTCTATGGTTGTTTTCAAACATTGTCTTCACCTGTAGAACGTAACCTTCTTGAGGACAGGGATGTTTCCTTTCTGTCTTTGTAATCATAGTATCTAGCACAGAGAGGGCCATACAGCAGGTACTCGATAAGTTTTAGTTGAATGAATGAATGGTGAATGAATGATCTAAAAGTTAAAGTGGGCGCACATGTACCCTTGGCAACATTGTTTGCGATTACAAAAACAAACAAACCTTAGGATCCACCAAAATGGCCCCCATGGCTTAGCCCAGTGCCTGGCCCATAACAGGTACTAAATAAAACCTTAAGGGCAGCTAGATGGCACAGTGGATAGAGCACTGGCCCCGCAGTCAGGAGGACCTGACTTCAAATGTGGCCCCAGACACGTAGTACTTCCTAGCTGTGTGACTGCGGGCAGATCACTTAACTCCAATCTCCTCACCAAAAAAAATAAAAAAATAAATAGAAGCTTGTTGATTTATTGGAAATGAGAGGGGAATGGCTAAAAAATCATTATGTAATGGAATATGATAATGTAATTAAGATCAGAAAGGGAGAAAAAAGAAAAAGACGGGAATTATGGGAAAATCTTTATGAATAATGCAGAGCAAGGGAAAAATATCAAAACCAGATGAACAGAGTATGCATCCACTCTGACCACATGAGAGGGAAAATGAGCAAGGATGGATGGGCCAAAAAAGAATACTGCTGGAGTCTTAGAGGGAGCAGAGGTCAAGGTGCTATGAGATGCTGTGGGATGATTTTCATGTATATCAGAGGATTTGTAGACCTGGAGCTGGTGCCTAAATCCGAGGCTGGTCAGGCCAACTGTCGCAAAATAAGTTTAACTGATTGTCGTGTCCAATATTGCTTAAGATAAATAATTTTTGAAGAAAAAATTCATAAAAATGAAGGTTTTCTTTTAAAAGAAAAAAAGTACCTGCCAAGCAATCTTGTATCATAATAGCCTTCCTATCCAATTTAGCAGCACCATCTACCGATGATGAGAAAGATTTCTAGAATCAGGAGAAAATGAAATTGCCAAAGAGCAACATTTTTTATTATTTTTAAGCCCATCACATCACCATCTAGTAAGATGGAATGGGAAAAGCCACTTCGTCATTCTCTTTGGGAATGGCCCAAAGAGTCCAATTTTCACAGAATTGGAGAATCAGAGCGTCCCTCAGCAGCCATCTGGTCCGACCCGTACCCAAAAGGAATCCTCTTACGACCTACCAGACAAAGCGTCCTCCATCTTCCGCTCGGAGGCCTCCCAAGATGGAGGTCCCACCACCTCTCAAGGAGGCCCATTCCACTTGGGACCTGATTGACAGTCAGCAATTCCTGTAATCACGGTGTCTCTTCCTGTAAAGTGACAATGGCTAATTTTTCTTTTCCTGAAAACCTCCTCCAAATGTGGAGCAGGGGCCCGTCTTTATCCGTGGATGCCCTCCCAGTTTCCTAGTGCCGCTGGAACACAATGCAGGGCATTGATAACCATCCCAATATTCAAGTGCATTATACCCTTCTGTGCCTGTGAAACGTGCTCTCTAAATAATATCCCTTGATAACATAGCACTCCTCTAGGCTTAAATCTCCATGTGATTCTCAAAGACTCTTTGATGCTGGTTTTGAAGGATTCTTTTCATGCTGACCACAGTAGTCAGTGTGTCTTTATACACTACTCTCGGCTTCTTCCCTGTTATGTGGACAGTCTCTAGAAAAAGAGAATGAACAGATTAGTCTAAAATTAACATCTGTCCTTTATCCAAAGAGGGTCTTAATGGGCAGAGGACTTGCCCGGTCAATCACCTTTCTCTTGCAAAGTGGGGTGACTGGGTGGAGGAGGTGAAGCTTTGGGGCCTACTAAAGGCCACGCTCTGGTTTCAACAACACAGGCTGATGAATGCCCACTTGAAGTGGTCGGCATTTGACGCGTCCATGCGACCCGTCTGGGGGAAGGCTTGGGCTACCAGGAGCGGATCCTCCCAAGAAGGGGCTGGGTCCCTTTGGGCCACTGCTAGAAACCCATGACCAGAGGGCTCCTGCCTAGGCCAGGCCAGAGGGGAAATGCAGCACCACCGAGGAGCCCATACTGACCATTCCAGAAAAGATACACCAGGGGGCAGCATCGGCCCACACATGGCGCCTGCTCGGCTCTCTTCCCTTCCTGCCTCCAAGCAGGACGCCAAGCCTTGGCTTGGCTCCAGGACCGCCGCCATTTCCAGAACAGACGCAGGGCGGGGGAGGGGGATTCGTCATTTATTTTCCCCCAGTGGTCGCGGCTCTGCAGTGAGCTCCCCATCCCAAGGCAGACAGAAGAGCTGGCCCCCAAAGAAAGCCCAGCCCACGTCCACGCGATCCCTGCCCCCCACCAGCCTCCCCCTTTGTCTCCCAGCCCGGGGTTATGTTTCTGCGGTGATGTCATGGACAACGGAAGTGCGTGTCTGCACCCAGCAAAGACGGACGTTTGGTGTCGGCGGTGAGGGGCAGGAAAACTCGGTGGATGAGGGGGCCCTCTCATGTTATAGATAGGGAAACTGAGGCCCGGAGGGGCTGGACCCAAGTCCTTGGACTCCAAGGTCAGCATATGCTGCCCCCCCCCCCCCCCGGATCAAAGGCCCTGACTGTGACGTCCACACTTGCCTTCCCAGAGCTTCAGAATCCTGCCCCTCCTGGGCCCACTTCCCCAGCCCCATCGAGCCTCCCCTCTTCGGAGAGCAGGGCAAGGAGGGGGCCTTCTTACGAAATCAATGCCCACTAGAGCCGGAAAGTCAGCGTGACCCAAATCAGTGTCCATTCATGCAGCGTGGCTGAGTGGGAGGCAGGAGAGGCAGCGTCTAAACAGCAGAGTCTTCTGAAATTGGGGTGATATAGGGAAAAAGACAACAAGACAAAAAGGGTGCTGTCGTTGTTGTTTTTAAGACAAAATTCTGCCTCGAACTGAAGCGAGGGCAGCGGTCCCTCCGATTTAGCCTTTCTGATCTCAGGCCTTGGAAGGTCCCCTGACCCTATCGTCCATCTGATAAGTATTTGTTTACCGGGCACCCACTACATTTCATTGTTATCTTTTATGCCCAGCGCTTTTAAAGTGCTGCTGATCGACGGATGGACTCATTGGACTGAACTGCATTGAATCACTTGCTTTGTGACCCTGGGCCAGTTCCCTAACCTGTCTGAGTCTCAGTTTCATCATCTACAAAATGGGGAGAATAACATTCAACCTATCTCAGAGGGTCGGAGAAAGCTGAAGGCATCCCAGAAATAGAAGCAGTTGCCAAGTGTTGGGAGAGACTGGGTGGTGCAATGGATAGAGCGCTGGCCTTGGAGCCCAGAAGATCTGGGTTTCCTGGCTGAGGGTCCCTGGCCTCTGATGCCCCCTTGGGGCTCCCCTTGGCACCTCTCTGAGATGATTAGTCACAGAGAAGGTGCTAAGGGAGTCCCCTCATCCAGAGGGGATTCTAAAAAATAATAAATAAATAATAAATAAAATCTCAGACCCAGCCCCTTTCTCTATGACTAAGAAATGAACTTCTAGAAATAATAGTACCAGGGGGAGGAATTTTGGCAGAGGGGTCAGAAGGCTGTAGAAGCAGACACGGTGGTCCATGAGCAGCGGGGGAAATTCAAAGCACCTTCCCAATCCATCCAGCCACTTTTCTTCCTTCCTCAGCTGCCCCCCTCCCGAGAAATACTGCCCCGCCCCCCATCCTGCAGGTTCTCATTTCTCCCCACCCCCTCACCCCCATATCTGCTCATTGGGAGATGTTTCTTTTGGGCCTTTTGTATCACCTAACAGAGTGCCTTACACATGGGGGGCCCTTAATGAATGCCCACTAATTAACTTCAGACACAAATAGAAAAACGAGGCCATCCTTCCCCTCAAGGAGCTAAATCAGAGAGATGTGCTTGGAGTTTCTGTTTTCTTTTTAGATTTACAGAAACCTTGGGTAAGGCCTCTGAGTTATTCAGATTCATAGGAGGAAAAGGTCAGAAAATGGTAATAATTTTCCTGTCCAAGAGCCCTTTCAGGATTACAGGCCCGTTCCTTAGACTACCTCTGTGAGGCAGGCGTGCAACAATCATTCCATCCATTTAATACCTGCCCAAACATCGGCCTGACTTGTCCAGGGTCCCGTGGCAAGTGTCAGAGTCAGGAGTCGGAGACTGGCCTTCTGCCCCTTGAACCTCTACCCCAGAACCAGAACTGGCCACATTTGGGAAGAAAGCTATTGGGGGCACAGATTGTCTGTGAGGTCCAAGGTTCCAGATGTGACATCAGACCGTGAGCCTGATGATAGCGTCTGATTTATAGTGAATATAAATAATAGTAGTAGTGATAGTAGTAGTAATACTCTTCCTCCTCCTCCTCCTCCTCCTACTACTACTGCTGCTGCTGCTGCTGCTACTACTACTCCTACTACTACTACTGCTGCTGCTGCTGCTACTACTACTACTCCTACTACTACTACTACTGCTGCTGCTGCTACTACTACTACTCCTACTACTACTACTGCTGCTACTACTACTCCTACTACTACTACTGCTGCTGCTGCTACTACTACTACTGCTACTGCTGCTACTACTACTACTGCTACTACTACTACTACTACTCCTACTACTACTACTGCTGCTGCTGCTACTGCTACTGCTACTACTACTGTTGCTGCTACTACTACTACTGCTGCTGCTGCTGCTGCTACTACTACTACTCCTACTACTACTACTGCTGCTGCTGCTACTACTACTCCTACTACTACTACTGCTGCTGCTGCTGCTGCTATTACTACTACTGCTACTGCTGCTACTACTACTACTACTGCTACTGCTGCTACTACTGCTGCTACTACTCCTACTACTACTCCTACTACTACTACTGCTACTACTACTACTGCTACTGCTGCTACTACTGCTGCTGCTGCTACTACTACTGCTACTACTACTACTACTACTACTACTACTACTACTGCTACTACTACTACTGCTACTGCTGCTACTACTGCTGCTGCTGCTACTACTACTCCTACTACTACTGCTGCTGCTGCTGCTGCTACTGCTGCTGCTGCTACTACTACTGCTGCTACTACTGCTACTACTACCACTACCAGCCCCACCACCATAGCGGGCTTTTCTATAATGCTTTGAGGCTTTAAATGTTTTCTCTCCATTGGCTCATTCTGTCCTTTCTGTCCAAGCTGTGTAACAGCCCAGACCAACACAGCCATTATCACCAAGAAGAAAACCCAAGGTTAACAACGAAACAGATAACTACATTAGCTCTCTACCCCAAAGGGTGCTGTAAATACTGAGTGATGGAAACTATCTTCATTAATGTGTAAATATCCCAAATACAACCAGGATCGTGGCGCCTTCGAGGGGAGAAACATAATCCGTCTTTGAACTAAATCAATAGCGGTGGTTGGAGGCTGCCCATTTATGGACACAAATAGCATTTGTGTCTCTGTAAATATAAATCCCAGAGCTGGACGCCACATGCGAAATGCCCCAAATGGATGCATCAGTTTCCATTTCCTTCATCTTTGTTGCCTTTTTTGAATTTTGAGGATGAGATTTTTGTTTTGCACAAAACACAAACTGCTTCATTAACCATTTCTTGTCATGTTGCTTTCTCTAACTCTGGGAGGATTATGGTTTTTAATTTCTCTAAGAAAAAGAATTGATTGATTTTAACCTTCTGCAACTTGACGTTATTTGTGGTCACTTAAGCAGGAAGCTCTCTCTGCCTCCATGGGCTTTCTGGCGTGCAATCACACACACTCTCTTTCAGACTACAGTGTTATTGAGCACCCAGGAAAAGCTGTCCTGGAGAACTGCAGCTGGTGGGATTGATCGGGAGATGATACGGTTAACGTTTTTAATTTTTAAAATGCAATATTATTCCGGAGTACATTAACCTAATCACACCGTGCAAGTAAATTAATGACAGTTCATTACCTAATAGCACAAATAATATTCCCCAAAAGGGTCTAAATCCGCTTCTGACACAAACTCAATTTTTATAATGTCCCATTGACAGCGTTTCTGGAATATATGCTTCGGCTTCTAACATTAGCTCAGCTGCTAATTGGAAATGCAGAGGGAGAAGCCACAAATATTCCAGAGGAGTTTATGAAGAAGAAGGAGGAGGAGAAGGCCAGCAGAAATGCAGCTTTATCACCAATCTGACAGCACAGCTTGGAAGGAAAGAGCCCTCGGCATTTTATGGGGCAAAGGGGCTGTGAGCTCAGCCAGGAGGATAATTTTCTCATTCAGTTCAGCTGTGTCCAACTCTTCCTGACCCCATCTGAGGTTTTCTTGGCAAAGATCCTGGAGCGCCTTCTCCAGCTCATTTTACGGAGGAGAAACTAAGGCAAACAGGGTTAAGTGACTTACCCAGGGTCACACCGTTAGTGTCTGAGAATGGATTTGAATTCACAAAGATGGGTCTTCCCGACTCCAGGCCCAGTGCTCTATCAACTGTGCCCCCTAGTTAGCCCCATGAGGATGATAATAATAGATAAATTTATATAGCACCTACTGTATACCTGGCCCTGTGCTAAAAGCTTTGTAATTACTATCTCATTTGATTCTCCTTATTATCACCATTTTGCAGATGAGGAAACTGAGGCAGACAGAGGTCAAGTGACTTGCCCAGGGTCACAAAGGTAGTTAGTATAGGTAGAGGCTGGATTTGAACTGAGGTGTTCCTGATTCCAGGCCAGGTGCTCTATGCATTAGGGTGCCACCTAGCTGTCATCCTGATGTAATACTGTCAGTGCCCATGAAACACTCTTGTTTAAAAAAAATGTGTGTGTGTGTGTGTGTGTGTGTGTATAGTTTCATTGTGAGCTACACAACCATTAACAAACTCAGACATCTCAATACACACACACCAAATGAAACAGAAATAGCCTACAGAGGAAAACATGAGCTTATGTTACATACAGCTTGGGGTTTGTTTGTTTTTTTTAAGTGCATATTAAATTTCACATGGTAGTAACAAAATTGCCCCATTTCTTTGTGGTTCCTTCTGAACTTCTCTTAAAATGGGTTTCTCCAAAGCTGGCTGGCACTTCTCCTCCGGAAGATGGCCTTTTCCATTTTCGGGGCCTGCCATTGGCCCATCCCAGACAACACCCTGTGGGCAGGTCAGCCTGTCCTTCCCTCCTGACCGATCCCAAAGGCTCCCTGGGACTCAAGACAGACCCTGAACTCGCTGAATCCCAGCTGGGCCCCAGCCACCGCGGCACTTAGGAAATGTCTGTGGAATCTTGAGAAATTCGAAGCAAAGAAAGGGTATGCCTGGTATTTGTTTTCCAGTTGATAAGTTCTCCAAACCCACCCTGGAAGCCCGCCAAGGGCTGGATTCTCCCACAAGGACGAGATGGGAGCCCTGAGTTCTCTGGCTAGTTCCCACAAGTCCTACATTTGGGATGGGGATAGGAAGAGGGCCTAGACCTGGGATTTCATTGGTCATGGGAAACTCTCCCCCAGTGCAAGTGGGTACCTTCCCTGAATCTTACAGTCTTAGAGTTTCCTGGAACTCTGAGAAGGGTCCTACAACCAGTGTGTGACTGAGGGAGGACTTGAACACAGGCCTTCCTGTGTCTGAGGCCAGCTCTCTATCTACTTTACCACATAGCCTCTCCCTTTACTTAGCAGGAGTTTCCTCTTCTGGGATGCTTTAAAGATAACAAAATGCTTTCTCTGTGGCCACCCTATGAGAGAGTGTGTTGTTCTCCCCATTATATAGATGAGGAAACCAAGATTCATAGAGGATGGAGGACTTGCCCAGAATCAAACAGCAAAAAATTCAATGCAATTCAGTTCAATCAGTTAATCAAGAACATTTATCAATTTTTTAAATTTTTAAATAAAATGTTACTGATATCTTTTACTTTTATATCATCTGCATTTCCCCACATTTGCTTTCCTCCTACCCCACTCAAGAGACTCTTACAATAAAGAAAAGAAGAAGAAAAGAAGTCCAGAAGAACTAACCAACATTTTGAAAAACAAAAAAATCTCATGCTGTATGCAGTATTCCCCACCCATGGCCCACCACTTCCGCCAGAGAAGATCTCCTTTTATGCCTTTTCTTTGGGCCCAACCTTAGTCATTATGGTTTTGCAGGATTCAGTTGTTATTAATTATTTTCCTGTCGTTCTTTCCCTTTACCTTGTTCTAGTCACTGTGTACATTGTTGTCCTTGTTATGCTTGTTTCACTTTGTATCTGTTCATATGTATCTTCCTGCGCTTCTCTGTATTTATCACCAACATCATTTCTTACAGCACAGTCAGTCCATTACATTCATGGACCAGTGGTTTGTTCAGTCAGTCCCCACATTAGCCAGACGCCATTTTTGTTTCCAGTTCTTTGCCGCCATAATAAAAGTAATACTAGAGAATCTTGGTGCCTTTCTTTTAATCATTGCCTGGCACTGAGTCAAAGGGTATGGACATTTTAGTCAGGCTGACTACTTCTTATATCTTAGGTCCTCAGTATTTAATAAAGCAAGAAATCCTCCCTTCCCTTATCAGTTCTGGGCTCGAATGCTATAGTCCAAAGAGTGTTGGACTTGTTGAACTTGACCTGAGTTCAAATCCAGCCTCAGACACTTACTAGCTGTGTGACTTTGGCCAAGTCCCTTAACCCTGTTTTGCCTCAGTTTCCTCATCTGTAGAACGAGCTAGAGAAGGAAATGGCAAACCACTCCACTATCTTTGTCAAGAAAACCCCAAATGGGGTCATGGAGAGTCAGACATGACTGAAATAACTTGACAAAAATAAACTGGACTCTGTATTAGGTACTGAGATACAAGAGTAAACCATCTCCACAGAGGCCCCCCAAGGATGTATTATTGGGGAACATCAAAGAACCAGAGGTGGCATCGAGGCATCCTGGATTTGGGGCCATAGGACCAGGGTTCAAATCTGGGCTCAGCCACTTACTCCTGCCTGCATGACCCCTGGGCCTCAGTGGCACTGTCTGTAAAACAGGGGAAGTTGGAATTGGTCTCTCAAGGCCCCTCCCACTCTGTGATGACCTCGGGGGCCTCTTCTAGTGGGAGGCTCATCTAGAGCCTCGGAGCTGGGACTGTAATTTAGGTTTTCTGATCCCCAGACTGGGCCCCCTCCTCCCCAAGCCTGGGGTGAGAATCTGGCAGACTGCTTTTGCTGTTGCACAAAATGCACATACATCTGCTTGCTGGGTTCTCGGAGCTAGATGGAACTTTGGGTTAAGTTGGGAGGATCCCAAGCCATCACAGCCTTTTGGCACAGAATTCGAGTCCTTTTTTAGAAAGGGGGAGAAAAGTAGCCCTGATGGTCCCTCTTCCTTTGGATCAGGTCTATCTCTCTCTGAGCTCATCAGAACACTTCCTGCATTAAAAAACCCTGGAAGATCTCACCTGGCTGCAGTGAAGGAGAAGGGCAGATCTCTCTTGGGTCAGCCTTCTGTGGAGCGTTGATGCGGATATGGGAATAAGATGATACAGAGAAGCTGCAAGGGGTTGGAATGAACCTCGGATTCACCGGGTGCCAAAGCGGAGCATCGGGGAAAAAACAATGCTCTGGCAGCCTCTTGTGGAGGAGCGACTCAGCCAGTGTTTGAGAAGAAACAGAACCGTAACCAGGGTGCAGTGGCAGGGGCTTTGTCCTAAGGAATCCACATTTAGGGAACACCAAGTACAGTGTCTGTAGTACTTTATGCCCTCCATAACAAGTGTTTTCCTTTGGGCTGCCTGAAGAAGGGAATGAAATAAGAATCTTGACAGGAAATGGGGTCAAATATAAGCAATTCTGATCCATTTTCTTAAAGGTCATATACATGTTTTCATTGAGCTGAGATTGATAGCTGGGCTGAGGCATGAAGAAGCCGGGATTCTGGGGGCCTTGGGCCAGAGGCATCAGAGCACTGAGGCTGAACCTCTTGTCTTATTCCTCCAGCGTCAGTGGAGAAGGAAGGTTGATTAGGTCAGAGTTCAACCTGCAGTACCTGCTGGGAGGTGGATCATTCCCCTCCCCTCCCCCAGCCTGCCCCAGCCCAGTGAATGCCAGAGG
>NW_020954577.1:7305833-7381564 GCF_900497805.2 Vombatus ursinus | reverse complement strand
ATGTCTATGTGGGTTTTTTCTTGGAGACCAGACACTTAACACAAACCTCCTTCACCCTCAAACCCTTCGCTCATCAACCGCCAAGCACCACCCAGGTCCCACAGACAAGGACAGCAATGACAAAGCAGGAAGCCTGACTCCCAAACATGGGTGAAAGGTCTCATAAAGACCTCTATAAAACCCACGTGTGACCTTGACCTTGGAGGCAGAAGCTGAGCCCCAGGAATCCCCTTCCTTGTCTCCAGAGGCTCTGGCCGCTCCAGAAACCTCCCAGGGCCAGTCCAGGCTGAGGTCTCCCGTAAGACCTTCTCTTGGCCCGAGAGAAAGCCCAGCTGTGCTCTTGGCCCGAGAGAAAGCCCAGCTGTGCTCCTTTCACTGAAGTGCAGGGGACATCGTAGGTGCCTAAGTGCGTGCTGAAATGTAGCAAAACGCCGAGACTTGTTTCTGCCCAAGAGCTTCACCCTGGGGGAAGGTTTGAGGCTGAGAAGCAAAAGGAGAAAAGCAAGGCAGGCCTGGGGATGGGATTCCTCAGCTTGCCTCCAACTTTCAAAAACAGTAATAATAACTAACATTTACATAGAACCCACTATGTGCCTGTGCTAAGTGATGGGGATGCAAAGAAAGGCAAAAGCACAGGGGTTAGAAGCTTTCCCTAAAGCCACCCGCCGATCCTGGATAGGGGGCCACTTCTCACCTCTGGGTCTCAGTCTCCTCCATAAAATGGAGGTCGGGCAGCTGACACGGGGTCCCACGGGTCAGTGGCTTTGCAAACTCCAGAGCCCTCGACAGACGTCGGGGCGTGTTGTGACGATCCTGATTAATTTCCAGAGAGGGGCTCGCTCCTGTTCCAGGCGAGAACGCCCCCTGAGTCAGAAACGCCTTGTTCCTTCCTGGACACTTTGACGGTGGCAGTTGTGCGGAGCCAGAGAAAAGGTGGACACGTTATTTGGAGGGAATAAAATCTCAAAAAGAAAGGGGAAGGGAAATTCGAGAGGTAAGTTCAGTTTTATTATTTATTTTTCAGATTTCCAGAGCTGTTCTTGGCCCGGGACCCACACGGCTCTCTACGTCTCCAAGCGCGCCAGCATGGCCTGATGCCTCTCTCTTCCACACTCACTCCACCCCCACTCCCACCCCCAATGACTTTGTACCTACTGTCCGCTTCCCAGGCACGTGTCATTTTCCTCACAGGGGACAGATGTAAGCTTCTCGAGGGCAGGGATTATTTCATTTTTGTCCCCCTCTCTGTGCGTTCATTTCACCTGCGTCTTGTGCGCCCTCGGGCGCATAGCACCCTCCACCTGGAACAGAGGAACCTCAGAGCACCTACTCCAACACCCTCGTTTTTCCCATGAGGAAACTAATAATAATAAGAACTATCATTTAGTTTTCACTTTGAGGTTCTCAAGCATACCTATGAGCAAACACACACAAAGAAAACATTTTTGCCTTCAGGAAATTTGCAATCTGAGGAGGGGTCATTAAGACATTGTATGCAGAGAAACCAGGAGCAGGAAACCTAGGACCTCAGAGGAAGGAGAAGTGACTTCCCATGAGAGAAAGTGGGAGGGAAGAATCCCAGGAGATAGGCAGGGACCTTCTGTCAATTAAACTAGCAAGTCCTTTAAAGCACCTACTATGTGCCAGGCACCATGCTAGATGCTGTCTGTCCATGCTCTGAGGAATTTACATTCAAACAGAGACGGCAGTACATACACGTTCATGTACACACGTGCTCTAGACTGGAATGTGGATGATAGAACAAACATTTATGAAGTACCTACTATGTGTCAGGCACTGTGCTAAGCACTTTACAAATATTACCTCATTTGATCCTCATAACAATTCTAGAAAGTAGGTGATGTAATTATCCCCATTCCAGAGAAGAGGAAACTAAGGCAAAAAGAAGTTAAGTGACTTGCCCAGGGTCACACAGTTAGTAAGTATCTGAAGCTGGATTTGAACTCAGGTCTTCCTGACTCTAGGCCCCAGGCTCCATTCACTAGTTGCCTTAGAGCACCCCAAGTTTTTTCCACAGACCCCTGAAACACAGCTGGAGGTCAGGACAAAATCTCGAGGTGCCCTTTCCCACACAGGACCAACCCAAGTCCTTTGGGTGCAATATAAAGTGTATTTGAAGTCACTCTAGAGGGGCAGTTAGGTGGCTCAGTGAGGGCTGTAGGCTTGAAGGCAAAAGACACAAGTTCAAATCTAGCCTTGGATAATTACTGGCTCTGTGACCCTAGGCAGGTCACTTAACCTCCACCTCCGTCTGCCTCAGTTTCCCCCATTATCAAATGGGAATGATAATAATAGCATCTGCCTCCCAGGGTCGTTGAGAGAATCCCATGAGGTAAAGACAGTCAAGCACTTAGCACAGAGCCTGGCCCACGTTCCGTGTTTTAGTGACTGCTCATTCCCTGCCCTAACAGGTGGTCATGCAGCCTCCCCTTGGGGTCCCTCAGGGAAGGAGAGCCCACAGCTCCCAGAGACACCCACTCCACTTCCAGGGGGATCTCATTCTGAAGGAGCTTTTCTTGAAATTGCCTGAAACATTCTCCCCTGTGACTTCCACCCTCCTGAGTCCTGTCCTCTAGAGGCAGGCAAAACAAAGTACATCTTTGCATGTGAGGCCCTTCAGCTCCTAGGCCCCAGTCTTCTCTTCTCCAGAATAAACATCCTTACTTCCTTTCATTAATCCTCCCATGGTAGGCAACCCCTGGGGTAGCCAAACCAGTATTTCTGGCCCCTGGGCCTCCCTCCCTCCCTCCCTCCCTCCCTCCATCCATCCATCCATCTCTCTTCCTCCCTCACTTCCTCCCTCCCTCCCACCATCCATCCCTTTCTTCCTTCCTCCCTCCCTTCCTCCATCCATCCATCTCTTTCTTCATCCTTCATTTCTTCCTTCCCTCCAACCATCCATCCATTCCTCCCCTGCTGACTACAAGAGGGTTAGGCCATGTTTCTCAGGCTCCCTCAGGTGGGGGTTTCCATGCATGACGGTGCTAGTTCTGAAACTGAAAACACAAGGCGGCTAGTGCCCCCCAGGCCCCCAGTTACCACAAGCTGATTCACCAAGGGAAGCACACACCTGGCAGATGGGATGGAGTTTCTTGTTTCCTGCTTGTTTTCATCGTTTAAAGGAGCAACTCTCTGCTTTCCTGCTGGTCATTGATTCTACCCACTCTGATCTCACAGCAGAGACATTCAGGAGGGCTTCTCAGCCAGCAGAGAGACAGCACCCTGGTGTAAGATCCCATGTTCTTGGAGGCAGGACTTTCAAGGAGTCCCCCTAAAATCCTCCCTATGACCAAGAGCTAGAAGGGACCTCAGGCCGTCTAGTTCAACCTCCTTGTTTTACAGATAGACAAACTGAGGCCCAGGAAGATGACGTGGTTAAGAGGCTAAGTGCAGAGTCACACCACTGTCCAGTATGTGGCCAGTCAGAATCTGAACTTGGCTCTGCTGATTCCAATTCCTGCGCTACGGCTTCTCCTTTTACAAGAGAGGACATTGTGTCCCAAAGAAGTTCAATTCAATAAACTAAATGCCTACTATGTTCCAGGCTTTGTGCTAGGTCTGGAGATACAAAGACTAAACAATGAAAAACAAAACAAAAAAATACAGCACACACACACACACACACACACGCGCGCACACACACACACACACACGAGTCCTTGCCCTCAGGGAGCTTACATTCTAGTCTGGGGGATACACTATGCAAGCTTCAGAGGGCAAGATCGGAGTCAGAGGTCTAGCCTCAGATCCCAACTTGGGGACTTCCTGGGGTGATAGGTAGAGGTCAGAAAGTCCAAGCCGAATCCAGATGAGGAAACTGAGGCTCAGAAATGGAAAGTGACTTTTCCACAGTCACACAGCTAGTAAATGTCTGAGATAGGATTTGAACTCCAGTCTTCCTAATTCTAAGTCCTGCAGACTATGCTGCACCTCCTCTGCACACACTTTGGGCCTCAGTTTCCCCTTCTGTAAAATGGTTGGACTCCATGAACTCAAGTCCCTTCCAGCTCTAAATCTACAGCTCCTAAACAAATAAATACAAAGGAATTTCAAGAAGGATGGAATGTTAACAACTTTGGAGGGAGGGAGGAAGGAATCAAGAATGGGCCTAATGTAGAAGGTAGCATCTGGGCTACTCTTTCTATCAGGAAGGTAGGGAAGGGAGAACATTCCAGGCATGGGAAACTTACCCAAGTATCTTTCTTCCTTCCTTCCTTTCTTCCTATCTCTTTCTGTCTCTCTCTTCCTTCCTTCCTTTTTCTTTTTCTTTCTATCTCTTCCTTCCTTCCTTTCTCTTTATTTCCTTCTTTCTTCTTCTTTCTCTCCCTTCCTTCCTTTTTTATTTCTCTCCCTTCCTTCTATCCTTTCTTTTTTCTACTTTTCTTTCTTTCTATTCCTACCTGTCCATATATCCATCTGTCTCGCTATCTATCTGCATTCACATACTCATATACTTACTAGTCACATGCATATTCATATACAAAAAACAAATGCCGAGTAGTTTGGGAATTTGTGGTTCTCTCTGTGAGCTACTTTCAAATTTGGTTTTGTTTGGGGTGGCCCAAACACCCACAAATCCCCTCCAGACTAGCCCCTCAGCGAGCTCCCCTGGGGCACCCAGTCCTCGGCCCAACAGCGTTCACAAGATGGCGGATTTGCCTTGACCTCCACTTGAGGTGTTTCATGATTCCCTCTGCTCTTAAGATCTGAACATGATCACCCTCATGCCTGGAAACAGTGGGCTCCACGGTCCAGTCTCCTGTCACTAGAGAAATGAGGTAAGTTGTAATTTCATCACTCAAGTCTTTTTTATCATCGTTGTCGTTGTTCTCTCAAAGCCGCCATGTTGTCTCTTGGCCAGCTGTTCTCACATGGCTGAGAAGCAACATGATGAGTGAGAGAAAAGCCTGTTGTTAAATGTCGTCTGCAGAGACCCAGCAATCACTAATCCCAGCACCTGCCACAGTGTGATCCATGTGAAGGCTGCTGGTGGTGCAGGGGATAGCACTGGGCCTGGAATCAGAACCCCCTGAGCTCAGATCCAGCCTCAGACACTTCCTAGCTTTATGACTCTGGGCAAGTTACTGAACCCTTGTCTGCCTCAGTTTTCTCATCTGTAAAATGAGGATAAGAGCACCTACCTCCCAGGGTTGTTGTGAGGACCAAATGAGACAATATTTGTAAAATTCCCAGCACACAGTAGGTACTTTATAAATGCTGCTTATTATTATTATTACATCAGTTATTAATATTCTTTCTTTTTCAACACAAAGATGGGCTTTTGTTTCAAAAAGCCGTTTTTGTTACAGTCAGAAGGCCTGTACTTTCTTCCAAAGGCCTGTTCCCTTCCTCCTCCAGTTACAGCCAATCTCACTGTCCGTCCATCACGCTCTGTTTCATCCAGTTGCTGTCTCCTAATTAGAGCTTCCCCAATTAAGTGCACACTTTTCATCTGGATGAACTGGAAGGGGTAAGTCTCCGTGTCACTGTGGAAAGGAAATCCACCTTCTTCACCGAGGCTTTCCCAGTCCTCCTTCATCTTAACACCATCCCTCTGAGATCACCCTCCCCCCATCCTCTCTACATCTTGCTTGTACATAATTGTCTGCATGTTGTCTTCCCATTTAGATTGTAAGTTCCTTGAGAGCTGGGGCTATTTTTTGCCTTTCTTTATATCCCCAGAGCTTTGCACAGTGCCTGGTACACAGTAGGTGCTAGATAAATATTTATTGACCTAAAAGACCCTTTAGTCCTTTAGCAGGTACAAGATATTTATGTATAGTATCTATGATCTTATCAATGAAGATACTCCATCCTTAGGTAAAGATTGCCACTCCTCCTGAATAATTCTTGTCCTAGGGAGGCAGTATAATGAGTCAGAGGTTGTGAGTTCAAATGCCAGCTCTCTGAATTAGTGATCTTGGGCAGGTCAGATACTACAGACTTGGCTGGATCACTCACCAGGTGTCCCTTGGGAGCAAGGCAGGCTGAGTCGTCATCGGGTAGGGAAGGATTCCCTCTCTCCTCCCTTTGCAAGAGTAGGATGTTCTTTCTCAATACACCAGTCACTCACTTCTCTTTGGGGTGTGATTTCCCTTTTGACCCTAATATGCCAAAATGATTTCCACTGTTGCGTCACTTATTCAACTGTTTCCAGGGTTGCTTTTCACTGGTTCTTACCCCAGGGGAATCTGGGTGTGAACATGGTTCTCTTCCTCTGTCAAATGCACTCTTATATATTTGAGTTCAATATATGGCTTTCGAATTCCCAGTCAGATGTTTGCATAGCCCCAACTCAGATTGACAAATTCTCAATAATATAATGAATAATAATAAACCTGCTCCCCCTCTGGGTTTGCTTTTCTTCCTTTTCCAATCTCAACACACAGTTGGGTAAGCAGAAGAGGCTCAGATTTCAACTGTTATCCATCTTTTAATGCTGTGTTTAGAGGAAAGTGAGAGAACTTCAGCCAGTACCATTTAAAGAGTGTTGGGCAGAGAGGAGAAGAAACATCGTGGCTGGCTTCCCTTCCATCCCATTCTCCATCGGGTAATGGGTAGTAAAAGGGAGTGAATGAGGAATAGCTCTCCACTCTTGGGAAAGGACAGAGGTGGTTCTCTAAGTCGGTCACCTCCATTTTTGGAAGTCAGGTTTTGGGTAAGCTTCACTTTCATCACAGTAATGAAGGCTCCCCATCCATCCCTTGGTCAAACCAGTCAGTGCACAAACCAACCCATGATAGAAAAGGTCAATAAAAAGATGGCGGCTAGGATTCTGTCCAGGTCTCTCTGCTTCTCACTCACAGGAGGCAGAATCTCATCACATTTCCCAAAGCCAGAGTGAACCCAGCAGCCAACCCAGACTAAATAACCGAGTTTGGCTCCCAGACCCAGGGCATTCTCAATGATTTCTGGGAGAGGTCATTGTTGGCATTGTTCTCTCAAAGGCACCATGTTTTCTCTTAGCCAGCTGTTCTCACATGGCTAAGAAGCAGCATGATGAGTGAGAGATAAGTCTGTTGTTAAATGTTGCCTGAAACCTCACTGGCAATCATTAATCCCAGCACCTGCCACAGTGTGATCCATGCAAAGGCTGCTGGTGGTGCAGTGGATAGCGCTGGGCCTGGAATCGGAATGACCTGAGCTCAGATCCAGTCTCAGACACTTCCTAGCTGTGTGACTCTGGGCAAGCCATTGAACCCCCATCTGCCTCAGTTCCCTCATCTGTGAAATAGACCCCATGTCAGCCTTGTTTGGGGAGGGAGCTTAGGCCTCTCTCCTTATTCTCTTACCAAAATAGCGATTTCAAGAAGTCAGCGAAAGAGAAGGGCCACAGGTAGAGAGAGAACTTGGCCCAATGGTCTCTTAAATGATCAGGAAGGCTGCTGTTTACCTTGAGGGCAGCAGACCACGGCCAGTTACAGACTATCTTCCCAGGGTCCCAAGAACGTTCAAGGTACTTCCATTATAGGTCATCCTGGTTTTCAGAGAAGTGGGCTCCTCAGCTTCTTCTGTGGGGAACTCGCACCATCATCAGCACACGCGCACACGCGCACGCACACACACACACACACACACACACACACACACACACACACCCCTTCCTAGAGCCAGGTGGGCTCAACTGAAAGGTCACAAAGCCTCTACAAGGATCTGCAAGCATCGGGCTCAGAGCTCAGTCCCTTGTTACAGAGAGTCCGATGAGATCAGGTACACCAAGTACTTTGAAGACTATGACGGATTAGCTTGAGTTGTTATTCTTGAGGACACAGAAATATACCTCCCTTTTTTCAGTAAAAGTTCCGTCTCTATTTTTCCATTCTTTTGGAATATTATTAAGATGATTTTCTATAGCAGGCGGCCCAAAGGGTAATGGAAAGAGACTTGATGGGCATACAAACAGGTTGAGACTCCAATGAGTGACTCAAAAGATATAGTGTATAATTGACAAAAGGAGGTGGGCCATTCAGCCTGACTGCTGAATGCCCCAAATTTGACCTCCGAGGCCTTATTTTCCTCATCTGTCAAATCAGAAAGTTGGGCTAGATTCCTCTGAGGTCCTCCCTCCTCTCCAGCCAGGACCCTCATGCAAGAGGGACCCATCCCCAGAGTGTGGTGGGATCAACTCTTCCTCAGGGGCCATACAGAGCACGGGCAATGTTCTCAGTCTGATTTCTAATCCAACACACTGAGGGCTGGTGAGCCTGCTTCTGGTCATGAGAGGCGAGGGACTTGGTGATCCTCTCTGTGCCGCCAGGTCACTCTCTAAGAAAATTCCAGAGCAATTCTAGACCTGATCTGGTAGAGGGAGTTTCCATGCCAGGACAACATCACAGGTTCCGATCCATTTCCTCTGCCCCTCTCCTATCCCCCAATGTCATGTTAGACCATGAATATGAGGTTGAGTTTAAAATATTTTGCTTTTTAAAAAGTTGATCTAACCATGTGTAAGCTCCAAATAACACTGCCGTAGCAGACATAGCATGAGTGAGCATGACTCATTTCCAGTGGCTCACTGGCATCCCAGTCCTACTTGTGGCCTGAGCATCTCCGGATGAAGGAAGGAAGCTGCTTTTTCACACTCTTAGCAATCAGCTTGGTTCTAGGCCTCTTCCCATCTTCTTTCAGACTGTGGCCTAAGGGTTAGGCAAGGGGACTCCTACCTGCCTCCGACAAATCTCTGCTTTATTTTAGTGCTGACCCACGAGGCTTTATTCTAGTTTTCAATGCGTTATTGCCCCTGCGCTCCCCTGAGACCCTCCTTAGCTTTATTGCCTTTCTGATTGGTATTGATTCTGCATTCTGCCCAAGGCTAAGGACCCTACTGCCCTCTTGGCATCCAGCAAGGCCATTTTCCTGCTTGCAAAAAAAAAAAGTAGCTGTAATCATTTAATCTCGGAGTTTATTTTAAACCGAGAAGGGAAGAACTAGGCAATGTTTTTGGTGCAGCTTTAGCTAAATGCATTTGTAGAGATTTTATATAAAATCAAGATTCCTTTGGTTACTGGGATTGATGTCACCCTTTAAAATAAAAGGCTTAGTGTGACCTTATTCAGTCATGTGGTCCCAAGATTTAGCTGCAAAACCTTTCCTGTTAGGGATGAGTGGGTACACAGTTATTTCCCATGGTCTAGGAAGGTCATGCTGTCCTTCATGCTGGGGAAAACAAGGGCTGATAGGCCCACAGTTCTAGAGCCCAAAGGGCCTTAGAAATCACCTAGACCAATGCTCTAGGTGATTTTTACAGATTAGGAATCTGAGAAGTTGGGTCACTTGGCTGAGGACTCAGGGAGGAAACAGAAAAAGTGAGGTCTCAACTCACACCATGCATAAATCCTACCATGCCCCCAGGCAAATACTGTCTAAAATCACACCCTTTAAGGTTCTCAGACAACAAAGATGGGTGTCTGTTGGCTTTTTATTCCAGCCGGACACCTCAGTATGATTTGGCTACTGACTTTCAACTGATTTCTAAAGAAACATCCCACTGCAAGAATTAGGGACCAGTTAAGCCCAGTGCCCAGCTGATAACCTCCATTGTTAGGAGGCCTGCAGCAGGTTGGGTTCCTACTGGAAAGGTATTTCAGGAAGAGCCACCGAGGGGCTTGTGATCTGCATTGTGGGAGAAAACTGAAGATAATGGATACGTCTTGGAACCTCGAAGCCCCATTCAGTATCCCAGGACCTGTAAACCAGGACTCACAGCCTCCTATTATCATCTGTATTTGCCTCCATCCTGGCCCAGCACAGGCGGAATTAATCAAGAAGCAAAACAAAAGGACACCCACTTGAAACAGAAAGCAAGGTAAATAGCAAAGGACCAACAATAACGCTTCTAATACTTTCCCAAACTGCTTCCTCCCACCCTCCCTTCCATGGACAGTGTCAGTCTATTGGTTCTGATCCAAGAAACAGTCATACTGGCATAGTCAAGCAAGCTAGAAAAAAGAACAAAAAAAAATTAGGATATGCTAGCCCAGCGGACTCTGGAGCCTCCAGGTCTGTGGAGGTCTAGGAGAAGCTTCCTGGTGGGGCTAGGTGTGTGGGGGGGGGTGTATTCCAACCTCTCTCACCCCCGAACAGTCGGACACACTGCACCGTGACCCCAACACAGTGACGTCATTTTGATCCTCTGAGCACCAGTGATAAGAGCCAACCACTAAGGGCCTCGCATTTGGTCAGCATTCAGGTACTGCAAAGGGGGAGCTTCTGCCAACAGTATGGGCAGTGTGGCAGTGCTGCCATATGGCAGCGATGGGCCCAGGATAGCAGTGCCAGCTCATACAGAGAGGAGTGGTGGAGGACTTCAAGGCAGTAAGCGGAGAGGCAGGCCACGAAAACCTTTGGGTGAAAGCCCAGTTCACAGCTCATACCGCTCAAAGTCTGGATGCCCTAGTTATGGAGACCCCCCATACCTGACCAGCCAACGGCTCCTTTCTATTTCCTCTAGCTCTTCTGACCAATTACAGCAAAGCAAGGGGGGGGGGGGAGGAAACAATCATTTATTAAACACCTACTATGTGCCAAGTCGTCTGCTAAGCACTTGACAAATGTCTTATTTGATCCTCACAACAACCCTGGGAGGTGGGTGCTATTATTATCCTGTTTTACAGTTGAGGAAACTGAGGCAAACAGCAGTTAAGTGACTTTCCCGGGGTCATATAGTTAGAAAGTGTCTAAGGCAGGGTTTGAACTCAGGTCTCCTTGACTGCAGGCCCAGGGCTTTATCCACTATACCACCTAAGTACCTAACTACAGCCCCTTCACCCAATCAGGAAAACTTGGATTGGAAGGGTCCTAAGTGGCCGATCTGTCCAATCAGCAGGAATCAGCACCACGTCTCCAATGAGCGCTCATCCAGTCTCTGCTTACAGACTTCCAGGGAAGTCTTCTCAAGGTACAATCTAACAGCCCAGAGGCAGCCAGATCAGGGAGACTGGCCTTCAAGCCCTCCCTACTTAGGGAACACCCTGGCTGTGTGACCCTAGGTAAGTAACATAACCGCTCAGTGCCCTGAGCGGCTCTCTGAGACTACATGTGGTAGAGAAGCTTCTGAGGAGGGAGTACCATAACCTGGGTGTTCCTAAACCAGTGGAGGCCGAGGTCCATGTGTATCCTTATAACCTATAAGGGGAATTAACACAGAATATGCAGTACCAAGAGCTGTTCCCCACTAGATTAGTGGTCAAAGGACGCCAACAGTCCTCAAAGAAAAAACTGCAAACTCTCCTTGGCCACACAAAAACAAGCTCTGACTGCTAATAAAAAGGGAATTGAAAATTAAAATTTACAACAATCAGAGTGGCAGAAAGGGGAACCTGCTACTTCCTCAAGTGGCTCATTCCATTCCTGTGAACCATTCTTATTAATATTGCGTCTTGGAAGCTCCACTGGACCTTCTTGCATTTCCACCATCTGACTCTTTGCCGAGCTCCAGAGTTGAAAGCCACTCTTTGCCGAGGAAGTTTCTTCCAATATCAAATTGAAATGCACTTTGCTCCAATGAGCCACCGCTTCTTCTGAGTTCTGTCGTCTGGGCCCAAGAAGGCCCCCTTTCCTTACAGCCCTTCATACACATGAACACAGCTGTCATGAGTCCAGGACCTTCCCCGCTGCCATCATCTGGATCCCCCGGTCTTTTCTCCAGGCTAAACATCTTCTAGGGACTCTCCACTCCAGGGAGAAGAGGTGGGGAGGGGAGAACCAAGCTGATTTTCAGCACCTCCTAACATAATCGTATCACTTTATCCAATAAAACTCCCAGATCCTATCATCAGTCTCCCCCATACACACCCCTAACTCCCACCCCAAAAGGATAAGACCACACAAGCCGCCATTTTCCATTCAGAATTCTAATCTCAAGAGATTCTGATTGATTCCACTGGGGTGGGCCAAGGAAAGAGAGGGTACAGACCCTAGGGTTATGTAGTACATACTCATAAAATAAAATAATTGGGGGTTGGGGATGCTCTTTGTTTTAAAAACTAACCAGAGTTGGCATTTCCCTTCCCCAAACTGACACCGTCTCAGGTGGCTCACTCCTTCTAAAATACCTCATGTCTTTCCAACCAAATCCCAACAAAGAAGCCCTCAAAGGTTCAAGTATGAGTAGACTTGCCTGCAGTAGCAATGGAAGGAACAGCAGTCAAGCACACTTCCTGCTGGACGCTGCCCAGCTGGGAGAAGGGAGTCAGATTTTTTCATCCTTTGGCCCATTTCAGTAGAGGGTAAAGACATTAGCTGCTCTCCCCACCCTTGTCGACAAAGAGGCAGAAAAGCATCATTTGTACTTTAAGACAACAGACAGGCTTGTTTCCTAAGCAGAAATAGCATTCAAAAACCCACCAATATGTGCATATACACACACATGCACAATTTAATTTAGCAAAACAAGCTTTCCCCAAGGCTGAGTTATCATTTTTTAAGTACCATAGTATTGCATCATGTTAAAGTATGCTATGCATCGGACTTTTGGTTATGTCTTTGCCTTCCTTGCGAGTCTATGTCCTGGGGTGGAATCACTGGGTTAAAGGAAAGGATGGAATAATTCCTTTTCTTACATAATTCCACAGTGATAATTGGATTGGTTCAACAACTTCATAGTTCCAGTGTATGAGTGTGCCCATCTTTCCACAGCCTCTTCAACACAGAACACTCCCATTTTTGGTCACTTTTGCCAACTCTTGTGTGTGTGAGGTAAAAACCTTAGTGGCTTCCCTTATTATTAGTAATTTAGTAATTAGCTATGACCACTTTTAGATGGTCATTTAGACCAATGGTATCAAACTCAACAGAAATGAGAGCCACAAAATCACACATAAGGACTTCTGCAGATCACATATTGCCTTTGAAAAACTACATATTAACATTATCTACATTTATTGTATCTCTGTTCTATTGTCTTTTTATTTTGTTAAATTTTATTTTGTAAGTATTTCCTAATTACATTTTAATCTAGTTCGGCTGTACTTACTTGTGTTCTGATTTAGAGTTTTCACTTTGAAAACTATTCACATCCTTTGACCATTTATCGACGGAGGAATGGCTCTTGGTGTTACATATTTGTTCCTTCTGATTGAGTATTCAGTAAATGTTCACCTTTTTAAAAAATTTCTCCAGGTGCCAGCCTAATGGAATGTTCTGTGCACACCCGTATGCTTACAGGGTAATTGTGAAGCTCAGATAAAATAATGCACGTGAAGAATTTTGCCAACCTTGAAGCATCATTGCACAAGTTCTTAATCTAGGGTCCATGAACTTTTTTTTTCTTGAACATTTTGATAACAGTATTTCCATTGTAACATAGATTACCCTGGCCCTCACTTCCTGGAAGGCCAGCTGTGTTACATTTGATTCTTCCCCAGGACTCTCCCAGCCCTTAAGAAGGTTTAGGGTGTACCCAAGCTCTTTGCCAATGGCTCCAGCCTCCACAGATGGTGTTCCCTCAATCTTAAGGGCATAATCTCCCTTGCACCCCGGCTCCATTAGCTCCTAACTATTAGATTAGCTTTAACACATAAATATTTACTTTTAAAAGTATAATCACAAATGCACAAACTTACTCCTCAACCCAAGAGAAGCACAATCCCCTTCCTTCCCCGTTTGCACCACCTCAGGGGGTTCAGTTCCTAGCTTAGCTCAGTTCCCATAGAGCACAGTCCCAAAGCCAAGTTTAAATGCCACTTGGGTTTGTGTCCCAGGCAGCCTGGCTTCTCAGGCCTTCCACGCCAGGCTGGTTGTACCACCCTGCCTGCAATCCTGGCTCCAAGGTCACCCTGGCTTGAATTCCCAGGTCCCACGAGGATCACAGCCAGCACCTGGAACTGAGGAGCACAAACAACACAGAACACAAACAAACCCTCCCAGGCCCATTTCTCAGGACCAGGTGAGAGAGGACCAGGGGAAGGAGAGTCCTTTCCCTTTCACCAATCCAGTTCATGGAGTCTTCACTGTGGGTGAACTGGGGTCTTCACCCTCTGGATACAGCAAATAAGAGAGGCCAGAGAAGAGGTGGATCAGGACACAAATGACTCACGTGGTAGGGGACACTGAAGTCGCCACGTCAGGCAATCTGGACAGGCTCAAGGACCCAACTAGGCCACCATGCCTGGGTGTGTGCAGACATGCCCTGTTATACCATATAATTGGGTTCCTTTGTAATCCTGTGTATTTTACTCTATGCATTTAACAATCTTAGAAGGGATCCATGGACTTCAACAGCCCATCAGCCAAAGGGATCCATGACACAAAGGTTAAGAATTCCTGCACTATGTAAGAGTCAGTTATCTTCTGAGAGGTTTGGAGCAGGTCACATAACCTCTATAGGTTTTTGTTTGCTCATCTGTAAAGTAGCAGGGCTGGACTTAGTTCAGCCCTTCCCAACCTTTCTGAGTATAAGGAACCCTTCGTAACATCAGAAAACTTTGTGGACCCCTACCCAAAAGAAGCGCATTGTGAGTCTCTTGTTTGAGAAGATCCACACCAAAAAAAGGCTACCACAAATTCAGTTAATGCCTGAAAATTAACTTGTATTTGATTTCTCCCAGTGGCGTCTACATGCATTTGAAAAATTGCCACACACATAAGGGAGCATTCGGGAGTGTCCAGGCGACTGAAGATGTGCTTCTCTCCGTCAGATTGTTCCCACTAATTCCAGGGCTCACACTGGACTAAACCCCAGGGACTTTAGAGCCCTCCACCCTCTTCCTATGCCTACCTTGAAGTCCTGGCTCTGGCATCTCAGCGTCTCTGAGCCTGTTTCCAAATCCATGAAATGGAGCTAATGAGAGCCGCCCAATTATTTGAATTGTCTTAATACCGTAACAGGTTATTCTAGGCAAAGAGTTTTGTGAAGGCTAAAAGTATTTGCATCTTACTGTCTTTGTGTCTTTGTTTGACTTAACTCTTAAACATTAAGCAATCCTGCCCATTGAAATGTGAGAGGGTACAAAGCACCAGGTTTTTATAACCTCTGGTAAACCACAGCCTCTCCTGTATTATCACTGTCTCTTTCCTCCTTTCAAAAAAAAGGCCAAGGTCTCCACCTTGCTGCTGTCTTGGCAAGGGAAACTCTTAGAGAAACAGGTCCTTCTCTCCCCATCCTTCTAAGGATCCCCTAATTTTCCAGGAACAAAGAATGACTTTCAGGGAACATGACCCCAAAGCAGAAGCAGAGGAACTATACAGGAGACTGGAGAGTCACAGCTGGATGGGACTTCGGTCAATCCATCATGTATCAGCCAATAAGCACTTTTGTTTTCCTTTTGGTGAGGCAATCGGGGTTATATGACTTGCCCAGGGTCACACAGCTAGTAAGCGTCATGTGTCTGAGGCCAGATTTGAACTCAGGTCCTCCTGACTCCAAGGCCGGAGCTCTATCCACTGCACCACCTAGCTGCCCTCCCCAATAAGCACTTTTTAAGCCCCTCTGAAATGCCTACTCTGGAGTTATCCCTCCTCTGAAGGATCTTACATTCTAACGGGAGACACATACCTAGCCTAAAGAGAAAGTGGATGAACAGAAACATGCACAAAATCGTTAAGCACAAGGTACTTTGGGAGAAATGGCCCTGGCAGTTGGGGGAGGGGGGATCAGAAAGGTTTTAGGGTAAACGTCAAGCTTGAGCTCCTTCTTGGAGGAATTCTGAAAGGGATTCTATGAGGCATGAGGAGGAACTGTACTCCAGGCATTAGGGATGGTGAATACAAAAGTCTAGAGGTGAAAGATGAATTGTCTTAGGTGAAGTGCACAGGAAAGGCCAGGCTGTCCGATGGTGCCCAGTGAGGCTAGAGGGATAGGCTGAGGCCAGGCTGGAAAAGGGAGTTTATATTTCATCTTGGAGCCAACAGGGAATCATTGGAGTGAACAGAGTAAGGTCAGATCTCTGCTTAAGGCAAATTACTATGGCAGCTGTGTGTGCATCAAAGATCTCACCCAACTCCCTCATTTTACAGGGCAAGAAACTGAGACCCAGGAAAGTGAGGTGACTTATCTAAGGTCACCCTGGCAATAAATGAGGGAGCCTGGATTTGAACTCAGGTCCTCTGGTTCCAAATCCTTACATCCTAGTTACGCTTTAAAAAATAACCTTGGACAGGCTGGAGACTGATACTCTACGTACTTCTTCTTGACTATTCTATGCATGCATTAAAGTGAGCCCTCACTACCCACAAGCTCCTTGGGAGGATGCAACATTCCTTACTGACACAAGCAACTGAGGAATGCCTAAGTCTGTTCCTGGTGTTTGGAGAAGAAATATCGATGGTCAGGGGGCTTCCAAATGGCTCAGGTTGAGAGGCAGAAGAGAAGGGATGTTGACCAGCAGTTCCAAGTCTCAAAAAACCCAATCCACACAATAAAGTGAGTCAGGGAGGTTGAGACCCAGGAGTTTCTGGGGGAGGTGTGTTGCACACGTTTCCAGCATCTTCTGACCAACACATGTCCACCATAATCAGCTGCACCCAGTCAAGTAGGACGACGTGTTCTTTCTAGTGCCACCCTTGAGCAAGCAGAAGAACCTCCTCCCAGAGACCTTTTCTCCAGGGAAGAGAAGCCACAACGGCATTCTTGGGCCCCGATGGACATTTCCACTATCTACATCTACCATTCGTGTCCAGTACAATGTAGCAGGTGGAGGCAGGAAGGCCCTGTTCAGGTCCTATCTCTGAGGCAAAAGGGCTGTGTGATCCTGGGCTGAACCTCTGAGGGCCCCAGGCTTTCTGAAATGGGAAGCTCTAGGAGATCTCACCCTGGGGAGATGACAGATCCGGAATAACAATTTTTTAAAACTCAAATGAGTTCATTCTAGTTGGGGAGTGTACTAGGCATATACTGTGACTTATAGTGGGTTAGATAGTAGAGAGACTGCTGGTCTTGGAGTCTGGAGAGAGCTGGGTTTGAATCTCATCCAGGACACTGACTAGCTGTGTAACCATGGGCAAGTCCATCAACAAGTCATTCATCCCCTTTAAACCTTCATTTCTTCCTCTGTACGAGGAGGATAACAATGCCTATTGTACTTACCTTACCACCCTCCTATAAGATCAAGTGAAGCCAACATTTTGTAAATCCCAACTATAGCAAAAGTAGAAATATCAACTGGCCAGCATTAATTAAGCACCTACTATGTGCCAGGAACTTTGCTAGGTCCTAGGGATACAGGTACACAAAAATTAAACAATCCTTAGTCTCAAGGCATTATAACACTTTATTTTTGTATCCCTTAACCCAGCATTATGCCCTGTACATGGTAGCCAACAAGCATTTATGAAGTGCCAGTCACTGTGCTAGGCACTGGATGCTTAGTACTGAGCAGGGGCTTCACAAATGCTTGTTGGTTGATTACCAAAGATTTAGAGCTGGAAGGGACCTTGGAGATAATCTAATCCTTCCTCCTTACTTTATAGAACAGGAAACTGAGTCCAAGAGAGGGAAAAATGAGTTGGCCCAAGTTAAAGTATAAAAAGGCAAAAATGGAATTTGAATCCATCTCCACTGACTTTGAGTTTCATAGTCTGCTCATTTTATCGCACCACCAATGTGCCTTCTTTAATTCATCATCTTGATTTATTTTCAATATGGCAGAATCCATTTAAAATGCTAGGGTTGGACGACCGATTTCTATGCCTAAAAGAATATTTTTCACTTACCCCCGAGATGAAGAATTTCTCTAACTATTCTAAAATCTAGACAACCATCCAAGGAGGCTTTTCTTTGATTCCCCGTCTTCATAAACATTCATCAACACAGACAAAGAAATGTTTCCCAATGTCTCCAGCTTCTGACTCCTGAGAATAAAGCCCAATGCTTGGCAGGAAAGCAATGCATCTCTGGTTTTCTCCCCTAGAATTTCAGTTTGGAGTAAATATTCTCTCTGGGAAGGAACACCCCTCACAGACCAGACCCAGGAATCACTGACTTCTCCTGAAGGCGTCTGACATAAGTGAAAACACACGTTGTTAACCATACTGTGCAAGGCTGGTGGTCTAGTGTGAAGGATAAGCAATGAATGTGTGTGTATACATATATGTATATATACATATATATGTGTCTACATGCATATGTGTGTGTATATACGTATATATGTATACAGTAAAACCACATAATTTGTTGCCAAGAATTATTTTATCTTTAAGACCATCTACAGGTAGATTGGTTTCCTTATTGGATACTTTCATCAATCAGCTGGATGTTTTCTTTAAATATTGTTGCTATTTATAAGGAAAGGTTCTTTAGAAATTCAAACCATCTCTCATCCATCCGACCTCACTGCATAGGCTGCCTTGTTTTTTAGGAGAAAGGCAACATGGTATCGTTGAGAATATGGCACTGGGAGCCAGCAGACTCTGGATTTTAACCTGAGTCTCAGGCTCTTGGAATCATCTTTGTACTAGTGGCCTCACAGGGTGGCTGGGAGTGGGGGACAGGGGTGGGGGTCAGGGAGAAGAATGCTTTCCAAACTTTAACACCCTATATAAGACCAAAGGCTTTAGAATGCTAAGGGAACCTAAAGATCACTTAGTTTCACACCTCCATTTTGTAGATGGGGAAACTGAGGCCTGGGGAGGCCCCAGGAACTCTTCCAAGCCCACAAAGTAGTAGGGTCTGAACCTAAGGGCTCCCCAGAATGCCAAAGATCTGTGGATCTGGGATCTCTTCAATGTGGGCCTCCCCTGCCAAAATGATACAGATCTCAACATACCCGTCCCTGCCTATCCTGTGCAATTTTCATCCAGGTTGTACCATTAGTTGTCTGGAGAGAGCCCCTCCCTTGTACTGAGGTCATCACATGGATGCCATGGAGAACATGGGCTGTCCATTGGTCCATCCCATTGCAATATGTGCCTAGCCCATTCTTTTCCCTCAGACATTGCTTTGGGGTATTCTTTACCCCAATCTCCTAATGTGTCACCAACAATGAATCAACAAGCATTTATTAAAGGCCTGCTGTATGCAAAGGCTTGCACCCTAGTAGTTGTGGGAGCTCCAACAAAAATGGAAAGTCCCCGCTCTCAAGAAACATGCTCTATGAGTGAATACAATGCTTTATAGTCATTAACGACCAGTCACTTAGTAAGGGCCTCCAATGTACCAGCTAGATACTAGGGCAGCTGGGAGGCTCAGAGGATAGAGCAGGGCCTGGAGTCAAGAAGACTTGAGTTCAAATCCTGCCTCAGACACTTAGCAGTTTTGTCACCCTGGGCAACTCACTGAACCTGCCTGCCTCAGTTTCCTCAACTGTAAAATGGAGATGATAACAGCACCTACCTTGCAGGGGTGTTGTTGTGAGGATCAAATGAGACATTTGTAAAGTGTTTAGCCCATGGTGAGTGCCATATCAATGGTAGCTGCTGCTGTTATTAGCCAGGCACAACATTGGGCTCTGAGGAAAAACAAAAAATGAGGTTGCCCCTGGCCTCAGGAAGTTTCTACTCTAAAGTGGAGGAGAGAGGCAGCTAGGTGGCACAGTGGATAGAGCACGGGCTCTGGAGCCAGGAGGACCTGAGTTCAAATCTGGCCTCCGACACTTGACACTTACTAGCTGTGTGACCCCGGGCAAGTCACTTAACCCCCACTGCCTCCAAAGTTAAAAATAATAATAATAAAATGTAGGAGAATGCTTTGCTATTGATCAACCAGCATTTGTGAAGCTCCTTCTGCATCCAGGCACGAAGGGGATGGAAACAATGAAGGACATGCTCAGAGCCTTGCAGCGTTCGCAGCGTCAGACTGAGGTCTTCCTGACCCAGTACAGCTTTCCGAGGCTTTTCCCACAGGGCAACTTTGGTATTAAAAAAGGGGGTTTTGCAACCCAAGTTGTGCATCCCACGTGACTAAATCTCACCTGTAAGTGCGGGATGTTTTCAATTCAAGGATACTTCTCAATCCATCTGAGAAGACATAGGAAGAATTGAGGCTTATGTGTAAGGTATGTGGAATGAAAAAATCATTTATTAAGTGCTTACTGTGTGCAAAGGACTATACTAAGGTCCAAAGATACAAAGAGAAAGATGAGATGGTCTGAGCTTTCAAGGAGTTTACAAACTTATTAAGAAAAATGTCCCCTAAAGGAGGGCTCGAGTTCGAGTTCAGCTCATGGCAGATGACAAGGCTACACCTTACCACACAACAGATGCATCCCTGAAAGCTCACTTAAAAGACAATGTTCAGTATCTGCAACAGGCAGCAGGGGGTCATGGATAAATGGCTGACTTAAAGCTACAGGATCACAGATTTAGAATGGGAAGAGACCTCCCGAGGCCATATAACCCCATCTCCTCATTTTACAGGTGGGTCAGAAAGGCCTGGATTCAAGATCTGCCTCAGATATATTAGCTAGTCCCTAATCTGAAACTCAACCTTAATTTTTTTAAATAAATAAAACTCAGTCTTAGCCATTACCATCTGGTGAATAGAGCTCTATACCTGGGCTTTAGAAAAACTCAGCTTCAAAAATCTGTCCTCAGGCACATACTAGCAGTGTGACCCTGGTTAAGTCACATAACTTCCAACCCTCAGTTTCCTCTACTGTAAAATGGAAAGGAGATCTGTAGCACTTGCCCCACAGGGTTTTTGTGACACTCAAATGAGAAAATGCATGCCAAGTCTTTGTCAACCTTTGAGCATTATACAAATGCCAAGTGTTATTATAAAAGTCATTTCATATCCTAGTAAAACAACTTCCTTGATTGTCTGCTCCCCTAAGGCAGACCTTGTGTTTCTTATTAACCTTATTTACCTGTGGTAAAGCATCATGGGTTATTTATAAGTCCTACAGGAAAAATATGGATTAATGGGATAAATATTGAGAAAATAAACCATTAACGGGCTTATGTGCTCATAAGCTCTAGAAAATGCCCCTTTATTAAAAGCCAACGATCATGCATCAGAGATAGAATACAAACTTGAGCAGCAAATCATCATTACTCCTCCCCTGGTGATAAAGCAAATGTGTCCTTTCCCCTCCACCTCCATTTGCAATCACGGTCCCGGTGGGGTACTGGGGGAAGGTTGGACCTTTTTTATGAAAAGAGGGTTATTCCAGCTCCCTCCCAAAGAACTTAGCTACTCAACACTCTCTCCCCATTCTTCAGAAGTTGAGACTGTCTCATGTCCTGGGGCAAGTCATGGGTGAGGGGCCAGCTTTGCTCATCCTCAGCACTCCCAGCCACTCACTCAGTGTTCAATCCTACCAAGCCTCCTAAAGTCCCTGGATCTTCCTTGTGGTGTGACCTTTTCTCTTCTTTAAAATGAAGGTTTTGGAATGATTTCTTTCTACCTCTAACAGTCTACAGGAAATGATACCTGTGTAGCACATACTCTGGAACTGCTCTCCCAACCCCCAATTACACTGGCAGGCTAGTCCCCACCCCCAGCACAATTGCTACATTTCTTCCTTCTACCAGTAGCCTTGAGGAGTCGGAATGGAGTCTTTCTAATATTATAACTCATAAGCCCCTATTGGTGTGTTTTCCCCCATGACTATTGTTCACGCCAATTAGTCAGCTAATCAATGTTTAGACTGGTATTTACTATGGTAGAAAAGCTAGTATAAAACATCCCCCTAAAGTCTATGGCACTCTTCCCACCAGTATATACAGAGTGCCAGGGAAAGTGCTAAATCTTAGAGGGCACGTGTGGCCAAGGGAGTAAGTCATTGTTCTTGCTTGCTGAAAACCCTTTCCTTTTCTCCATGGGAAACTCTTTAGCATTCCATGATGCTTGGGCATAGTATAGCTTTTTTGCTCTTCCTTGGAGAGGCCTGAAGCTATTTTTCTTCATGCGTCTATATTTCTTGTTCATCCTCTGCTATCAATCTAGACTGTATCAACTTTTCCCAGGATGCCCTAGAAGTAGGACGCCGATGGGAGTCCCAAATCCTCCAGACCCTTCAAAGCTCACAGGATCTTCTCTACCCAAAGCACAGGGATGGAGAAGAGAGGAGACTGAACCCAGTCTCTTCTCCTTCCCAAGCCATTCCTTCTCAGGGTCTTGGCTAGAATTTCTCTCCAGTGACTTGCCACCTTCCTGATTTCCCAATTACAAAGGAGCTGGCTGGTTTTAGCTCCACAGGGTGTGACTGACTAAGTCCTTTAACCAATATAAACAGATTTTCTGTCCTACCTAATTGAAATGCCTTTGACTGAAGGATTAAGATGTTCAGGCCTTGTTCACACCTCTGGTTGATTCAGTTGAGATGTGCTCTTCCCTGATCAAGGTGTCAGGACTAAGTGGATAAGGTGATTGATTGTCTCAACTGACCCCCACCCTTAGGCCTGCCTCGATGACCAGAACACAAGGATTCAAATGTCCTAAATATAAAGATTCACCCAGTTAGACCTCGCTGAGAAGACAAATCACCAGTGGCAATAATTAAGAGAGTGCTCCCTACCAAACTATTCATCCTGTATCAGGAGATTCTGAACATTTTTTATGTCATGGACCCCACCGACCCTTACAAAAATAATGCTTTGAGATAACTGAAAGAAATGTTAAATTTCAGTTAGCAATTAGTGAAAATAAAATTTTTCTGAAATCAATGCACAGACTCCTTGAGCATCTATGACCCCCAAGTTAAGAATCCCTGATCTATAGATATGATTCTGATTAGACTAGTAAACCCCAGACCTGCACCATTACCCATTTTTACCAGCAATAGGTGCACTCTGCCACGGCCACAGTTTGCTTACAATGCCCTGGGCCCAATCTGGTCACTGCCATCTCTACACGAAGCGCAGGTTGGAGAGCCTGGTCTCTAATGATTTACATGCCTTATGAACTTTAGGATTTCTGCTGACACCTGCACTTCAACCGTCCCCTTTCCCCAAAGCCAAGGATTTGCTCTTCCCTTCTGTGGCCCACTAGCTTGTTGACTCACTGGCCCCATCATCAGGGCCCTGCTTTGAAAAAAACAAAAATTGAGACCTACCCTCCTCCAGGAGGAGGCGGCAGCCAGAAAGTGGAATAAATCCTGTTTTCAATCAGGTGATTGTTGGATTAACTCCTTAAAAGAGGCGGAGACCGTCTCCTTTACAATCCCAGCACTACCTGGCACAGAGACACTGGACCGGTGGTTTCATCTGAATAGAGAATTCCTGGGTGAGGAAACACCCTCTGCCGATGTGTTTTAAGGACTTCAAGTACTTTCAGAGACTTTCAGAGCCAAGACCACAGAGAAATCAAATGTCACATAGTCTATGTCACAGGGAAGACTCGAACCCAGGTCTGCCCATCTCTGAGGCCAGGCTGCCTCTGCATATGGGTGACATTTCATGCATCTCAGCTCATCTTGTGATCAGATGTGTCAAAGTTGCTTAAGAAATATTTGCTGAGTTGGAAGCAAAGGCCTTGGGGCATTTCAGCATCACCAACACCCCCTGAAGCATGGCCACTCCCACCCAGCCAACCAGTGCCTAGCACAATGCCCAGTTGTAAAAAGAGCTAACTCTGGCCAAGCCTCCACGTCTGTGTCAAGGGTCAAGCCAACTCCTCCAGGCTAAAGTCCACCGCACTGTCAGCCTCCAGAGCCAGCTCCTGGGTGGCTCCCAGCTCCAGGTAGGCTCCCGGACCCTCTGAGTTCAGATCCTGCCTTTGTGGGGTTTCCCACCCACCTCTGCTCTCTTTCGTCGCTGATCAATTCATTCTGTTCTGAACACCCCCTGCCAAATCCTCCACCCTTGCCTCAGGAGTAGGTGCTGCCCCAGATTATAGATAATGGTAGAACCAACAAGCAGCCCAATTATGAGAATGGCCAGAGGATAATTCCATCACCCCTTTCAACCTGAGCTTCTTCTGGCTTGCCTGATGCCTTTTGCCTGAATTGAATTCCATCCCACAGGCAATTATTAAGCACCTATAACACCCTTTGACTGAATCCAGAATGGCCACACTTGAGGACCTAGAGGGCCACATGTGGCCTCAAGACTGCAGGTTCCCCACCCCTGACCTATAATATGCTAAATGTGAGGAAAAAAACAAACAACCAGCCCCGGCCTCAAGCAGCATCCTTTCTACTTGGAATAAACCCACTTTAGTACAAAGTAATTTCAAGAACAACGCAACTAGTGACTTGAGCGGGGCAAGGGGAGTTTTGAGGGTTCAGCATGAACTGTGCTTTAAAGGAAGCTAGTGGATTCTAGTAGGCACAGGTAAGGAGGTGCCATGAGGGATGCAGATGGAATCTCTGACCCAGGGTGGGTTCATGGGTGGGGGTCAGACAGAGGTGGCTAGGTTCTGAACCTGGAGTCAGGATAGTGTGAGTTCAAATCCTGCCTTGAACAATTATGAGCTATGTGACCCTGGGCAAGTTACTTAACCCTCTGTCTTCCTCAGTCTCCTCATCTGTAAAATGGAGCTAATAATACCACTTACCTCCCAGGGTTACTGTGACGATTAAATTTTTTGGAAAGTATAAGCACCATACAAATGCTAGCTTAAAAAAAGAAGACATGACGTAATTCAGGGATGGTGGTATGGGGAAAGGGGGTGGGCAGAGAAGAGGTAACAGCTGATGGCCAAAAGGTCATTTTCTACTCAGCTTATGAATGTTCCCATCCAGGTTTCTATTCCGGGAAGTCTCCAAAATAGGCTCACCTCAAGATTTTCACAAATGTGGATAACAGGATCAACAGCTACCTTACAAGCATTCACAGTGACTAGTGCATATAGGGTAGGGGACAACCTTTATTTCACCCCATAGAAAATGCCAAAGGCCCAGATGACACAGATTAAGAAAACACAAAGCATCCACAGTACTCGGTCAATAAGTATTTATTAAGCACCTTTGTGCCAGGCACTGTGCTAACCACTGCAGATACAAAGAAAGGCAAAAGACCGTCCCTGTTCTTAAGAAGCTCACCATCTAATAGGGGAGACCATGGACAAGCAGCATGATGTAGAGGTAGGATAAATACAGGATACATAAACTGGAGATGATCAACAGAGGGAAGGCCTTAATATTAAGGGGGATCAGGAAGGGCTTCTTGTAGAAGGTAGAATTTTAGCTGGAACAGTCCATAAACTTCCCACTTGCCCCACTGCTTGGCATTCTCAGAGGCTGCTCTTAAGACCTTTAAAAAAAAAAGGCAGGGGCAGCTAGGTGGCACAGTGGATACAGCACCGACCCCGAAGTCAGGCAGATCTGAGTTCAAATCCAGCCTCAGACCAAACACTTGACACTTACTAGTTGTGTGACTGGGCAAGTCACTTAACCCCAATTGCCTTAAGAAAAAAGAAAATCCTAAATCCAAAACATTGAGTTCCAAGAGATAAGTCTATCAAAAAAAAAAAAAAGGCAGAAACTCTACGTCTGGTACAAATGCCACCTGGAGCTCTGTGATGTGTGGGAACCCCAGCAAGGGCTGAGAGGTCAGCACAGAATTCTGAGCTCCAAGTCTGGCACCCTTGAGGTCAGAAGGATTGAAACAGCTTCAACTGAGCCGAGAGACTACTTGGGCTACAGCTTCTCACAGAGGAACCATCCTAAAGTGCAGCCCCACCCCTCAACAGATAGTCATAGCATCCCAGATCCTGAGCGAAAGGACAGATAAGGAAATTGAAACCCAGAGGGGTAAAGTCAGGGGGATGCTGGTAAATATCAACAACCCACTCTCCTCTTCATTACTACCATTTTCTCCATCCTTTTCTACTCTAGACAATCAATAATCAATAAATTAAGCCCAGATTTGTATCATTTGCCAGTCCCAAAGCTCACGTTGAAAATTCGATACCCCTGAGTGAAGTGGCTTGCCCAAAGTGGCAAAGGCAGGATCTGAACCGAGCTCCTCAGACTCCAGATTCAGTACGTTTCCTCTGAACTATCTTCCTATTAATGTCGGCTCTAAGTCAGGCCACTGTGATGCCTGAATTCGGACTCTTTCAAATACATGCAGGCACTCGAGTAAAAGCTGGATTGTCTTGTGCTGATTTTTCAGCTACAGCAGTTAACCCTATAAAGCAACTGCAGAACCCAATGGTTCATAAACTAGTTAATAATTCTAAGTTTGGTCAATATTTGTGAATGGTCTAGTGAGTGCTCCATTTTTGCCCTTTTCCTCCAGGAATATCTTTGCTGTGGAATTTTGAGATTTTTGGGGGGAGGGGGAGTGGAGTGACATACCAGACTAGAGTTTGCAGGAATACCTTTTTGCTTTTTTCTCCTCAAAAAATCCAAGCTAAACATTAGCCAATGATATTTATATTGGAATTTAAGAAGGAGAAGAAAAAAATAAGTCGAGGGAGGGGGAGAGAAGGGGAGGAAGAGAGAGGGATGGAGGGAGGGAGGGAAGGAGAGAGGGAGGGAAGTGAGAGAGGGAGGGAGACAGACAGAGAAACAGAGACAGAGAGACACAGAGAGAAGGGTCTTTGGATTTAATTGTAATAACCAACATGAGTTCTCCGGTAAAAAAAAAAAAAAAAAACTAACAAAAGAAGGACCAACCACCAAAAATATGACTCTATAACCTTGGAGGGAGAAATAGATCATTCAAATCCTGTTTCATGGGAGGATATGTGAAAAGGCACAATGCCAAAGGATATAATTATCTCACCGTAGGTAAACACCCCATGCCAAGGTTAGTGAAAATAAACCGAGGTTGAACGTCAGCTCTGAAAGCAATCCGATTCCCAAACGAAAACCCAGCTTGGTTAGGAACAAAGTGAGTTTAAAAAAAAATATGGGGGAGGGAAGGAATCTATAAATTAAAAACTCAGTTTGAACAGGGGAGATTAAAAGACTAGAGTGGAACATTTCCCACAAGATTAGGCTAGAATGGGGCTCAAAGGTCACACTGACCAAGTCTTCATTTTACATTTTACAGGGAAACTGAGGCTCTGAGAGGGAAATGACATGCCTAAGGTCATAGATATTAAAGTAAGGGACCTAGGACTTAAAGTCAAGTTCCCCAATTTTAAATTCTTTCAAATGACCTATGCTGGTTCCAAATAGTTTATGCAGATCGCCAAAGAGTAAATTTTTCAGTACTATTCAGCTCAAAAGATGCCCAATCCTTCGTAATAGTGGTTCAAAATTTAGATATTTTGAATTAAAACAAGTCAAACTAAATTGAATATTGCTATCCCTTGGGAGCTTTCATGCTACATGAAAGAACAGTAGATTTGCCGCCGGGGGTCCTTGGTTCAAATCCTAATCCTCCTACCTGGTACCTAATGGCTTTGGGCAAGTCAGTTTAACTATCTAGGCCTCAGTTCATCTGTAAAATGGGGAGTCTCTTCCAATTGAGCCTATGAATTTTAATTAGTGATCTCCATTCAATCAGCCAATTCACCAACAAGCCTCTATGAAATCACTATGTTCTGGGCAGGGCTGGGACCTGGGGACACAAAAACAAAAGCTAAATGATGCTAACCCTCAAGAAACACTCTTGGGGGGAAAGAGGAAGGAAGAGAGAGAAGAACATGAACATACAGAGATAGACAGAAAACAGATATACGGAGATTAGGGGAAAGGGGGGGAAAAGGCTTTATGCTGGGGGTGGTTTGAGTTGATCTTTGAAGGAAAATAGAGATTGGAAGTGGAGGGGGGAGAGGAGATGGCATACCAGGCAGAGGGCAGGACTAGTACAGAGGTGGGAAATGGAGTGCTTTCAACACAACCAACACTTAGATAGCCCCTTAAATCGAAGAGCCTGGGTGAAAAGATGTGTCCAATGCTGCAGAAACGATAGATTACCTTTTGTTTTCTGCCTTTTCTTGATGAAGCATCAGCCCTTCCATGTAGGTGTGATGGGTTAGCAACCTCATTTTCTAGATGAGGCAACTGCAGCCGCAGAGAAGCGACTCACCCCAAACCACATGGGGAATGGGTGGCAGTCACGACCCAATCCCCGGGTGCCCTAATGCCAGTCCGGCACTTCTCCTCTATCAGATTCTGGGTCTTGAGGGTTCAACTTCCCTACCATTCCATTCAAGGAATCAATGAGTGTAAGATGGTTTCATAGGCTGATGGATCACATAGGAGGCCTTTACTAAATGGATATTGACTGACAAGAGCCAGATGAGTTCTTGGATGCAGACCTTTCCTTCATTTAACAGTTTATGAATAAACTAATGCTCAGAGGGATTAATAATTACAGTAACATTCATATCTTGCTTGAAGGTTTGCTACACGTTATCATCTCATTTGGTCCTCACAACAACCCTGGAAAACAGGTATTATTATTACCACCATTTTACAGCTGAAGAAACTGAGGCTGAGAGGTGTAATTAATGGACACAACTAGCTTCTGAGGGGCAGCTAAGGGGCACCCTAGAGCACAGAGCACTGGGCCTTGAGTTACGAAGACCTGAGTTCAAATCTAACCTCAGACACTTACTAGTTGTATGACCCTGGGCAAGTTAATTAATCTTTGTTTGGCTCATTTTCTCATCTGTAAAAATGGGGATAATAATACCTCCTAGGGCTGCTGTGAAGATCAAATGAGATACTATTTGTAAAGCACTTTGCATAGTGCCTGGCACATAGTAGGAGCTCTGTGTTAGCTATTATTATAACTGAAGCAGGATTCAAAGCCCACCACTCTACTGATTACACCACCTGCCTGACTAATTAAAACTTCAGGCTTTTCCCTAGGTCCCATAGATAGCTAAGGGGCAGAGGCAGGATTTGGCACCACACCAGATTTACCAGAGGCTCCCAGTCTAAGGTACCTCCAAAAGGGCATGGAGTCTACAATCTGTTAATCAAACAGTTGTCTTACCCTTTAGACCATGTAGGCATGGGGGAAGGGCCTAGCTGGGGAAGAAGGCACAGGATTTGTATAAATAGATCTCAGAAGCACATCTGCATGTGAATGATGCCAACACTGATTAGAAGCCCTTGAGCATCTATTTCTTCCTGTTTCCTTCTCTAACAAGTTTCAGTATCACCCAAGTCAACCATGATTTCATCAAGTCAACTTTGTCCTACTTGAATAATAGCTTTCACACACACACACACACACACACACACCCTTATTCATCTAATCAGGATTTCCTGATGATCAAGTAGCCTGACCCTGTAAAAAAGAAAAGAAATAAAGCCCAGGGACAGAAATTATTAGTCACCAAATTGGAGACTTAGAGCTGGGGCCTCAGAGGGTCCTCTAGCCCAACTCCCTCATTTTATAGATGAGGAAACTGAGTCCAGCAGGACCCAGACAAGCTGCCCAAGTCACATAAGTAATGAACAGGCAGCAAAGCCAGGACTTAGACCCAAGTCCCTTGACTCCAAATGTGACACAGCTCTCTGGACCACAAAGATCATGTGCTCTTTGGAGCACCCTCCAATGTTTGACCCCTCACATTTATTAATATTTCTGATAGTGGAAAACTGCTTTTGACACTTGCTAGGTGACCCTCGGACATGTCACTTGACTCAGTTTCCTCTTCTGCAAAATGAGAAAGTTGGACCAGATGGCCTGAAGTCTCTTCCAGTCTTTGTGCCTCAGTTTCCTACTTTGTAAAATGGGGGGGTGGGGTTTAGACCAGATGCCCTCTGAGGTCCTTTCCAGCTCTGATACTAAGTCATTGAACCTCTATGTGCCTCAGTTTCCTCTTCTGTAAAATGAGGTTAGCCCAGAGGGTCTATGAGGCCCCTTTCAGTTCCAGAGCTAGAATCCTTGACTCCAGGAAAACGAGAGAGGAACAACATAAAGCCTTCATACCCACCCTATATTCTAATCAAACCAACCAGCAGAAACTGACTCAGAAAAAGCCTGACTCAGTAACAAGGCTGGGGGTGGAAAGCAGGGGGTTGGGAAAGACACTTCCCATATACGTTCTTCCAGTTACTTCATGATTCTGTCTCATCCCAGGCAAGCAGATCATGTGCCATGTTCTAGCTGACTCCTTCCCCAAAAGGCCCTGTCATTATCCATTTTCCAAGACCAACATTGGATAATTAACTTATTTTGTACATGTAAAGATAATGCCAGAAGCCTATGCACATCCTCATGAGCTTGGCTCTATTGGTATCATTATGCCCCATTTTACAGATGGAGATACTGAGGCTCAGAAACTGACTGGCACTTAATAGGCACTTGTTGCATTGAACTCAGTTCACTAGCCCTAGTAAGGGCTTTTATGGAGGTAGGATTTGAACCCAGGCCAGGGCACTTTTCGCCACACATACAGAACCTGACTTTGGCTTTTCTATAGATCACATAGGAAAGAGTCCATTTCAAACACCTGAAGAAGGGCCCCAAGGACAGGCTGCTCTGGAAGGTCCCCCCTGCTACTCCCCAGGGCACCTTCTTCATTTAATTTACATCCTATACCTAAGATATGCAACATGACCTCTGGGTTAAAATCATTAAGCAATGCCCCCAGAAGGTCTGCAACCAAGCCAGACTCAAATCTAGAGGAAAAGGACCTTAAAAAGCACTTTGGGTAACACCTTCATTTTGTAGGAGGGGAAACCGAGGCTCAAAGGGTCCCCACTCAGGCCAATAATTAGTGTGGACCAAAGACAAAGAGAGGGGCATAAAGCCATGAAAGAAGGTGCCCCCTGGAGTCAGAGCTGGTTCAAACCCTGGCTAGCTTCATCCCTCATCCTAGTGACCTTAGTCATGGTACCTTTAACCTTCTGGGAACTAGGTTTTCTTCTCCATAAAATGAGGGTCTTGGATGGGTCCTGTCTAGCTCTAAATGTATTATCCCAACTTTTCACTCAGTGTTCTTTCCATCCCACCATGACTGACGCAAAGGAGGAATGAAGAACGCATCTGCTAAGGGTTTACTTTGTGCCTAAATGGCAAAGCTGAAGACAGTCTCTGCCCCTGAAAGGTTTCCATTCTAATGAGCAAGACAACCCACCTGGGGAGCGGGCCAGAGAGGGGCATTTGGGTTTGAGGAGTTATAAAAGTGGAGCCAAAAGGCAGTCCATCGGCACAATCTTTCCAGAATGGCAACATTCACTGGATTACAGGCCAGCACTCAAAGTCAGGGATGGGAGAGAAGGCTGAGGCACAAGGTGCCTGGTGAGTAGATGTGGGAGTCCTGAAGACCATGGTTTCCTGGTCTTCAAAATCCATGATTGCAATGGGTGCTCATATGACTCTTACACCACTGCCTCTGGGCTTGACTTTCCAATTCAACCCAGTTAAGTGCCCACTGTGTGCTAGGCATTTATAGAGTATGTTACAAACAAGTTATCATTTGATCCCCACATCCACCTTGGGAGGTAGGTGCCATTATTATCCCCACTTTACAGTTGAAGAAACTGAGGCAAAAGGTAAGTAATTAGCCTAGGGTCATCACACAGCTATTAAGTGTCTGAGGCAGGCTTTGAACAGGTCTTCCTGACTCTAGGTTCAGCACTCCATCTACTTTGATAGACAAAACAAGCAAAAAAAAGAAGTTGAGTCTTTGACCTCAAGAGGCTTATAGTCTACTGGCTCCTTCATTCCGGACCCAGCCAAAATCGGAATGGGACACCGGCCAAGCCTTTCTGACCTCAAGGCCAAAGTTTTACAGGCACCCCCTCCCAGTTTCCATCACTGCCATTACCTTCCTGAAGTTCCACATAGGGTAGCAGAGAGAGAGAGCAGAGGGAATCCATTTCAAGAAGATTAACCTTTTCCCATCAAAGCAAATTCATTCTCATCTTCCCAGAGCCCTTAGTCAAACCCATGTACAGCTTCTAGGGCTCAGTCAAAGAGCCTGCCATCTCATGCCCAAGTTTCCACGAGCCTAGAAAAAGGATGCAGAGATTTGAGTCCTAAGACGTCATAGTTCATAGAATCAGAGATCTCAGGCTGGAAGGGGTCATCTCTAGAGGCCTAGGAAGTCCAAGGGAACTGAATCACCCAAACAACTTCCTCATCATTTCATTACACGTAGTAGGGTGACGCATTCCATACCTCCCTCACCTTCTCATGCCTACCTTGCCTAACCTGATTCAATCAGCAGGGACTCCCTCAGCATCTAAGTGGGGAAAATCAGGAAATCCCTGTGGATAAAGGCAGCCAGCACTCCGGGTGAACTTTCACCATGAACAATGAAGATAAAGAGAGATAGCATCCAAGTGAAATTCTTGGAAAGGTCTTTCTAAAGCCAAACTGCTATTACCCGGAACCAGACTTTTAGATCTGGAAAAATGAAAACTAATCTAAGCAGGGTCATAAAAGCATGGCTTGGGATCTGGAAGAGGCCTTAGTGATCATCTATGTAGACTATAAGGAGGATTAGTTCATCTCTGTGGCCCCACTGTTCAGCTAGAGCCTGGCATATAGTAGGCACCTAATGTATGCCTACAGAAATGAACCTAGTACAGCTTTTCATTTGAAGTTAGTGAGAACACAAAGTGACTTCATACCTCCATATGTGACATCTCCTCCATTGGGCAAAATGACCTCTAAGGTCATTTCTGGCTCTATAGCCAATTTTATTAATCTGCTGCAATTTGGGCACTGTGCTGGGCATCACCAATACAGAAGGAAAAAAAATGAAAAGTCCTTCCCATAATGACCTTATATTTGCATAAGGAAAAGATGGTGTACAAACCTGTATAATAAGATCTGTGCAAAACACCAAGGAACTTTCCTTAGGGGGAAACACTAGCAGCTGAGGCTGGGTAGGGAGGGACGAGTGGACAACCACAGTCTCTTATCAGGTGAGTTTTGAAGGAAAGTGATGATTCAAAGAGGAGGCTGGGATGGAGTGCACTGTGAGAATGGTGGAGAGACAGCCTGGGTCAGAGGTGGGTCTCTTCACTCCCCTCAATAATTGCTGAAGCTTCTCACTCTGGTGATGAGCAAAATGAGGCCCGCCAGCATAGGAAAGATGGGGAATGGGTGAGAACTGAGGCCCTTGTAAGGGCCCATCTGGCGTGCCTCCTTCTCCCACAAGTCAGAACACTTTTAAGTCTTTGTTTGAAAAAGAAGACCCTTAAGAATTCACCAAGTTAGCCAAAAGAAATTCCTAGTCTCTGAAGGGAAGTTGAAAGGCATACTAATACGTAGGAGTTAAAAAAAAGTCCTTGCTTTTTTGGGAACAATTCAGGTAACAAAAATTAAGACGTAAGGGTGTGCCTGGAGATGGCTTCTACCCTGGCACTGGTAGGGACCCAACACATCTGATCCCCTCATTTTACAGATGAAGAAATCGATGAGGTCAACTTGCCCAAGATCACAGAGGGAGGGAGACAGGAGGATTTGAACCCAGGTGCTCTCGACTTTAGAGCTTCTTCTACTACATTCTATGCCTCCATAAAGCAGGCACCCATCAATGCATCCGACCTGCCATCCAGCACCATGGTCCTGTCCAATCACATCAGTGCAGGAATAAATCATAAGGCCACCATGTTAATCCTTTTAATTAAGGATTACATATGGGGAAACAAGGTAAAGGCCTCAAGCCATTGAGAGCAGCCCACTGAACCCAAGTTCTTTGCCCACCCCTACCTCCACCTCCATCTGATTCCAAACTTCTCCAAACCCCTGCCCACCTCACCACATCAAACCATACCACGGCTTTTCTTTTTGCTTAATTGACGTTAAATAGGGTTTTGGGGTAGGGGAGAGGGGGAGATGGAGAAGTCTGAAAACTAGGGATGCCCTAGGGTGTCACCCAACCAGCCTGCAAGGCAGGTAGGAAGCCCCCTGGAATTGCTCCTAAATCAGGTTAAGAATTACAGTTTGTTTCATTTCTTTAATTTTCTACAAGGTTTAGAACAATCCAGCCTTCATTCGGTTTTCTACATTTGATCCAAGGAAAAGAAAATTTGAGGCAGATTCCTGTACTGGGAAAGTGAGAGGTGAGAAAGGGGGCGAAGCTCCCAACAAGGAGTCTACCCACTGCATCCCTTGCCCAGAGCAGCCTCCAGAAACACCCTGCACGGTCCTCCCTAGTACTTAGAGTAGAATCCCAACCATCAGGGCTTACCTGTCCTCAGCTGGTCCTCCCTTACAGTCTTCCCGCCAGTCTCTGCACACAAACACCCACCCTCGCCTCTGGTCTCACTGGGACATCTATTAACAATGGTCAACAAAACATTTTACTGGAATCCTCACAAAAACCCTGTGAAACCGCAGCATGTGGTTAATCCCATTCTACAGATGAGGAACGGGAAGCTCACAGCCCTTGCAATGAATTTCTCAGGATCTCAGCTTCGAAGGAGATTTGAACCCGGGGCTCCCTCAACACCCGATCAGCCGAGGTGGGCAAAGTCAAGGCTTCTTTCCTTGTCTTAATGGCTTCATGTAGTTCACCAGGAGCCCTGTAACCTATGCCCTAGGTCCCAAGGCCAAGTCCCAAAAGGCAGGTACCAACTTAGAAAGGTACCAGTTTAGGGACAAATTTCACTAGTTGGCAGACCAGAGAATTAATCCCTGTATAGAGATTCAGCACCTTTATTCTATTAGGAGTGGAAGAATCCATTTTTCCACCCATATGCCCTCTTTCTTTACACCATGCGGCGGCCTACTCAGGTAAAGGGGTGGGGGGACTGACCCAGAACAAATTTTAGCATCATCCAAATGAGATTTCTAAATAAAAACATTTTAAAGGAGGTTTAAAGATGAACATCGGTCCCATTTCATTAGCAAGATCTAGGAAAGTGGATTTGGCTAATTGAGAAGCAAAAATGCAGGCAGATCTCCCCAATTCTGCCCATTTCGTCCAGTTTACACAGTGAGCTTTACCGAGGAATTTCGCTGGAAAGGCTCTTTTCCTGCGATTTGCCGGTCTAGCCGGAGTGATCTTCATTAAGCCCATGGCTCGCCCTGGTAGCTCTGGCTGCACTCTTTAAAATAACCTTGAGCCAGCCCAGATGGGCTATTTTTGCTCCGGAACCCTGCGCAGGCGGGAGGCCCCCAAAGGAGGAGCAGAGAGGGCCCGTCTGGGGAGTTTTTGTTTCCATCCAAGTGGTTGGCGCTCTGGGGCAGCTCGCCAGGTGGGTTCCTGGGGCGATCCTGGTCCTCGCAGCCCAGTTCCGGATCCGCAGGCCCCCCACCCCCACCCATCGGGCCGCCTGTAGCAACGAGTTCACCTGAGCTCGCCGGGCCGGCTGCATTAACCCTTCGGGGGCCGGGGCGGAGTGCAGCCTCCGGAGACAAAGTTCTGTAGTGCACTGACTTCTTTGCTAATCAGAGTCTGAGCGTCACAGAACTTTGCCTCCGACGGCTGAAAGAAGGGCCTTCCTGGACGGCTCCTCCGGGAGGGTTCTTCTGGGCCGGCCCCTCGGCTAAGCCAGGGAAGAGGAACGCGGCGTCGGAAGCCTTCTGGAGGAGGCAGGACTGGACCGCCACCGAGCCGGTCATTAATTACGGAAAGTGTCAGCTGCGGCCAGCCATAGCTGGAGGCCAATCGAGATGGCACTTTGGACCGAGGAGTTCAACAAATAAATCTCTAAGTTTCTAAAGCCCTGCAAATCCACCATCCTGGACTTTCCCCCACCCCAACAGATTCAGCGCTCCCCGTTCCATCCCACCGCACCCCCAGCTAGCTCCAAGGCGCAACTGTGCGCTTTCTGCAGGGGACTGCCCTCCTCCTCCGAACTTCTAGCAACTTTGTACCTTCCTATCTGCAGAGCCTAAAAGGGGGAGGGGAAAGGGGGTGCAGCAGCTCCGAGCTCCCGGAGCTAGAAAGGCCGGGGGCGGCGTGGGGGTGTAGTGAGGAGAAGTGTCCTACAGTTGGGTTGCAAGCAGTGGACACGACCGCAGAAATGCCCGGCCGGGGGTGGGGAGGAGATTGCCCCTCCAGTTCTCAGGTCTCCTCCCCCGCTGCCCAGCCGTGCACCGATCCATACCCCCCCAGCCCCGAGGAATCGGGTTCTGCCCCCCTCCCCCGAGCCCCGGCTCCCTCCCGGAGGCGGGCAGGCAGCGCGCCGCGCCCGCAGCCCCCCACCCTCGCCCTCCTCCCTACCCCCCCGGCAGCCCGGGCAGCTGCTGCGCCCACGCGAGCCCGCGCAACAGGTCTGCCGCGGGGGGCCCCCACCCCCGGCGCACCCCTCCGCTCCGCTCCGCTCCCTTCCATCTTGACTTTTGCCGACGTGGAAATTTTGGGTTTGGAGACGACCTGCGCTCTTATTGGCTGCCGGCGGGCGGGGTCGGAGGTCACGGCTGCTCCAGCTCCTCCGCGCCAAAGGGAGCTCGCACCGCGGCTCGTGTCAAGTCAGCGGGGCCCCGCCCCCCGAGGCCCCGCCCCCTTTCCCCGGGCCGGAGTCACGTGCCGCGGCGGCCCGCGCCCCGGGGAACCGAGAGCCCGGGCCGGATGCAAATGAGCTGCCGTATGCAAATGAGCCGCAGCCACGTTGGGAGCGGGCGGGGGAGGGGGAGGAGGAGGAAGGAGGAGGAGAGAAAAGGAGAAGAGGGGAGGAGGAGGAAAGAGAGGGAAGGGGGAAGGAGGGAGGAGGAGGAGGAACAAGGAGGGGGAGAAGGAGCTCCCTGCTAAGCGAGGGGAGGCGGGCACAGTGAAGCCCCGCCCCTGCCCCACCCCCTCCTCTCCCCTTGCTAAAGATGGGGGGCAACTTTGTGTGCCTCAGGAGACTGGAAGCCCCTTGAGGGCAGGGGCTGCTCTCCCTCTCCCGTGGGAACCCCTGTGCCTTGCCCAAAGTAAAGGCCTTAGAAATCTGGAGAAGTTCTGCTGGAGTGAGCTCTAGGAATAATAGCCAATATGCCAGCCCTCTGATGCCCCTGCCTAGGAGACCTCTCCATGCTGCAGGCACTGATTGAGCCTCTGCTGGGGGCAAAGTGCTGCCCAGAGCCTGCTGTGTGCAGCGGCACTGTATCGGGCACCTACTGTGTGCCATGCAGCCGCACTGTGCTGGGCACCTACCATGTGCCGTGCAGCTGCACTGTGCTGTGCACTTACCGTGTGCCATGCAGCTGCGCTGTACTGGGCACCTATGTGCCATGCAGCTGCACTGTGCCAGGCACCTACCATGTGCCATGCAGCTGCACTATGCCGGGCACTTACCGTGTGCCATGCATCTGCACTGTACTGGGCACCTACTGTGTGCCATGCAGCTGCACTGTGCCGGGCACCTATGTACCATGCAATGCACTGTGCTGGGCACCTATGTACCATGCAATGCACTGTGCCGGGTACCTACTGTGTGCTGTGAAGCTGCACTGTGCTGGGCATCTACCATGTGCCATGCAGTGCACTCTGCCGGGCACCTACTGTGTGCCACGCAGCTGCACTGTGCTGGGTACCTAATGTGTGCAATACACTGCCAGTGCACACTGTCTTTCGGGCAGTGTTGGTCTTCCTCTTCATGTCAGCAGTGGCCAGCGCAATGCCTTGCACAAAGAGCTGGCAGAAGACAACAGTCTGCAGTCAGAACTCCTATCTGAGCCTCCCTGAGCCTCAGTTTCCTCACCTGTAAAATGAGGAGGAAGTGGGGCTGGATGATCTTGGATTCTGGCTCTGCCACATGCTACCTGTATGGAATGGCGAGGTGTATGGCTCTCCTGGGACCCAGTTTCCTCAGCTCTAAAATGAGGAAGTTGGACAAGATCATTTTCAAGGTTCCTTCCAGTTCCCCTGAGGAGGCGGAAGAAGAGGAGGGGGGAGGAGGAGACCTGCAGAGGATCCCCTGGGCCTGGCCCCATGGGCCGTCTTGACTCCCTCCCAGCCAGGAAGGCCAGGTCTGCCCGGGAAGCTGGACCTCTCCCCTTCTCCCTTTCCCATCTGGAGCCTGGTGGCTGCCAGGATCTCAGGCCTCTGCTCCACAAGCTGCTGAGGGAATCCCAGGCTTCTAGATTGAGAGGGGCTGTTGCTTTTGTCCTTCCTTCTGGAGGACCAAGGATGTCATGAGGGTGATGTGGATGGAGAAGTGGAGGGCACCAAGTGACCACCTGGGCAAACACCTTCCCTTTCTATGTGAGAAAACTGAGTCCCAGGGGAGTTTGGTTACTGTCCAGTGCCCCGTGTAGACCTGGGATGAGTGGGGTAGGCAGAAATCAGGGGTCACTGGATGCCCGCTTCGTGAACCTTGAGCTCCAAGCACTTGGGTCACAATGGAGTTGCCCACTTGGAGGGCAGAGAAGGAAGGCAGTGATATGGAGATGCTGGTACAGATTTAGAAATGGAGCGTGCCCGACGGCACACTCAAATTAAAAGTCTTTCCTTGTGCATCTTCTCCCAAAGGCCTGAAGGGCTGGTTAGAAATGACCAGAATGCCACTACTCTCCCAGGTAGGCCCCCAACCTTGCTGCCAATTACAGAGCCCACAAGCCAACCCTGGGTCCAGCACACTGCCTGAAAGGATGCTGTCATGGAAAGATCTGGGTCCTCATTAATGGGCGTCTAGAATTAGACAAGAATCCCTTGGAATGAAGAGATGCCAAGGGCACTCGAGCGTGGCCCTACACACTTCTAGAAAGCCGAGGTGGATGAATGGCCACACAACAAGGAATATTCTACCCCCCCACCCCTGGGGGGAAGGGGGAAACGAATCCAAAGTAAAGATGAAGCAGATTCTTAATTACTGAATTCTAATGTCCACCAGCCTAAACAGCTAGTCTCCAAGGAGAAGGGTGGTGGTCATTTTATATAAAATAAGTACACCTGTGAAATGATTTAGTGAATGTCTGGGCTTGGGACAACCAGCCCAGAGTATTATCTTTATCATTTCCCCAGTTTGGGAACTGATGAATAGAGGAGAATATAAAATACATTTGTGAGAGAATCCTTACCTGTCAAATTTTCCCCATCTGTCTTCTCAATTTACTCTTTCTTCTCCCCCTTTCTGGGTCCTTCGAAAAGAGAGTTCTCTTTTCAACTGTTTTCTTGTTTAAAGATCTTTCCTCCCATCCTCCTTTCTCTTCACCCTCCACATGTCTTGTTTCTCCTTACTCTGGGCTGCAAAGGGGGAGGGGGCTGGTGCCCCTTGTGTGTGTGTGTGTATGTGTGTGCGCGCATGAGAGAGAGAGAGAGAGAGAGAGAATGCTGTAAAAAAAAATCAATATTTCAGGAAAAAGAGCACGGTATAATGGGGTTCTGCTTGCTGATGTAACATTCAGGGTCCACATTTAGAGATTGAGGTCACTCAAGAAAACCATAATGTGTTTCCCTTTGTAAATTCTCTGTTTCAGAAATAGTGTCTATGTTTGCATGCCACAGTAGGAGTAACATTAAAGCAGTGCCGTGTGATGCAAGGTGGGGGGGGGGCACACGACTAAGAAAATAAGACAGTAATGAACAAAACAACAAAGAAAAAAATCTCGAAGTCTCTAAATTTTGGGTTTAAAAAAAAAACAGACATAAAATGACATTGGAAAAGTTGTTATTTTTCCCACTCCAAATTTCAAACATGGTGGGGGGGATCACCTTAGGAATTGATATCTTCCCATTCCAATTCAATCTAATCTGATCATTGTTGATTAAGCACCTACTATGTGCACATCCTAGGTTCCAGAGATATAAAGATAAAACAATCCTGATTTCAAGGAGCTGATACTAATGAGGAAGACTATGTGGATATGATAAATAGATCCAGAATGTCTATCTATCTAATCACATGAAAACAAAATCAGAATCCACAAGAGAGCTGCTAGCCTCTGAAAGGGATTAGAAAGGCCAGTTAGGCTGGGCCATTGAGAGCATGAAGGATAACACAGAAATACTATGTTACCTAGAAAGATGAGTGGGAGCCGGGTTGTAAAGGGTTTTAAATACCAGTTAGAGAAGTTTGCAGTTTGGAGGAAACAGTATAGTTTAAAATAATAAAACTAGAGTTATTGAGTGGGGATGGAGGTAAGGGTGAAGCGTAATATGTTCAGATGTGAGCAGATCTCTGAGTTCTCTGGTATGGAAAACTCTAGGTGAGGAATCTCCCTTCACTGATCCAAATGGGCAATTCACCTGTAATTTATTGTCTTAGAAGAGATGCCTAGGGATACTGAGAAGTCAAGTAAATTGCTCAGAGTTACACTAGTGTGTATCAGAGATAGTATTTGAATGTAGGTCGAGAAATGTGTTTATATACACATGTGTACATATACTACATATATGAATACATATGAATGTATAAATATATGTGTGTGTTTATCTGTTATACACATACATGTATATATATATACATATATGTGTGTGTCTATATCTCTATATCTCCCCACTCTGAGTTTGTCCCTCAGCTTGAACTCAAAATCTTGAGTTAGCTCTTCAGAGGGGGGCTACTACCTTGGTTTCAAAGAAGACACCCTCTGTAGATCTTCAGTCCTAAAAATATAGCCCCCATAAGCCCCCATTAGTGTGCTTTCCCTTAACAGTTAAGCCATTAGACAAAATTAGGTCAAAGTGAAGGCATTTACTAAGATGCCATATAAGAACAACAGCTGTAAAACATGCTTGTCATAAACCTTCACTCTCTCACTAATACACATGGGAAGAACAGGCACATCCTTGCACTATAATGTAGGGAATACATGTGGCAAAAGCACAACTCACAACTGTTACGTTCTAGGGCTTCAACGTCCTTTCTCTTCACTTGGATCTCCATGGAGCCTCGTCCTGGGAGCAGCATCTCAGCTAGCTGGGTTCCCGGGATCTGCTTTTCTACAAAGCACAAATTTCAAATGACAGCATTAGCTCTCTCTTGAGTACATAGGCACCTTTCTCTGCTGCCAGAAGTTTAGAAGCTACTGCCCTCCAAAGATTGCCTTTCCTTGTCCATTTCTGTCTGAAGTATCTGTCTCTGCTCCTGGTTGGATACAGTGTCTCCTACAGATGATCTCCCCTTCAAAACTGTATGGCTATGAGAGAGGAGAGAGAGAACAGAGAAATCCTCTCCTCTCCCCAACTCCGTGGGAGTATTCTCCACAGGCAGCTCCTGACCTTCTTCACTCACCCAAAGTCCTGAATTAGTCCATGGATTAGCTATTTAAAGCCCTGCAAAGGTGAGTCCATTTCATTTTTGCTCACTCAATGAGGTTTCTCCCTTCAATTCTGCTGTCAGAGAAAGATGTTCACATTTCATAAAGAGATCATTGAGTGTTAACGCTTTATTAACACACTGACACCTCATTATCTCTGTTATCTACTATTAGCTTTCAATGATCAAATATGCATAGGGGAAGGAACCAAATCCCCACATTCTCACATACACATACTTAGGTATACACACAAACATATGCATATACATATGTATATATATATATACACATATGTATACATATGTATGTATGCATATATTTTAAGGTACAGTGACAATCAAAGAGAAGGGATGTAGGAACCTCCAAAGCCCCCCTGTATCAGGCAGAGTATCTCCTCCACAGCATGACCCCCTGCTTAAAGACCAGAAGCAGTTTAAGGCTCCAGACTAGCACCCCAAATGAACATCAACCCAGAGCTCCAAGCTAAAAGTCTTGAAGGGGATTGTGCTGTATTTAACATGGTCAAAATGAGCAGATTTCCAAACACACATGAAGTAAACCTACTACTGACTGCAATGAGCCTCAGAAATGTTGATGACACCCAGGATCTCTCTGGTGGTGAGTTAGATTGGCCTGTTCACAGGCATCTGCCGAGTCATGTTTCTAGGACAGCATTCCCCCCATCTCCATGCCCTCTAACCCTCTAGAATCAGGGAATCATGATGTATGATCTCGATTCAGAGCCAGAAGGGACATTCAAAATCATCCAGTCCCCTCCTTTTACAGAGAAGGAAACTGAGACCCAGAGAGTAGCTTCCCCAAAGTCACAAAGCAAGTTAGTCAAAGACCTCAAAGATAATAAGATTTAGAGGTGAAAGGGCCTTTCATTTTACAGATAAGGAAACTGAGGCCCAAAGAGGAAATGTGATTCACTAATGGCTAAAATGGGTATGGTCGTGCTTAGGATACCAAACTGTAGAGTTGAAAAGGAGTTTAGAAATCATCTAGTCTAGTCACCTCTTATTTTACAGATGAGGAAACTGAGGCTGAGAGATGTAAGTGCTTTGTCAATGGTCGTCCAGGTGATTAGGAGTAGAGAAAGGCATTGAATCCAGGTCCTCCGAACCCAAACCAGCGCACGAGATTAAAGATGATGGTTGGGGAGGGAGAGCAGTGAAGTAAGAAAATCATTTATTTATTATTTGTCATCTTTCCCCTTCACTGTCTCCTGCTCCCTCTCCCCACCAAGTAACAATATAAAACAGCCCCTCGTGGCAAACATGCGTAGTTCTTCAAAGCAAATTCCCATGTCAGCCTTGTCCAAAAATGCTTGTCTCATGCTGGATTTCAAGCCCTTTACCACTTGGGCAGGGGGTGGCTGCCATGTTGAGATTCCTCTTCAGTCCCCTGGACATTTTTTTAATTTAGTAAGCAGAGTTCTAAAATCTTTCACAGTTGTTTTTCTCCATAATGTCACTGTGTAAACTCCATTAGTTCTCATTTTATTCTGCCTCAGTTCAAACACATTTTCCCATATTGGTTATTGCACAATCATATTCCATTACACGTATGTACCACAATTTGTTCAAACATTTCCCAAGAGATGACTTTCCAATTTTTAGTTTCCTATTTTTTGGCTGCTACAAAAAGAGCTGCTAGAAATATTTTTGTACTTCTGGGTTCAAGTCCTCATTCCTTGGTCACTTTGGGGTCTAGGTTTAGCAGTGCCATCATTGGGGCAAAGGGGATGTACAGGTTTAGTAACTTTGGGGGATAGTTTCGCATTGCTTTCCACAATGGTTGAACCAATTCATAGCTCCAATAACACATGGCTAATTTGCCCATTTTCCTGAAACCTCTCAGTCTCCTTTTTTGTCATCTTTGGCAATTTGATGGGTGGAAGATGAAATTTCAATGTTGCTGTTATTTGCATTTCTATATGTATTTGTGAGGGGCAGCTAGGTGGCACAATGGATAGAATGCTACACCTAGAGTCAGCAAGATTCATCTTTCTGAGTTCAAATACAGCCTCAGACACTTATTAGCTGTATGATCCTGGGCAAATCACTTAACCCTGTTTACCTCAGTTTTCTCATCTGTAAAATGAGCTAGAGAAGAAAATGGTAAACCACTTTGGTATCTCTGCCAAGAAAACCCCAAATGGAGTCACAAAGTGTCAAACATGACTAAAAAATAATTTGACAACAACAAAATGTATTAGTGATTTGGAGTATTTTTTATGTGGTTATTGATAGTTTAGACTTCTTCCTTTGAAAACTGCCTGTTCACTTCCTTTGACCATTTATCTATTGGGGAATGGCTCTTAGCCTCATAAATTTCAATTCCTTATATATCTTAGATATGAGACCTTTATCAGAGAAATTTATTGCAAAGATCCCCCAAGTTCCTTATTTCCTTTCTAATTTTAACTGTATTGAATTTCTTCATGCAAACACGTTCCAGTTTCATATAAACAAAATTGTCCAATTTATCATCTGTGATCCTCTATATCACTCGTCTATTTGTGAACTCTTCCCTATCCATAGATCTGAAAGATAGTTTCTTCCTTGCTTCTTTAATTTGCATAAGATGCCACCTTTTATGTGTAGGTCACATCCATCTGGAGCTTATCTTGATATGTGGTGTGAGATGTTGGGCTACATCCAATTTCTGCTACACTGTTTTCTGGTTTTTCCAACAGACTTTGTCAAATAGTTAGTCCTTAGCCAAGTAGTTGAGGTCTTTAGGTTTATGGAACGTGATACTATGTTTCCTTTCTTCTGTATGTTGTATACTTACTCTGTTTCACCGATTAAACTCTTATTTCTTAACTGGTACTATTTTTAAAAAGTAATTATGTCTTGTGTAGAACAGTTTGGTAACAATAGACTCCCTTGGGGGCCATTTCTCCCCCTATTAACCTTGACATTCTTGACCTTTTGGGGCTTCTACCCAGACTGACTTCTTGCATGAAAACTGAGTTGGCAACTTTCAACAAAGAGGAAATGGTAACATCATGGGGCCATCAGAGATAACAAAAAGCCAACTTGACTCAAATCCTATCTAGGCAAATTAAGATCAAATGCAAATGAGACTCATATGTCCCCCTGAGAGAATGTGGGTTCAAATCCTATCCCTTCACTTGTTACCTAGGGGACCTTCTCGGGGCTGACAGTTTTAAATTTCTAATGTTATTCTAGGACCATGCTTCTTTTTGGTGTGAAAAGGGAAGAACGAAAGGAGGTCCTGACGTCCAGATATGTGACTTCGTCCTGTTGGAAACTCCCACTGGGGAAACTCCAGTGGAAAATTCATAATCTTACAGAATTGCTGGGGTCCCTGAGAAGCTAAGTGACTTCCTGGGCTCACTCAGCCAGCATGGATAGAGGCACCCCCACCACACTGACCCTCAGCCCCCTGCTGCCTGTTAATATATATATATATATATATATATATATACATATATGTATATCTTTACAACAGCCAAAGTTAGACCCTCAGAGGAACAGAAAACCATAGATTTAGCCGTGGAAGGGACCTCAAAGGTCTTTAGTCCCATCTTTCCATTTTTACAGGGAAAGGAGAGGAGGACCAGAGAGATTCAGTAACTTGCTTGTGGTCACATAGTTAGGAAGAGTCAATACCAGCATTTGAACCAACTCTGACTCCAAATCCAATGACCTTTCCACAAGGGAAGTGGATTAATCAGATAGACAGAACACCCAGTAAAATCAAACCTTGAAACCATCCCCTCCCCCTCATTCCAGAGAGAAATCTAGAAGAGTAAATTAGATAGGAATGAGTCACAAGTCAAGCAGAATGAGACTGCTAAGGTAGACCAAAAAAAAAAAAAAGCAGCTGAAAATCCTGCCCGGCAAGTCTGAATTTATTTAGGGTGTTTGTTTAGTTTAATTGGACATGAGAGGTGGGTTTTTTCTTCCTCCAAAAGACAGTTTATTCCTGAAGGCAGCAGGACAAACATGGGCCTCCCATTGCTTGTGGACACTCTGAACAGATCGTGGCCGCAGGGCCAGTGATTGTGGGAAACATGCTTCCTAAATGTTTTATCCTCTAGCTGAAATGCGGAGGATCCTGCAGAGAGCACTTGTTTAAAATCAGGAGGGCACACAGAGACAGCCAAAGGTACCATATTCCCACTGTTTTCGATGGTGATTGGCACTCACAGGCTGCTGTGTCTCAAAGTCTCAAAGGGGTAGGAAACCTCTGTGAGAGACAGAGAGAGAAGAAGGGTAAATTCAAAGTCTTTCCATCCGAATTATGGTATTATTCTCCAAAAGGCACCAGTGTGGCCAAGCTTAGCTATTTTATACCCCAAACTTCCTGAATGTCCTAACACCAAGTTCAGAATCATTTCAGTCTTCAGATTTAATCATCAAATGCTGTCAGGCATCGTGAGGCAGCGGTAGAGTGCTTGACTAGGAATCAGGAAGTCTTGGGTTCAAATTCTGCCTACAGGTTGTATGAGGTTGAGCGCATCATTTTCCCTGCTTGAGACTCAGTTTCCTCATCTATAAAATGAAAGAATTTTTCCAAGTAGGAAAAGGACCCATATGTACAAAAATATTTATAATAGGTCTCTTTGTGGTGGCAAAGAATTGGAAACTAAGGGCATGTGTATCATTTGCGGAATGGTTGAACAAATTGTGGCATGTGAATGTAATGGAAAACCGTAAGAAATGATTAAAGGGGAGGTTTCAGAGGAATTTGTGTGAACTCATGTGGGGTGAAGGGAACAGAACCAGGGGAAAAATTTATCCAATAACAATAATATTATAAAGCAAAGAACTGGGATCCATGCAATGCCTAACCACGATTCTAGACGACTGATGATAAAGAATGCTATCCACCACCTGAGAGAAAGAGAGAGGAGGGACCCAATAAACAGAAGGAGAAAGACATTTTCTGCATGTGGCCAATGTGGGGATTTGTTTTGCTTGACTATACATATTTGTTACAACGGTTGTATTTCCTTTTTCTTTTTTTCTTTCCAGTGGAGACATGAGGAGGTGGGAAAGAGAGGAAATAAATGCTTGTTAATTGAAAAAAAAAGGAGGCTAGGGTGCTTGAACTGGCCTTTGAGATTTAAATCTATGATTCTGATCTGCAAAATGGGAATAATAATAATAATAATAGTAATAATGCTTCACATTACTATGAGGCATTAATAAGCACCTTCTATACATTATCTCAACTGATCTCAAATATTCTGTGAGGTGACTGATAGTATTGTCCCCATTCTTCAGAAGAGGAAACTGAGGCTCAGAGAGCTTAAAGTCACCCCAGATGTTTGTTTTGAGGTCCTAAAGATAAACCACCTGTTGTAAGTTTTGTCAGTGTTTAAAGTATTTCATTAACTTTAAAGCACTCTACAAATTCCCATTATTATTAAAATACATCTCCTGAAGCCAAACATTAACCCTTTCTCCTCCACTTCCAAACTAGCAATACTTAAAAAAAACCCCTAAACTGGATAATTTCCTCTTCCACCTTCAGAGTCTAAATTCTTGGGAACTTTTGTCCCCTAAAAATTAATAATAAATTCCTAGGGGGAAAAAATCTGACTCCCTTTTCTATCTAACAGCTTTGGAGTCATTCTGTTAAGAGAGGACAGCTATGGAGGCTTGCTTAGCACTCAGGATTTTCATGGGAAGGTGAGTGGCGACCTCACTGTCACAAAGGGCTTGAACCCATTTGTCCGACATCTCTTTCCACCTTTATTCTCCTCCCCACCAGTCCTTCAGTCACCATCTCTTCTTTATCTCCCCTCCCCCCATTTCCTCGCTGTTCCCCAAGGTTGGCTTTCCAAGTACATGCCAAGGCTCAGCGTGGGTACTCCCTCTTAGGGAAGCTGTCCGTGGTCCCCATCCCCAAGCCACCCAAATTATTAATGCTTGTTCCCTCTTCAAATCATCTTGTATTTACTTATCCATTTCCATATGTCAATATCCAGAAAGGCAGCATGATGTAACTTAAAGGATAGCTGGCCTCCAGGACCTGAGTTCAAATACTGTTTCTGATACTTACTAACTGTGTGATGCTGGCAAGTCACATAACCTCTCAGGGAACTAGGTGATCCTATTGTTCTAAGCTGTAAAGAAGGTGCCAACCTACACTGGCAGAAGGTGTTTCCTCATCTGGGAGTTCCTCTATTAATGAAATCATAGCTCCAGCCCGTATCCTCCCTTTCAGTAAGATAATAATCTCCTTCTGGCCAGAGTCTAGTTTTCTCGTTTTGGGGCCTTCCCCCCCCCCCAGCTCTCAGCAGGGTGTTTGGTACAGAGAAGATTGTTAATAAAAATGCTTGCTGTATCGACAAGTTGGATTGACAAGTAACTTGCTCTGGATCTCAGGGCCAACAGGACAGGACTGGAACCCAGATCTTGTGCTTCCAACTCTGGTGCTTTCCGAGTGAGACAAGCAATAATTAGCTTGTTTATTTAAATTTAATTAGATTAGCATTTAGACGGAAATATGTTGAATTTGTCAAACAGTGAAATGAATGCCATTCTGGTTTCCTTTGCCCCAGACACCAACCCTTTACTGCAGTTTCCTAGTCTTTCTAGGAATTCTGCAGCGCAGTTAGTATCAGGTCTCTTTAAAAGGGGGAAGAGACAGGAGAGTGTGTTTCTAGACCCCTCTGACCTCCGGCGGGGTGACTTTTCCTTCTGATGTTGCTGTTTTATTTCCCCGTATGGTGTTCATTGCACTGTAAGAGGTTCACCTTTGCAAGTAATGGTGTTTTGGAGCTGATAGGAACCTTGGCGATCATTTAGAAGCCAAAGCACACCTCTGAAAAATAAGCATGCCCATGAAACATGGGCCCTGAGAAGTAAAGGGACCAAGGGCACACAACCACCTGGTGGCAGAGCCTGGGCTTGGCCTCCCAGGATTGGTGCTTCTCTTCCATAATCAACAAATACCCTGTAAAAGTCCCACATAATTCAGCAGAAAGCGGGGATAATTCTGCAGTGGGTTCAATTTTGTTCTCTAAATGTGGGCTGTTCCTGGGGTCAATGCCAATCTCCGGGCTTCTTGTTGCTTTTGGCTGATTAGATTTCACAGAATCTGATTTTTAGAACTGAAATGAACCTTACTGATAATGCAGTTCTATTCTTAGAATCATTCTTGACTCTTCCCCCTTTCTGCCACTGGTTCCCTCCACCCCTCTCACATGGAGTCAGTCGCCAAGTCCTGCCCATTCTGCCTCTATGACATCTCTCGAAAGAATCTGTCCCTTTGCTCACTTGCCCCGATAGTTCTGGCCCTCATGACCTCTCGTCTACAATAATAAACTTCTCATGGGTCTCCCTGCTTCCAGTTTCTCCCTTCCTTCGCTTTTCATTCCCCTAGCTGTTAAGATCATTGTCTTAGGCAAAGACCCATTCCTCTCACCATCCTACTCAGAACATTTAGTGGTTCTCTATTGCCTCTAGAATTAAATAAAATCTCTTCTGCCCTACACCTAGGATCCTCCACTATGTGACTGTAATTTATTTTTCTAATAAATTGTATGGGAGGGGGCAGCTAGGTGGTGCAGTGGATACAGCACTGGCCCTGAAGTCAGGAGGACCTGAATTCAAATACAGCCTCAGACCGAACACTTGACACTTACTAGCTGTGTGATCCTAGGCAAGTCACTTACCCCAATTGCCTAAAATAAATAAACAAACAAACAAACAGATAAATAAATAAATAAATAGATCAATAAATGAATGAATGAATAAATAAATAAATAAATGGGAGAAAGAATGTTAGATTTAGGTCAATTTGGGTTCAAATCCTGGTTTTGCCACTTACTACCTCTATGAGTTTGGAAAAAGTCACCTCACTGGGCCTCAGTTTCCTCAACATGAACCAAGGGATCTAGATGACCTTAAAGGTCCCTTCCATCTCAGAATCTATGATCCTATGTTCCAATTTTCACATCACTCTTCTTCAATAGCTCCAAGTTCCAGCCAAACTGAACAACTCAACCCAGGGAGAAATTTAGGAAGGAAACAAGTCTATATGCAGAAAAGTAAAGGGATTGGTGTAGCCATGTTCAGGGGTCCCCTTTGGTATGTGCTGCTTGCCCCAGCTTTGTTTGTAACTAAAGAACTCCCTACACCCATGTGGAGTCCCCCATCCACATGGGGATTCCCCCCACTGCCTTAGATTCCCATGAACTTCATTTCTCCAGAGGCTCCTGGGATGGTGAATAAATGGATGAATGGATGGATGGATAGATGAAGATGGCCCACGACATGGATGGCTAGCTTCTAGAAGATCTCTCCTTGAACCAGGAAGAAGCTCAAGTACAAGCAGAATTATTTATTCTAATGGTGGCCGTCCTTCATAACTAAAGAAGTAATTTAGGGATCTGGCCAGAGTAAGGATATGTGTGAGATTTAAGGCTGCTTTCAAGAAAGAAGTGAGGTTCACATCTGTCCCATGGGCACCAACCTTGTTTCTTCTCTGGTTTCTGCTGGAGGTGGTATGGATGAAGTATCAAAAGACCCAGCTTTTCATTCCAGCTCTTCTGCTAACTGGCAGTGCTAAACGCTGTGAGCCTCAGTTTACCAATCTGTAAAATGAAGATAATGATTTCTGCCTTGCCCACGTGGAAGTGACATTGTAAGAATCAGGCAGATAGTCCTAGAAAGCAATTTAGAATGATACCTGAAAAGTTACTAACCTGCTCAAAATACCAAAAGTGGGCTTGTTAAAATGTCAGACACATATAGCAGCAATTTCTGTAACGGCAAAAACAAAACAAAAAACCTGGAAACGAAGTGGGCCTCTATAAATGAAGGAACAGCAAACAAACTGGGGCATAGGAAAATCATGGAGTAAGGTACCTTCATAAGGAAGAGAGCAAATGAGGAATTCAGGGAATGTGGGAAGACCTCTATGAAAGGACGCAGAGGGAAGAAAATGGAATCAGGAGAACAATACATACAATGACCACCACAATATGGATTCAAACAGCTCAAAAAGACAGCGGAACCAAAGGGCAACGGCCAGTCTTGGTCCTAGTTGACAGACGATAAAGCAGACGTCTCGCTTTAGAAAGGTGGGGGCCTACAGATATGGAAAGCTGTATGCACTGTGAGATGTGTTAGCTGTGTTGGTTGGTTTTGTGGAATTTTTTCTTTGTTTCAAAGAAGGGTATCTTGTTCAGGTAGCATATTGGAAAATGACAAGGTAGTGATCATTTTTTTGAAAGATCAAGATAGGATAAAATAGAAGTTCTTATCCCTTCATAATTTGGCTCCAACCTATCTTTCAAGTCTTATTTCACACACCTGCTCCTCTGCCCTGGCTCCAGCTGACCTTCTGCTTGGCACATTCCTCATGCTTCTCCCAACACAGCCTCTCATCTTCCTTCTCTTCTTCCTCCAAGTTTCGGTCAGGTGCTGCCCCCTCTATGAAGTCTTCCCTGCTTTCCCTCAGTTGTGAGGCCACTCCCTTCCATAAATTCCTTCTATTTGTCTAATTATTTATTGACCCCCCAGTAGAACGGAAGCTCTTTGAGGACGCTTCATTTTGTCTTTGTAGCTATCTCCAGAGACTCCATAAAAGTTTGGTTAATTGAATTAAATGATTAAGTACACGTGAAAGTGCTTTGTAAGTAAATGTAAAGTATTTTTATTATTATCGTCATCTTTGGCCATATTTCCGAATCAAGTTGCTGCTACCCATTCAGACCCTCCATGTAGCTCCAGGGCTCTGTGATGGAGAGCTGAACAGCGTGGCTGCACCAGGAGTCGTGAAGGAAGATGGGGAAGAGGTTTGAAATTTGGGGATGGCAGAGCGATCATCTCCTTCCTTCTCTGCCCTGGCAAGAAACTCTGCCTTGGCTAGGGAAAAGGAGTTACTGACAACCATTTGAGCCTAGAAATGTTTTTGTTAACATTTGAACAGGGTTTCCTGTTCAGTCGATATGACTTTAAGACCACATGGAACCAAACCAACATCCTGAGTAAGGACGTTTTAAAGTGGAAATCTACAGGCAGGGTCTCCATGGAAACGATCTGCAAATAGCCATTTAACATGGTCCTAACTTTCAGTGGGGACCATCAGCTTGGGAAGGACCTTGAGATGGGAAAAAGGAAACACAAAGATGCTCCTCTCCATCTTCCTCCCTATAAAGTGACTCTCTTTTGCTCATAGTTCTCAGAGATTGATGGGGATGGAGGACAAGTCTACAAGTCCATTCTCATCCTCCCCCAGCAATCTGACTAGTCTAGACCAGCCTACTGCCACTTATAGACAGGTAGGACCCCAAACAGGGGTCTTCACTCTCCCAGGAATGCAGAAAACAGAACTCATCTCCCCTGGGTCAGAGCCTGAGATGCCTACCCAATGCAACATACACACAGTCACATACTGCCAGCTTGGACTGACCACCAGATGCCACAAGGGCAATTTCTCAGAGTACCAAGTCCTCTGTGAGCTTACATGTGAAATCACTGCTGTACATGAGCTCCTCATGTTAAAGAACCTTTAGCAAGGCTGGGGAAGGGAATGATCAGAATCACCAGCACGAAAAGGAGCCTTTGCAGTTTTGTGGCGTTAAAAAAAAATTAGAGCAAAAGCCATAACTAGGACAAGGCAACTGAGCTTTTGCCCCATGGCATCAAAATTCAGAGGGAACAAACGTGGAGCATTTGCATTCCCTCAGAATCACAGAAACCACAGAAACAGCACATGTCCTCTCCTGCTTAAATGAATTTGTCTTAATTGTCTGCTAAGGGTGCAAGGTTTCATCATCAATCTTGTAAAGTCATACTTGGTCCCTAAGATGTGATCAGTACATTTTAAAGTGTACCAAGGACTTTACACCCACCCCATCTCATTTCAGCTTCACAACAGCCCTGCAAGGTAAAGTGTTGCAGGTAATATCCGCATGTTGCAGATGAGGAAACTGAGGCTGAAGAGAGACTCAGTGACTTTCCTGGGGCCAACAGCGAATAAATGCTCTAGATCTGAAGGTGTTCCTTCCCTATGCAGAGTCCAGGGCTCAATCCGCCAGCCACACTGTAAATTATTACTCTTACTGGGGAAGAGAGCCCTCAGAATATTTCCATGAAAGCTTAGCTTGATCTCCATTCCCACCACTTTTACGTAGGGTATCACTCCCCTACAGTTGGTGCTGATTTGGCCACCTTTCCAAGGGTAATATTTTCTTTAAGATAAACGAGTCTAACAATTTCACCCAGAATTTCAGGCTCCATCATACTTTCCTTCAGTATCAGACATGAGTTTCTTCTGGTCCCACCTATTTTTATACTGTTTTTAAAAAAGTGCTCTGGCCAGTACAAACAACTGAAAGAGCAGCAGCCTGCTGTGGAGGATAGAATTCTGGAGTCAAGGAGATGTGGGTTCAAATCCTACCCCCAACATTTACTAACTGTATGGCCTTGGGTAAGCCATTCATTCACTGCTCATGGGTGAAAGGAGGGGTAACATCTCTGAAGTACCTACATTACCAGGTTGTGATGAAGATCATAGCAGCTAATTAATCCAGGGTGCAAAAGTGGCTGACTTCATGAGCTTTAGAAGGCAGAAGGATTTGGACTTCCCACTGGCCTGGTGGTGGTGTCAGAAGGAGCTGACATCTAAGCCTGCATGGGGAAGTGGGGACATCTGAAACATACCAAGGAAGGGCAGCTTCCGGCCTCTACAAGGGCACAGACCTCCAGAGCTCAGCAGAGAGAGAGAACAAAGGGGAATGCCATCAGGATTCTACACAGGGAGAAAAGGACTTGCAATACGCAGGGGCCATGAGCCACCTTCGGTCGCACGTGCACCCCGGGTTTCAGCCGACTCCTCCCAGGGACCTTCTGTGTACAAGGGGAGGGGGCGTCACAGATTTGAGGGGAGGGAGGATGTTTTGTGCCAATTGTTCTTAGTAAATCCCCCCTTTCTAAAAATTAATTAAGTCTGGGTGACTGGTAGTCAATGGAGTACACATTCAATGGGGGCTCAGGAGCTATAGTACTAGCGGGAAAAATCTAACCCTTTAGGACTATCCCCAGAATCCTCAAAGGAAAAATAGTCAGCCACCTTCTGGGAACCTAAGGTGTCAAAGCAGTGGGGGCTGGGAATTAGTCAGCTACAAAAGAATTATAGATTTAGTTGGGAATCTAGTCTGGTCAGCCCCATAGGTCCAACCTCCCTGGAGGCCAGAGCATGACTGCAAGAGGGCCATGGCTTGACACCAAGGGGTGTGATCAACCAGCTGGAGAGTGGGAAGACGGATTGACCCTCACCTTCCCCATGCTGTCCAGCCATGGGTTTGTCTTTAACACAAACACAGCCCCCTTCACCCATTACAGCTCAGCACACTTTTCTCCACTCCCCTCACAGTTGTTCAAGCTCTCAACATCCCCTTTGGAATTCACAGCAGCTACAAAGGGACCATTGGGAAAATCGGACCTTCTCCTTTTCCAATATGGAAAAAAAAAATTGCAATAGGAGTAGTCAATCTAAAAAGTCTCGAGACCCCGATCTAGGCCAACCCCTCCTTTCAGAGATGAGGCATCCAAACCTGGAGCTGATAAATAACACTCAGCAAGAACGCATTACTGAGCTGGACCTCAGTGTCGGCCCCTGTGACGCCAGCCTACCACCCCTCTTCTCTCTGCAGTGAGGGATTCGCCAACTTTAAAGTGGCTTGTAAATCTAGCTATTACTGCCCCTACTGAGAAGAAGCTTCCTTCCATCCAGGACCTCGTTCCACATTAGCGTCTCCTCTGATGCACTGATTGAGCCCCAGATCACTGACTCCAAGCAGCTGGGTGATGCAGTGGTTAGAGCACCAGGCCTGGAGTCAGGAAGACCTGAGTTCAAATCCAGCCTCAGACATTTACTAGCTGTGTGACCCTGGAAAAGTCACTTTACCCTGTTTGCCTGTTTCCTCCTCTATAAAAATGAGCTGTAGAAGGAAATGGCAAATCACTCCAGTATCTCTGCCAAGAAAACCCCAAATGGGGTCACGAACAGTCGGATATGACTGAAATGACTAAACAACAACAACAACGTCTGACTCCAGTATCCTCAGATGCAAAGCATCATGGCACCATTTGTAACCATTGCTCTGGCCCCTGGCCACGATATTAACTTTTTCAGGAAAGGAGGCATCTTTCATAAGAAATGACAAAAAGAAGCCTACAAAGACACAAGGAAAATGCCTAAGAAGAGGCGGCACAGGAAGAAGAACAGACCAAAATGCAGCATCACGGTCAGCCCTTAAAGAGCCGCCAATTTGCCAGGTGCTTTATTATCTCACTTCAGGTGAACAATCACCCTGTTGGGCGCACACTACAAATATTGTCATCCCTTTTTCTAGATGAAGAAACAGACTGGGAGAGATTAAATGACTTGCCCAAAGATATACAGTTGGTGAACATTAAGAAAAGGAATGAGGTCCGGATCAAGGGCACCTTCCTATACAATCATCATAGCTCACATTTAGATAACAACAACAAATAATAACTAACATTTATATAACATTGACTATGTTCTAGGCACCATGCCAAGAACTTAACAAATATCTCATTTGATCCTCACCACACCCTGAAAGTAGGTGCTCTTATCCCATTTTACAGTTGAGGAAACTGAGGCAGATAGTAGTTAAGTGACTTGCCCAGGGTAACACAGCAAGCGTCTGAGGCAAGATTTGAACTTAGGACTTCCTGGCTCAAGGTTGGCACACTCTATCTGCCATACCACCTGGATGCCTCTAGATAGAGTTTACAAAGTACTTTGCATTCATTATTTCATTTGACCTTCACTACGTGATGAGACAGATGCTATAGTTATCTCTAACTCACAGATGAGAAAATTGAGGTTCAGAGAGACTGCATGTTTTCCACAGCCAGTATGTGTCAGAGGCGGGATTCTAATCCAGCACCTCAAGCTTGGTACACTTTCTGCAATATCACATTGCCTTTCCAATTCATCTTCACTATCACTGAAATCCTTTCCAGTTTTTAATCAATGTTCCTATGGAAAAATCATCAAAATAATAACACTAGCATCAACAAGGTCTGGAGGAAACATTTCCGAAGGGGATAGGGAGGCAAATGGGGACTCTTTCCTTCTCATTAAAGTTAATTCGGTTATTTTTAGACCAATTTGTTCAATAACTGGTTTAGAGTCTTATATGCAATCTTTAAAAAAAATTCTTATTATGCTTATTTGGTCGCCAGTTTCTAAGTTGAAAAGAAATAAAATAAAACCAAAAAATACATGATAAGGGCACCTTTTAACCCAACCCCATTCAATGACATCAGAAAATGACACATAGGCTGAGGCGCAGAACTTGTGATTGCCATGTGCTTTTTCAGCGTTGGCACCATTTGGTTCACTGTCTGGATGGTGACTCTACTCTTTACATCATATAGCTGAGCTAGCTCTAGGCAAAAGTCCCACTGCAGGAACATGTGGACAACATGTGGACGTGCACAGAAAATTGGGTATGTTTGATGTGCATCAAATATATAACAAAGCCACAGAAATCCCTACCTGGATAATTATGACATTCAGAGATGCACAGACCCAATTTTCTGTGCATGAACACATTCCTGCTCCAAACACAAACACATCCCCTTAGCCTAGAGTTTCTCCTGCACAAACACCCCATAAGATAGCGTCCTGGGGTCTCTACCCATAATTCCTCTGCTCCACTACATTCTGTTTAAGACATCTGATCTGAGGGCCAAGTCCAAGCTATTTGCCTCCAATACCTTTCGTGATGCTTGCCCTTGGCACAAAAATTGTTAGTTACAACTCTGATGGCATTGCTTTGAGTGTGGGCTCATGTAACCCTAACAGGGTGGAACTGCTATCATCCACAGTAGACTTTAGAAGTATGGTACGACTTCTTTTGGGCTACATTAACTAGAGTTAAGCAATTAAATTCATTTAAAAATTTTTAATTAATTTTTTAAAATTTTCAAACAAAGGTCCACTTTCTCTTCTTCTCACTTTTCCCCTTCCATTGAGAAAGCAAAAAAGGGGGGGGGGAACTTGTTATAAACATGTATACTCAAAGCAGAACAAATTCCCATGTCGTCCAACACGCTGAAATCAAGCAAACAATTATTAAGTACCAATGATGCTCAAGTCTAAACTTAAAACAATAGACTTGGTTTCAGTTGCAAGTAATAATTGTTGACACCACCGTGTTTGAAGGATGTCACACTTTGAATGTGACTCGAAGCATGCCTTGGAATTTTGAAAAACCAGACACGACCTAAACATTCAAAGGCAGGACAATTGTTAACTAAGTTAAGAACCGTGAATATAATGGGATAATACAACTCGATTAAAACTGACATTCAGAGAGACTGCATGTTTTCCACAGCCAGTATGTGTCAGAGGCAGGATTCTAATCCAGCACCTCAAGCTTGGTACACTTTCTGCAATATCAGAAAAGGGCAGCTAGGTGGCGCAGTGGATAGAGTGTTGACCCTGAAGTCAGGAGGACCTGAGTTCAAATCCGGCCTCAGATCAAACACTTGACACTTGATACTAGCTGTGTGACCCTGGGCAAGTCACTTAAGCCCAATTGCCTAAAAATAAAAAAATTAAAAACTGAAAAAAAAACCTGACAAGTATAACATATCCAGGGACATCTGGAAAGACCTTTATGAAACCAGGCAAAGGGAAAAAAGCAGGACCGGCTGAGTCCTAGATGCACTCCTTGTGATCATGGAAGAGGAAATAGGAGGGGGCTGGGCTGGGCAAAGGGTCTTGATGAGAATCTCTCCCTCGCCCCCAGACGCCCTTGTCTCTATCGGGTATAAGCTCCCATGTGTGTTTTGTCTTCCCGAATGGAATCTTCGCTTCCTCAGAGGAGAGGTTATTTTTTCCTTCGTATTTGTACTCCCAGTGCCTAGCTCACTGTCTGGCACACAGTAAGGAATGAATCAATCAATCAGTGAAAAAACATGTAGCGAGCACTTACTACATGCTCAGGTACCATGCCAGGCTCTTGGGCTACAAACAAAAAGCTCCTGTCCTCAGGAAGCTTACGCGTTCATGGGGGACTCAAGATGTGCAGGGCAATGGCTGCCGGGGAGGGATGCCACACAAATAGTGAGTGGAGTCAAAGGGGAATAAATTGAATTTACACTTTACACTTTCCAATAGCAATGGCTTTATTAATTTGATTATGGTTGGAAGGTGGGGGGACATGGAGGGAGAGCCAGGAACTGGAAGTTGTCTTTGCCATCCTGGGTGGTGAGAACATGATGTGGGGTGGGGATAAAGTGAAGCTGCTGGACCCCCCAGATAGAGAGGACCATGGGAGGCCTTCGCAAACAGGAGAGCACGGGTGCCAGGACCAAGTCTGACAGGCCACCCTCTCTGGACCCAGGAAGCTTGTTTGTTGATTTATTTTTAAAATAATTGTTGTTGCCTTTTGTGTTTGTGTGGCCTGTTTCCCTGATTGATTAATGAGGACTTAGCCTGTAATACTATTATGATGGTTTATTCATTGAGTTAATTAATATAAAACTAAGCTGTTGCTAAGCAAGCTTAATTAGCTGTATTGATGTCCCATGTTACTCTTTTAACAAAATGTTTTTAAATCAATATCTTTTAAAATTGATGTTTCCCTGCTCCCTAAGAAGAATGCCCATTTCTATCACATTGATGTTTTATAAAGTGCTTTCTTCAGAAAGGCCCTCTGATATAGGGAGGATAAATATCATATGCTCACTTTATAGATGATGAAAGTGAGGTTCAGAGAGGTGAAGACATTTTTCCAAGTCACATAACTAGTAAGTGTTAAAGGTGGAATCTGGACCGTGCCTCCTGAGTCCAGGTTCCAACATTATTTTTTTTTTAATTAATTAATTTATTTTTAGTTTTCAACATTCATTTTCATAAGCTTTTGAGTTTCAGGTTCCAACATTATTGCCACTACGGACTTGATGAGGTTTTAAATGTAAACAAGAAGGTTTATATCCTGTGATCTCTTTAGGAGATGTAAAGATCTTTGACTGCGTCAGGAAATAAAGCAGTGTGATGGGCTGAGAGAATCAGTCACACTCACTGAGGCTGTGTGTTGAAGAGTGTCAGTCCATCAGTGAGCTCAGTCCAGAGTGGTCCAGCCAGGGTGGAAGATTTCATTTCTAGAGTTGAGGGTTCTAGTTGGAGCCAAGCCCCTGAGAGGGAGCCCCTCAAGGGACAGATAACAAAAGTTTCTCCCTTTCCTCCTTCGTCTTCCAATGACCATGCTATCAGAAAGAAGGGACCAATAAGAAACAGTGCATCCAAAGCAGAGAAACACACCAAGGACAAACATAGACACTGATACATGAGAACAGCCACCCAAGAGAGGAAGCAGCTTCACAGAATTTGACCCCCATCCTCGCCTCCTGTGATGGAGAGAATACTGGCCTCTAGATAGGGACTCATCCAGGAGCCCATCAGAGAGCTCCACAAAGGGAGAAAAGGATCCCTGGGGCCAGGCCTTTTGAGGTACTCTTTGTCCCACATGTTCCCTACACGGAGACCTCACTACCTTTGTACTTTAACTTTGAGCCCACCCTCCCCAAGCCAGAAGAAGAGCATGCCCCTGGTTTGGTTGCATGTTTTGAATCCATTGTTCTCACTGTACAACCTTAGCAAATGCTCTTTTCCAAAAACTAGTTGATGCTATTAGCTGATAATCCTTGGGCAGAACCCTGGGTGGGGGCTCATGAGTAAAGGCACTATAAACCCTAACTTTTCATGGTTACCTCTCGAATCCTAAAGGAAGAAGTAGTCAGTTGTCATCTAGTGATGTAGACAATGCTAGTGGGAATTGGGAAATGAGTCCCCAAGGGCCGCTACATTTTGTTTCTGAGATTGGCATAAAAATTTGAATAAATCATAGAATCCCAGAGGTGGGAAGAAGGAACTGCCCGGCCCTCTGGTCCAGCCTTTACCTAAGCAAGAACAACCTCCCATCCCCTTATAACACTGCTATCAAGTGGGCCTTCATTTGAAGACCTTGAACCCCAACCTCCCAAGACAGCCCATTCCACTGTGAAATACTTGCAGACATTAGGAAGTCGCCCTCGCTTCAACCCTTAATTTACCTCTTTCCAACTTCTTCCTATCCCACCTAGTTCTTCTCCAGGCCTAATCCCTTCTCCGTGTGACAGCCCCTCATACCCCTCGTGAGGACAACAATTACGTTCCCTCTTCTAAACTACAGTCCTTCAAGCACTCAGTGCTCTCCTCTTCAGGTAAAACATTCTCAGTTCCTTCAGCCAACCATCAGATGGCATGATGCTCCTTGACCATCCCGGTTGCCCTCTTCTGGACACTTTCCAGCATGTCACGGTCCTTCCTAAAATGTGCATCCAGACAGAATGGAATGCAATGCTCCAGATGTGGGATGACCAGGGGATAAACTCGTTCTGGCCTTTGACTGATGAGCTCTCCCCAAAACCTCTATGTTGAGGGAGTGCCCAGTCCAGCCATGTACTTGCCTTCCCTTCCCCCCTGACTCTCTGGACTTCTCCACAACCCCCACCCTTTTTAGTTCCCTTTCTTCCCCATTGTGAACCCCATATGTTGTCTTCCCCCATTAGAATGTAATCTCTTCAAGGGCGGGGTCCGTCTTTCTTTCTGCTTATAGTTGTCTTCCCAGCATTTATTGCTGGCACCTAGCAAGCCTTTAATAAATGTTTGTTGACTTGGCTATGGTAACTGTCTATGAAAAAGGAAAAATCGGGCAGCACTTTCTGGGAGTTGAGGGCACCTATCAGGAAATAATTTAGTGCCCTATGAGTTCCGTGCTCACGTCTATCTCCAACAAATGAGTCCAATGAAGGAAGGCTCATTCCTCTTTCACAAGGAGCTCATTGAATTGGGTTTTATGCCCAGATCATTTATTATATGGGCAATATTCTTGAACTAATAGAAGTCACTCCCAAGTTAAAAAAAACAAAACTGTCCTTATTTTAAGACCCAACAGCCCTTCAAAGAACAGATGTCCTCCTGATTCCTATTATTACAGAGAATCTCTCATTTTCGAATAGATTATGTTCTAAAAGTTTGGAATTTAGAGTACATTTTGCCATAGAAACAATGTTATAATTGGTAGTTTGGTTCCCAGGCTGGCCAGCAAAAGCTTAGCCAGTGTCTAATGCAGCAAAAACTCTGTTCATTTGGAGTCAAGAGAAAACAGGGCTGGCTTTGGAGTCAAGGGCCCTGGGTTCAAATTCTCAATGAATTCTTTATTACGTGTGTGATCTTGGGCCAGTTCACTTCTCTGTGCCCCTCGGTTTTCTTCATCTTTGAAATTAGGAGGTTGGACTATACGACTTTTAAGGTCCCTTTCAGCCATAGATCCTATGCAATGATGAATAATAGAAAATGACATTGTCACGATACTAGTAATGAAATAAAAACGCATACAATAAAATATTAGTAATTAAATAAAAATTAATAAAATAAAGTATTAGCAATTAAAAATAAGAAATGGGTGTTGTAATCATAAGCTTAGGAGGCATCTTAGACACTGTCTAGTTCATCCCCTTCATTTTAAGGATGTTAAGGAGGACAGTGAACTGGCCCTGAGGAAAGCCCCTCCCCACATACAACCCAGCACCTCCAATACTGCCAAGTTCTTCCTTGGGCTTGTTGAAATTCCAAGGTAATTTGCATGGCTCTCACACAAACTGCCAGAGACATGATGGGTGTTGAAAGGAATTTACTCACCCTAAGCTAAATACCAAGTGAGTCTGGAGGAATTCCCAGAAGGCATGGGAATCTGTGAAAGAGTGATACTGCCTGGACAACTCAAGGGCCTAGTAGCTTGGCCCTGGTTCCATTGGATAAGCATTTATTAAGCACCTACTGTGGGCTTGGCATTTTGCTAGGCACAAGCATTTACTAATAGCCCCTGCCCTCCAGAAGCCTACATGGTGGTGGGGATTGGGGAGGTGGGGTAGACGCACAAGGGGTGGAACTGGAACTCATACACCAATGAACTCATAATGACTTAGAGCTTTTACACTAACACGTGAGGAGAGTTGGGAAAGGTTCCATGTGGCTGAGCCTAGAAGGCAACGTCCCAGCATCAGGCTGCTCATTGCCACATCTTTCAAGTTACTCCTTCTCTCTGTCCTCAGTGATGCCATCTGCGGTGGCTTCTCACGGCGCTGCTGTGGTCATCTGTTGCCAGATTTCCTTTTCATCAAGTTGTTTTCACCTTCTGGAGCTTTCCCATTTCAGGAGCTCCTTCTTCTTCCAAAGGAATGTTACCATTCTTGTATGAGACTGTTCCAAGCCTGGGGCTAGTCAGTATATCTTCATCTGGGCTGTGTCAGCACAGAAAAGGGTCCCTCACCTTCACATCCTTATTCCCCCCAAAATAACCTCTTGTCCCTTCAGGGGGAAATCCCCTGGTCTTGCTTCATATTTAAGTTAGGGTGAGTAAATTTCTTTCAATTTTTATCATGGCACTGGTGCCTAGTGCCAGGACCAGGCTTGTTTGGGGGAAGGAGGGAATGACAATGGTAAAGAGGCACCTAGCAACCTGCAGGGAGTTTTTATTTCTATCTCCTGACATAATCATGTGCTTTTTCTTGATTTGTTATTAATATTACTAATTGTGCTGGTAATCTTATTCATGTTGAACCACATTTCTTCATTCCTGGTATAAATTGTACTTGATCATAATGAATAGTTACTTAGTTAACACTGCTGCAAACTCTTTACTAATAGTTTATCAAATATCAAATGAGATATTTCTTTCCAAATATGCTTTCCAAATGTTAAAGCACTGTGTTAGCTATTATAATCTTATTTAATATTTCATATGAATAGTTATTAGTTATATCTATCTATAGATATATATTAACTGTAGTACCTATCTCATACATCCATTCATAAATATTTATATAATTAATTAATTAAGCATTTATTAAGTGCTTAATATGTGCCAGACATTGTGCTAGTGATATAGGCACAAGCAAGAAAGATACTTTCTTTCTTCAGGGAACTTACAATCTAACGAAGGAAGACAACACATACAGAGGAGCTGGTAAGTATGGGATATGGTTTGGAGCTGGTGGCCAGGAAGTGAGGCAGAGGTCTGTTTCCAGGCAAGAAAAAGCTATAGTACTTTTTGTCTGCTTTATCCCTCCCTGGTTTGGATATTGAAACCACATTTATGTCATAAGAAAAGTTAGGTATGGTGCCTTTTTTCTTCACTTTTTGGATGAGAATATTGAATAAAGGGATTGTTTATTCTTTAAATGTTTAGCAGAATCCACTTGTAAATCCATCTGGGCCAGGATTTTTTTTTTTTGTTTTGGGGGATCATTTATGGTTTACTTAATTTCTTTTTCTGAGATTAAATTGTTGGATTCTCTATTTCATAATTTGTTAATGTGACTATTTTATATTTTTCAATATATTTATCCATTTCTTTTAAGTTTTCCATTACATTGGTATGTACTTGAGTATGGTAGTTTCTTATGATTTTTTAAATTTCTTCTCCATTCACTGTGAACTCCCCCCAAAGTAGAAATGAAGGGGGTTTGTTATTGCTAGATCTCAAGTTATAAGCATGTTATCAAAACTATTACTAGATAAGAAATACAACTAGATGGAATAAATCAGATCAAATAAATAAGATCTAGAAAACATATATAGTAACATAATATTTAATGAATCCAAGAACCTAAGCTCCTCTGAAAGGAAATACTTATCTGATAAGAAATGCCAGAAACATTGGGGAAAGTCGGTGGAAAATCAGTTTAGATTAGCATCTTAAATAATGAGCCTCTACTAATCCCAATGGGATAAATGATCTAAACATTTTTTAAAAATAAAAAAAATTAGAGGAGAATGGAAAATTATATATTCGACATCTGAGAGTTATGAAAGACTATGGAACAAGACAAATGATATAGGAGAATATAAAAGAAAAGACAGACAATTTTGATTGTATAAACTTGTATCACTTTTGCACAAACAAAACGAATGCTGCTAGAATAAGAAAAAAAGATACAAAGTGAGGGGGAGAATATTTGCATTAAGCATCTCTGAAAACTGATACCCCAAATGTACATAGAATTTATTTAAATGTATAAAATCACATACTATTCCTCAAAGATAAATACTCAGAGGATGTGAGCAGATAGTTTACAAAAGAAGAAGTGTAAATTATCAGCAACCAGCTGAAAAAATCACTCAAAATCACAAATAATCAGGAAAAATACAAATGAAAATAACTCTGAGGTTATCATTTCATACCATTTAAATTGGGAAATATGGGGAGAAATGGGAACATTCAATAGTGGAAGGGTTGCAAGAACACAGACAAACTGATACTCTCTTAGTGTAGCTCTGAATTTATCCTAATATCCTGGAAAACAATCTGTAATTATGCAAGAAAAGTTACTAAATTGTTTATACCCTTTGACTCAGATTTCCCACTACTGGGATTAGACCCAAGGGAGGCCAATGATAGCAAGAAAAGACTTACACACACAAAAAAAATATTCACAGCAGCATTATTTATAATAACAAGAAGACAGCAACGAAATATGCGTCTAACAATTGGGGAATGGCCAAACAACTATGCCATATGAATGGAATGGAACATTTTTGTTCTCTAAGAGGGTAGGGAGGACAGGATAATTGTCCTCAATTATCTAAAGAGCTCTCATATAGAAGTGGGATTACAATTGTTTTGCTTGGCTTCAGACCCAAAAACTCAGGAAAATGGGTGGAATTTGCAGACAGGAAGGTTTCAGCTCAGTGCAAATCAAAATGTTCCAACTGATGTAGTGGGCCATAGGATGAGGCAGTGAGTTCTCCGAGGCTGGGGAGGGGGAGGTATCTAAGCACAGGTTAGATGACCACTTGTCAATATGTTGCCCAAGGGATTCCTGTTCAGATGTGACTTGGACCAGAGAGAGTATGAGGCCCCTTCCATCTCTGAGATGCTGACTCCTCCAAATCCCAGCACCATCTCTTTCCAACAGAAACCTGCCAGAAACTGCATCTGGAGACTAGGTGTCTCTCCCATTTAACTCAGAGACAGAACACTTGTGTCCCCTAGGTAAGCATCATGGGACATAGACCTAGGAGGGACCTTAGAGTATTCTGAACCTCAGTTTCCTCATCTGCTAAATAGGGATGGCACCTGAGGCACCTGCCTCACAGGGTTATCAGGAGGTCCAAGTGAGATGACCTCGAAGGCCATCTTGTACACTCTGAAGTGCCATGTAAATGTCAGATATTACTCGGATTTAATCCAGACTCTTTTTTTTTAACAGATAGGGAAACTGAGGTCCATAAAGATTCAATGACTTTCCTAATAGGATAACTCTACAAAAAAACAGTGCCAGAACCAAGATCCAAGGCTTTGAGACGAAGTGGAGACAACTTTCCACAACATTCTGCATAATTTGAAAATTAGGGTAGAAGTCTGACAAGCCTTCTGAGGCTCTGAACCTTCTCCCATGTCGTATGTGACTTGACTCCTCACAAAACAAATGATCTGGAGAGGAATTTTCTGGAGTTAAAACCACGTCCGCTTATTTTTCGCAGTCATATCTCAGAGGATATTTTATTGCCCAGTCTTGGATGCTGAACCCTAAGAGGCTGCTTCCCTTGTCTGCCCCTAGTCCTAGCTCTTGTCCTCCCCACATACACTCACACACAATACACAAGTGGACACATACACATGCACACACATGCACATGTACACATGTACAAATATTAGTCTGATTCCTATCTCTTTCACAATGCTTTTGGTAAGAGAAAAAATTCAATGAAATGAGATTTGTATTTTTTCTATCATAAAGTGTTCCTAAATGCCATTTGCTGTATCCAAAATAATAGCTCTGTGCTGATGATCACCTCCACCGTCTCCCTCCCTGGGCCAATACACTGTGTATGGTCTCTATGGTCCCTTGGATGTCCATGTTCTGTATTATAGGAGTTAGAGCCCGTCAGAAATCACCTAACCCTTACCGCCCCCCCATCTTACAGAAGAGACACCTATAAACCCCAAAAAGGGGATATAACCTGCCTACAGTCATGCACAGGCAGTAAGAGACAGAGCTCTACACTAGTCACTTAGTCTACACCTCACTAAAGCAAAGAAACCTTTGATCTCTCCTTTAACACACAAACGGAGGCTAAACCCGGATCAAACAACAGAAGGTTTTTAGGAAACACTGATAGAGTCACATAGGATTCTATCAATAGTGGGTTATCTGGGCAGCTGCCAGGTGCCAATCTGGAGCAATGGAGAATGTAGCACCATGACCTTGAGAACAGCTGCGTGTAGCTTTCCCAAGGAAAGGACATAGGATGAGTGCATCCGTGTACCATTTTTGGAATTAGTATTAATTTCTGAATGCATATTGTCTCATCTGTGGTCCTCATCACTGTTGGCTCCTGGAATCACAGATCTAAAACTAGAAGGAATCTCAGTCCGACTTTCTTATTTTACAAAGGAGTAAACTGAGGCCCTGGGCAGTTCAGCCTCACAAGGAAGAAGCTATATCCATTTTAGAGAACAAATGACTTGTGACTGACCAACCAGGTGAGCATTATTGATTTGTTCTATCTCTAAACCATGTGTGATTGCCAGGGAGCCTAGAGACAGAGAGGCAAACTGAAAGAACAGTCTGGGAATTCTGCTCCTGGTGAGCAACGGGGCAAAGAGAGAGAGGGGGGAGGGGAGTGTAAATGAAGGCACAAAGTTAAGAGCAGAGAAATTTTTCAGGAAGGGAAGTCTAAAGAGGGAGTAGGCAAGGTCTGATCTGGGAGTGACCAGAGATCACCTATTCCAGCACAACACTGGAGGAAAAATGAGGGCCCTGGAAAGCGTCATCATTTCCTTTCATTTCAAAAACAGCTGTTAAATGCTTTGTAAAAGGCATTTTGCTAGGCCCTAGAACTATAGAGATGAAATAAGACACCGTCTCTGTTCTTGGGGAGCTTATAATCTCCTAAGGAGGATAAGCCACGTACAAAATTAGTCAAAGTCATAACTAACAGCTCTAGAATCCAAGGCAACCTTCACAAAATGTGTCTGGAGCAAGTAGAACAAAATACACCCTCAAATCAATTTTTAAGACAAGTTCATTTGGTGTGAGCGATCCTGGCCTCATGGAGTGGGACAGAGACCCTGGTACCCTGGCCCCAAACCACTACAAGACTGTAGTAGCTGGGGACTCCATTTCCAGAGAGAGAAGGAAGCAGGAAAGGGTTGGGCCAGAGGAGTTGGAGTGTGGTTGACCGAATTTTCTTGTTAACTAAGTATTCCACTCATTTGTTTCTTCCCAGTGGAAAAAGCGTACGTACTGTTTACTTACACTGTCTAAATTTTGGTGCCCTAGTCCAATGCCCCAGTCGCCTCATCTTAGTTATGGCTCTACCAATAGCTACCATACAATTAATATGATGAGCTCCATGTCGGATACCTGGTTAGTGGCCAAAATAGGAATGAAGCCCAGGCCAGTGTTCTTCCCACTATACCATTGCCTCCCTAAAGCCAGTTCAGAACTAGTCTTGACTCTTTCCCAGAGAGCTGTCTTTTACATTATTCAGCACCTTCCCAGTGTCCTCAAGTTCCCCCAAAGTCGGTCAATGACTCTATTGGTTACTGCAAAATAGAATATCCCCTTGGGGTCTGGTCACCAACATTTTAGAAAACAGGAGGGAGAGTGTGTGCAAATGTATGGTGCTGTTCTTGGCCCTCTGGGCACTGCAAGCTTCCGTCTGCATCAAGCTTCTCAAGGGCAGGTTTTCTTGTGCAGATTTACAGCCTTTCTCAGTGAATACAATTTCCCTACGGGGAGGAGGGGGAGTCACAAGGACTGGGGTTACCAGCCCTAAAACCTAGGGGATTTCTAAGAACAAGCACTACCCACAGAGCTCAGGCTAACTCTCTGCTCAGAAATTTTCATTACAAAAAACTCCCATTTCTCAGGGGCAGAGGAGAGACAACATATTCAGAAAGCAAGCAGGGCCTAAGGGAGTCTCCACTTACCTCCTGTCCACACCTGCAATCTTGAGTTTTTCTTATGAGAAAATGTTCTTTTCCCTTGGGTTATGAAGGGTGGGCAGTGGCCAAAAATTGGGGAAAAGAAGGGATCAAGGAAGAAAAAAATTGATTTTCCAAAAAAGAAGAAATATTTCCCCCAAATGTCTCCCGAGTTTTCTATATCATAAACATAATGCATTGATTTTGTGTAGGACCAGAGGGGTCTCAATGAGTTGCTTTTCTGGTCTTCTGTCCACCATGGATTTAGAAGAATTCCAAGAACGGCATGCTATAGTTCTTAGTGTTAGAAAAGCCTTCAGAAACACCCCAGAATCACAATGGATCAGGCTGCTTTCCTAGGCTCCGGTACTCATCAGTCTGCCGTAGATGGGAATCTAAGCCACTGTTTCCACTTGTCTTGACAAGTCTCATACTGTACTAGATAGCGTCTTTAATAATGCACAAAGGAAGGTGATTCAAGATGGGGGAGTCATGCTTATCAGACCTGCACATAACACAAAGTGGAAAGGGATGACTGACATGCTGGGTGACCCTTCTGATACAGAAAGAGATGGTTGTCCCTCTGCCCTGGTCAGATCCCATCTGGAGGATTCTGCTCAGATCTGGGCAACGAATTTTAGGATAGAGCTAGAGAGTGTGTGGGGGTGGGGAGGGGGACCAGGATGGTTAAGAGGCTCAAGTTCTTGCCATATGAGGATCTCTTCAAGGAACTGAAGACATTTAGCCTGGAGAAGAGAAATCTCAGGAGAGTCGTGATCAATGCCGTTAAGCATCCGGAGGGCTAATAATGTCAGGAGTACATTGAAAACCTTAAGGTGCCATATGAACATGAACTATTATCATTGAGTATTTGAAAACCTGTCAGGCAGGAGAGGGATTAGGCTTCAACTCAATTTAATAAACATTTATTAAGTACCTACCATGTGCCAGGCACTGTGCTAAGCACTGAGGATTTATTGTTATTGTTCGGTTGTGTCCAACTCTTCATGGCCCCATCTGGGGTTTTCTTGGCAAAGATACTGGAGCAGTTTGCCATTTCCTTATCCAGTTCATTTTAGAAATGAGGAAACTGAGGCAAACAGGGTGAAATGACTTGACCAGGGTCACACAGCTAGTAAATGTCTGAGGCAGGATTTGAACTCAGGAAGATGAGTCTTCCTGACTTCAGTCCTAGCCCTCTTTCTATTATGCTATCTAGCTGCACTGAGGATACAAATATGAAAAAGACAGCCCCTGCCCTCAAGGAGCTTACAATCGAAAGGGTGGAAGACATCACACAAAAGGAACCTGACAAGTGGAAAGGGGAAGAGGGAAGGGTATCGTGGGTGTCAGTTCGGGGCACGACCCTCCACGTGGAAGGAAACCAAGCAGAGGAGCTGATGGAGAATGGAGATTCACCTGCAAAGTCGGAAGCCTCCTTGAAGAAAAGGCACTGGGAGGAGTTCAGTGTGCCATGCGCCACTCCTCCAATCAAGGGAGAACCTGTTCAACTCCTTCTGTGGCCAGGCTCAAGGCACTTGCAGTAAGATGGGAAAGGAACAAAGGTCCAGCCCTCTTCTGTTACTCCCTAGGTAGCTGTGGTTCAGAGAGTCTTATGTGACTTGCCTAAGGTCACCCAGGTAGAAAGTATCGGAGGCAGGATTTGAACCCAGGCCCTTGTAGCCAGTCTTCCTTCTTCAGCAGGACTCTTGGGCTTACCTAGTCCATTTTGTCCTAGGAATTCAAACAGATGTGCCCATTCTCTCAGTTTTTTTTTTGTTTGTTTGTTTATTTGTTTGTTTTTCGTTTTTTGTTTTTTGTTTTGTTTGTTTGTTTGTTTGTTTGTTTTCTGCCCCCTGCAGTATCTCTGTGCTGGGGAAGTTTTTCACAGATATCCCAAGTCCAGAGGATTAGAACATAAAACTCCTGTAGATGGGAGCCTGGGGTGGGGGAGAAAGTGCTGCTCTTCGTCAGGAAGACCTGGGTTCAAATCCCCCCCCCCCAAACACTTCCTCGATGTGTGGTTCTGGACAAATCATTAAGCTTCTCTACACAAGATACAAATGGCGCCCACTTCAGGAGTCTGACATGAGGTCAGATGAGATGATATTTGTAAAGTACTGACCTAGTTTCATAGAGCTTTAGAAATGCTGCCTGTTATTGTTAAGCCAGGGCCACATAGAGTATTTGGAGATCAGATGGCAGCTTTACCCATGGAAAAACATCATGTGCATCTTGCTTGTCACTTGGGGGTTTCAGGTGAAGAATTTCCAGACTTTTAGTAAATTTGAACAAGAGAGAAAACTTCACCCAGAGGTTAGAGTGTCTACAAAGAGAGGGGGGCGGGGGAGAGACAGAGAGATAGAGAGAGAGACAGAGAGAAGAAGAAGAAGAAGAAAGAGGAAGAGGAGGAGGAGGAGGAGGAAGAAAAAGAAGAGGAAGAAGAAGAGAAAGAAGATGAGAAGGGGTGAGAAGGAGAGGAAAAACCCAATCTTATCACTGGGGAAGAACCATGAGCTAAGTACAGCCTTAGAGAAGACTGTGGTCCAACCTGGACCAGATGCTCCATCACTTGAAGAGGAAGAGAACTGGCACCATACATTAGCGGCATTAAGTTCAACTAACAAAAAACGTCCTCTCTCTTCCTCTCTCTCTCTCTCTCTCTCCTCTCTTTTCTTCTCTCTCTCTCTTTCTCTCTTCTTCCTTCCCTCTCTCTCTCTCTACCTACCCCATCCCTGTTTCTCCCCCCTTTCCCTTCTCCCTTGTCTCTCTTTCCCTCTCCTTCTGTCTCTCCCTTTCTCTCACTTGCTTTCCTTCTTTTTTCTCTCTTTTTTCTCCTTTTTCTTAATTTGTCTCTTTCTCTCTTTCAATTTTTCTTTTATCTTTTTTTACGTTAAAGTAGATGGACTTCCTGAAATTTGTATAAACTGATGCCGTCATGAATGCGAATGTCCAATATATTCGTGGCAGCAATTGTAGAAAGTCCAAGCTCAGAGTGAACCGGGAGCTCCTTTAGTCTAGTTATTTTACACATGAGAAAATGAGGCCTGGGAGGGCATCCAGGGACTTACCCAAGATCAGTTCTGTGTTCCAGTTAAATCATGAAGCCCCAAGACTGAGCCTGTGCTAACAAAGACCTGACTCTAATCAGATTAGCGTTAAACAAGCAGGAGAGGGACAGAGTTGAGTGTTCTCCAGCCAATACACACACCATTAGCGTGTGGAAGGTGATGTCCTCAGTCTGGAACGAGGTTCTGAGTGAGGACACAGCAGGCCTGTGGGTTAGGATCTCCCCAAGTAGTTAGAGGCTCCCAGAGTGTTAGAATGAACTGTACAGATTACTTTACAGGTGAAACATTGAAAAGCCAGAAATTCAATTCAATTTAGCAATCATCTATTGCCAAGGTGACAAGCATCATCCTGGGTTGAATTTGTCCCCTTCTGTCCACTCAAAGGCTACCCCCCTCATTCAGTCCTTCATCATCTCCCATTGATACTATTGAAACAATCTCCTAACTAGTTCACCTGTCTCAAGTCTCTGTTTTCCAAACCCACCTCTACTTAGCTGACAAAGTGATTTCTTCAATCACAGGTCTGACTGTGTCACAGCCCCTCCCCTACTCAACAAACTCCAAGTGGCTCCCTATTACCTCCTAGCCTGAATATAAAATGCTTTATTTGGTGCTTCACAACCTGTGTCCAAGTCTGTCCTTTCAGGCTTCACCCCCTCAAGCCCACCCTCTCCAGACAAACTGGCCCACATCTATTTCCCAGATACAGCATTCCATCTGCAGACTACGCTCAGCCCAGGCTCTGCCTCATACCGGAGGGCTCTTCCTGCTCATCCCCAACTCTGGGGTCCCCTCATTCCTTTCATAGGAAGGCCATCTTTATTCCCCCAATTACTGGTGTTCCTCTGGGCCCTCTGAAGCAACTCTGGATTTATTGTTTTGTACCTAATTATCCATAGAATGTCATTTCTTCCCTGTAGAATGCAAGCCCCTTGGGGGCAGGGACAGTTTCATTTTTGTCTCTGGTTTCTTAGTGCCTTGCATGGTGTCTGGCATATAGTAAGAGCTTAATAAATGCTTCTTGCTTGAATGATTTTAGAATGTGTCTTTTTTGGTCCTTTTTCTTTATCCATTTTGGATAGTAACCAAGAAGTGCTATTTTCTTTCTTGATAATAACCCATACAAATTCATGTCACTCTCAACCCCACTAAGGAATTCACTGAGCCGAGTCGAGAAGGCAAACATGCCCTGATATGATAGAAATTTTGTTAGAAGTTGTCTGTGTTACTTGGGGCTGAAAATGATGAGCTGGGGTTTGAAGCTTGAAGCACAAATATTCCCTATCCCACCACCTAAAATAAGTAAAAACTATGCTCTGCAGACAATCTTTCATCAAAAGCAATTCTGCCTCTTGGTATCTGGTGAAATAGACACCGTTGGCAAATTTGGAACACAGCAGGCATTTCACTGAAGTCCAGGCAACAAGCATTTATTAAACACCTACTGTGTGTCAGGCACTGTGCTAAGCACAGAGAAAGACCACAAACACTCCCTGCCCTTGAGGAGCTTCCAGTCTAATGAAGGAGATGACGTGCAAAACACCCATGTGCAAACAAGACCTTTACAGGGTAAATCGAGGATAGACAACACAGGAAGGCATTAAGGGGAATCAGGAAGGGTTTCCTGTAGGAGGAGGGATTTTAGCTGGGATTTGAAGAAAGCCAGAGAAGCCAGGAGATAAAGTTGAGCAGGGAGAGAATTCTAAACATGGAGGACAGCCAGGGCAGAGACACTGAGGCAGGAGATGGAGAGTCTCGTTCAAGGAACAAGGAGGTCAACGTCCTCGAATCACAGAGCATGTGGAGGGGCCTGAGGTGTGAGAGTTTGGATTGGTTTTCAATTCAGCCAAATGAATCCTCCTTTATTTTAAATCCTCCCATTGTTTTTAATGATGCAAACTGGCCAAATTTGAAAGACTGATTTGTCAAAGTCAACACTACATTCCTCATCTTCAAGGGAGGAATTCAGAGAAATATGAGAAGTCTGGCATGAACTGATGCAAAGGAAACCAAGGCAAATGATCACAACAGTCACGTATGACAAGAGAGCATTAGGATGAAGTCAAACATTAGGTGACTCTAATGACTGATCTTGGCTCTGGAAAAGAGCTGAGGAAATGCAGTACCCTCCTTTCATGGGTCAGAAAGGTGGGGGGCTATGGGTATGGAGTGCTGTATACTCTGTCAAGCAACACGTCCGGATCTGTTGGTTTTGTGAAACTGTCTTTTCTTCATTACGACGAAAGGCTCACTGGTGGTGGGGGTAAGGTAAGAAGGAAGAGTGTGTTTTAAAATAACTGTTGTAGAAACAAAATTGCTGTTGTTCAGTCATCACAGTCACGTCCAACTTACATGACCCCATTTAGGGTTTTCTTGAAAAGATACCAGTGTATTTTACCATTTCCTTCTCCAGATCGCTTTACAGATGGGGAAACTGAGGCAAACAGGGTTAAGTGACTTGCCCAGGGTCACACAGCTAGTAAGTGTCTGAGGTCACATTTGAACTCAGGAAAAAGAGTCTTCCTGACTCAAGGCCAGGCGCTCTGTGCACTGCAGCGCCACCTAGCTGCCTTTAAAAACAAAAGGCATTGATAAAATTCACAAATCAATGAACCAATGAACATTCTTTTTAAAACCCCAAGTATCTAAAAAGGATAAGAGTAGTCAAAGGCTAGTCCAGCAGATATTTATGGCAGCCCTAGAAGCTCATAGAGGCATTTTCCTAATTTGTCAAGACCAACTCATACTGTCTGGAATGGGGAAAGGATGGAGCCCTGGCCAAGGAGGTCACGCTAGAACCAGCAAAGAAACTGCTCCCCAAGTTCTCTCTACCCTCCCCTTCCCCAAGCCGCTGACCTTGTCCTCTGTCCTCATGCTCCTTGACCCCGCCGGTTGGCTCTCTTGTATTGACCTGGATTCCTTGACCTGCGCTCTCATGCTCTCCTACTCTGATCACTCCATTTCTGCCAAACTTGAGGAATCACAGTTTCAAAGTTGAATGGAACCTTGGAAGCCATCTGGTCCAACCCACACTTGACCCAGAATCTCCTCACTGACAACCCAATGAGTGAGCATCCAGTCTTGGCTTGAAGACCTCCAGTGACAGAGAACCTTCTACCTCTCAAAGCCTTTGGGGGAGTTCTGAGTACAGGATTTTTTTCCACCTGCGCCTGCCTCTTTGAAGCCTCCACCCATTCACTGCTCTTTCCCATTGTCTTCAGGTCCCAGGTATTTGAGGACAGCTATCAAGTCTCCCCAGAGTCCTCTCTTTTCCAGGCTAAATGTTCTCAGTACCTTTTGCTGATTCTCATAGGGAATGGCTAGTTGCCATACTCGGAACACTCTCAAACTACCCAATTCCCGATGTGGTGCTGAGAACTCAATGCCCTTCTCTAGATGTCATCTGACCAAGGCAGAGCACAGGGAGGTTGCCACCTTCTTGTCCCTGGGCATGATGCTTCTTCTGACACGGCCTTTGATCATGTGGCCTCGTTTGACTTTCACATCATTGACTCACATTGAGCTTGCTGTCCTCAAAGACCTCCAGATCTCTTTCAGATAACTGCTATTATGCTGTCCCCATCTTCAACTTGCAAAGTGGCTCTTTGGAACCCAAGGTTAAGACTTCATCAAGACCCTCGGTAGAAATTCTAGGGAGATACTTAAATGAACTGATGCACAGTGAAGTGAACAGAACCAAGGAAAGATTGTACACAGTAACAGCAATATCTTTCAATGAAGACTTGTGAATGACTTAGCTATTCTTGCAATACGATCATCCAAGACAATCCCAAAGAACTCATGATGAAGCATCCTATCTACCTCCAGACAAAGAACTGATACTGTCTGAATACGGCCTGAAGCATGCTATTTTTCACTTTCTTTCATTTTTTCTTTTATTCGAGTCTTCTTGACTAATACGGAAATGTTTTATGTGATTGCACATGTATAACCTACATCTGACTGCTTACCATCTCAGGAAGGGAGTAGTGGAGGAAGGGAAGGAAGGATAGAATTTGAAACTCAAAACTTTAAATAAAAATGTTAACATTTAAAAAATAAGAAAGAAAGGAAGGAAGGAAGGAAGAAAGGTAGGAAGGAAGGAAGGAAGGAAGGAAGAAAGGAAGGAGGGAAGAAAGGAAAGAAGGAAAAAAGAAAAGAAGGAAGAAAAGAAGGAAGGAAGAAAGGAAGGAAGGAAGAGAGAGAGACAGAGAGAGAGAGAGAGAGAGAGAGAGAGAGAGAGAGAAATTCCAGGGAGGTAGGTGAATGTCCAGAAATTATTCTTGACTTAGCCAAATGACCCATAAGCTATTCCTGCCTCTAACCTGCCCTTGAGAAGTGAACTGAACCTGCTCCTCCAGAAGAAGAAGAAGCAGTTAGAGTGACTGATGAGCCTTTTAAATTCAGCCCTGATCCCCAAGCACTTCTGCAACCTCCTGGGTTTCCTCTTATGTGACCTGCTCATAATCAGACCATTTGATGATAGCTAGGGGTCTGCTTACCCAAGATTGGCATATTTACAAGAGGCTCCATCTCCCTTTGTCAACTTTGGCAGAAAACCCCACAGACCCTAACTTCCCAGGCTGCTCAGACTTAGTGTCAGATTCAGCTCAGATGGCATCTTCTTCAGAGGCCTTTCCCTCCCCAAAGCAAGGAGAACATTCCCCTCTAAAATACCTTCAAATACCTGAATTCGAATCCTGCCTCAGAAGCATCTTAGCTATGTGATCCTAGGCTTAAGTCAGTTAGCCTTTGTGGGGAAAGGGTATCTTACCTTACAGGTATTCTCACTTGTAAAATGAGGGGCTGAATTTTATGAACTCTTTTCATTCCAAATCAACGGTCCAAATCAGCAAAGATCAAGAAGTCTAAGAACTGAGAAAAGGTCATAAGATTTGACAATTAAGAGACCATTAGTTAAGGGTCTTGCTTCTAAGATTTATAAGGAACTGATTCAAATTTATAAAAATGAAGATGATTCCCGTCTTCCATACATACCTAATCATCTGCATATTGTCTCCCCATCAGATTGTAAGCTCCTTGAGGGTAGGGACCGAATTTACCTCTGTATCCTCCGTGCTTAGCACAGTACCTGGCTCACAGTAAGTGCTTAATTAATGCTTGTTATAGGGGCAGCTAGGTGGTGCAGTGGATAGAGCACTGGCCCTGAAGTCAGGAGGACCTGAGTTCAAATACAGCCTCAGACCAAACACTTGACACTTATGAGCTATGTGACCCTGGGCAAGTTACTTAACCCCAATTGCCTAAAAATTTGAAAAAAAAAATAATTAATGCTTGTTGACTGACTGACCTGTGAAGTCCTGGACAGGGTCTGTTTCTTAGGACTGTCCATCTTTTGGAATCAGCCTTCCTAGGACTAGGATGGCTACAAAGTGGTCAGTACCCCCTGACCACCAGCTTGGTGTGTGTATTATCAATAAATGTCATCCTTAGATGAACTCAGAAGGAGGCCCTGTCTCTCTGCCTTGAAATCCAGGACTCGAGCATTGCCACTTAAGGTCTAATTTATCGAAAGAGCTGAGGAGTGAGAAGAATTACTGAGAGCTTTGAAAATATCAAAGGCAATAAAGATAAATAGTCATGGTGGCAAGATCAAAGCTTGGACTGTGCTATGGAAGTTTAAAGGTCACGCTTACATATGGAAAATAATGAACTGGGTCTGCTTAGACTGAGTAAAAGGTGGCAGGAGAGCTGAGTTTTGAAGGAAATAAAAGATTCCACAAGGGGTGTGTGTGTGTGTGTGTGTGTGTGTGTGTGTGTGTGTGTGTGTGTGTGTGTGT
>NW_020954577.1:7286750-7305823 GCF_900497805.2 Vombatus ursinus | reverse complement strand
TGTGTGTGTGTGTGTGTGTGTGTGTGTGTGTGTGTGTGTGTGTGTGTAGGAGAGGAAGGCGTGTCCAATCTGGCTGGATCCCAAAGGGTAGGAAAAGGAGAAAGGGGGTCAGAGCCAGGTTGTGACGGGCTTTAATGCGGCACAGAAGAGCTTCTGTCTGAGCCCAGAGGTAATGGGAGTCACTGGAGGTCAACACCTGTGACTTAGAAATGGCAGCCATGGGGAGGATGGAGCAGAGATGGGAGAGGCTGAAGCCCAGGGATGAAAGTACTGAAACAGGAGAGAAAGAAAAGGCCGAGCTGAGGCTGCGTGAGTTGGGAGATGGGGATGGAGGTGAGGGACTCTGGGGAGGTGAGACTTGTCCATTGATGGGCCCTGCGACATGAGGGAGAATAAGGTGCTGAGGACACCACCAAGGTTCGCTGTTCTCACAGGACATCTAGTTGGAAATGTCGCCCAACTAGAGTTCCAGAACAGGAGCAGGGACGATGTCCGTCCCTGGGAAAGAAACCTGGGAAGACGTGCATGAACTGATGCAGAGTGAGATGAGCAGAGCCCACCTACGCCAGAACAGCAACGTTGTAAAGACTTGGAATCTCTGATTGGTGCAATCATCATCCACGATCTCCGCTGACCAATGAGGAAGCGTGTGCCCCACCTGCTGACAAGGCCGTGAAGGACTCCAGGGGCACACATGCATGTATGTCCACACACATACCTACAAGCTCACATGACGTGTTCTATGCATGTGTGGCAAACTGTATACGTGCGCCATGCATCATCCCATATTTACACATTGTGATGTGGTGGTGTATGCACATGTGACATTATCTTGTATATGGCACAGTATGCACACCTGTGTGGCATGTTGTGTGTATACACACATGCACCACTGTGTGCATATGCAACCTGAAATGCTGTATACATGCGTGGTGCATGCACATCATGTGTGTACACACTGTTATGTTGCTATGTATGCTGTGAATGCTATCTATATGGCATATTACATGTATCCATGTAACCTGTGCACACACACACTTCATAACACAATAAAAACATGCTACACTGTGCATGTATGCATATGTGATGTGTTGTACAGACACATATATGCACGTGTGTGTACATTTATATATGGCATGTGCTTGTATACATTATTACATACCATATGTGCCTATGTGATGTATTATATATGCATACATATATATTTGGAAATATAAATTTTATTATACATATGCATATAAACATAGGACATGGGTGTATATACATGCATGACATTGTATACATTCACACATGTGGCATATTATGTGTAGCCATACACTGTGGCAAATTATGTGTAGATATATATATGTGATGTGTTATATTCATACATGGCATGTTATAGGGTATACCCTTATATAATATGCTATATTCTACACAAGAGGTACCAGGGACACTTCCCCTGACCCAAGAGCACCATAGTGCTGAAAGACCAATCTGCCTCAAATGTTTTTCTTGTGGTCCTGACCAGAGGGAGGAGGAATAATCCACCCTAGCAGGCTGCTGAAAGCTCTTTTCAATCAAAAGGACTTGAATTCCAGAACCAACAAGAAATACCAAACCTGGGCTTCCCAACAAATAGTGAAATATTATTGAATCAGGAGCCCTGAAACATAGATTCCATCTCCAGATCTGCCATTACCTCCTGTATGACCATGAACAAGACCTTCTATCCTCAGTTTCTTTCTCTGTAAAATGTGAGAATTTTACTAGATGATCTCCAAGGTGTAGAGGATTCTGGGGAAGAATCTTTGAAATCCCCTCCCTCCCATCTACTGGGATCCATGACTGAAGACCCTTAGCAGATGCTCCTTCAATCCAACTCAATCCATCAGGAATTTATTAAGAACCTACTGTATGCCAGCCCCTGTTAAGACTATAAAGATGAAAACTGAAATGAACCTGATTTTAATTATTGGGAAAATTCTAAAATGGTTAAAGATGTGGTTACTGAATAGTCAGGGATAAAAAAATATAATTTCGAAGCTTTCATCAAGAATGGGTCATGCCAGACTAACCTTATTTCCTTTTTTGACAAGGGAATACTATAATTTACCTAGATGTATATCTCATACTATTCTTGTGGAAATGATAGAGAGATGTGGGCTGGATGATAATACAATTAGGTAAGTTTTGAATTGGCTAAATATTTGGATTGCTACTTGTGTGACCTTGGACAGGCCACCTAATCCCCCTAGACTTTAGTTACCTCATCTGTAAAATAAAAAGGGTTAGACTAAATGTCCTCTTCCATCAAGCTCCCTTCCAGCTTTCCATATGTGAGCCTATGCTTCAGTATGAGTCATCATGAATGCTTCAATATCAATTTGGCAGAAGGTTTCCAATAGAGCAACTCAGGAGTCTGCTTGGCCCTGTCTTGTTCAATATTTTTATCAAGGCCTTTATGAAGTCAGAAGTGGTCTGCTTTTTTCAGATACACAAAGCTGAGGAAGATACTCACTGGAAGACAGAGTCAGAATCCAGAAGGATCTTGACAGGTTAGACTATTGAGCTGAATCTAATAAGACAAAATTCAAGAGGAATAAATGTAAAGGCCCACATGGGTTCAAAAAGTCTATGTCACAAGAATAGTATTGGGAGGAGGGCTATAACCAATTGCTCTGAAAAACACCTGAAGGTTTAGTGGCCTGCAAGCTTAATATGAGACAGCGGTGGGATGTGTTATCTGGAAGAGCTGACATCATTTTGGACTGCCCAGTTTCTAGGAATAGTCAGGAGTCTGTCCTTTGTCCCTCTGTCCTCTGCCCTGGCCAGACTGTATCTGAGATGTTGTATTCAATTCTGGGCAATTAGATTCAGGAAAGACATGGCTAAGCAGAGAAGGGCAAACAGGGTAGCAAAGAGACTGAGTCCATGTCATATGAGAATCATTTGGAGAAACCAAGAGGGGATGGTTACCTGGAGAAGACATGGGAGGACATGAAAATTATCTTGGACCATTTGAAGGGTTGTGGGGTGTGTGTGTGTGTGTGTGTGTGTGTGTATAAGAAAGATTTGAAGCAATGGGTAGAAGATGTTAAGAGGTAGCTAAGTAGAAAGCACTCAGCGTGAAGTCAAGCAGACCTGCATTCAAATCCATCCTCAATGGTTACTAGCTATATGGCCCTGGGCAAGTCATTTGACCTCTATCTGCCTCTGTTTCCTCAATTGCAAAATGTAGAGAATAGTAGCACCTCCCAGGAAGATGTGACGGTCAAATGAGATCATATTTACAAAGCACTTAGCACAGTGTTTGGCACATAATAGGCACTAGTTATTATTTTGTAATTATTATTTATTATTATATTACTAATATTATTATTATCATTTTATTAGCGAGGAAACTGAGATCCAGTGAAGGGAAGTGATTTGTTTCAGGTCATGCTAGTACATGACAGAGCCAGGATTCCAACTCAAGTCTTCTGACACCCAGTGCAGCTTGCAGTGGCACGGAGGAGAGATTCTTGTTCAAGATGGCAGCTGCACGTGGAGGCCTCTGACGTCCTCTCTGAAGCCGAGAGCCTGCGATTCTTTCTGTGAATAAGTGGAGAAGCTATATCTACCTTCTTGGACTAAAGAAAGCCACAAACAATTAATCAGTCAATTTATTAAGTGCCTAATATGTACCCTGCTTTTTGGTGCTAGGGATACAGAGAAATGGGAAACAGTTCCTGCCTTCAGGGAGCTTAGAATCTATCCTAGGAGACAATATATACATAAATAAATATATAGAAAAGACACCTAAGATAAATACCAAGTGAGTTTATAAGGGGGAAATAGGCTTTGTTTCTGGATTACAATTTCCCTTAAGGAAATAGATTTCAGATAGAGCCAAACTGATTTCAGGAAAAATATTGATATTTGGATTCTTTATCTCAGTATCACTCAGGATACAATTGGAAACTAAGTCAAAGGAGGGTCCCTTTCACCCATCCATCAATTACACCCAGCTACCATGACTTCATTGGCCACTTCCTGAATCCTTTTTGGGCCCAGAACACACACACACACACACACACACACACACACACACACACACACACACACACACACACACACACACACACTGGTAATAGCCAAAGTCCATAAATCTCTAACTTGGATTTTAAATCATAGTTGGACTGGCCAGTTGAATTCTAATCGATTCCTATTTTCTTTCCACGGTTGAAATAAAACTTCTCCAGTGGCCATCTTCATTGTAACTTTCTCGTTGATTACCACCCTCATCCTTGGGGACCTTCCGGAGTAATGTATATAAATTGGCTTTTATTGATCACAGAACATCTGCTGGTGCTTAAATATGTCGACATGTAAACACGCATATAAGCTTTGCAAGTTTGCATTTTTGGAGGCTCATAAAATTGTAATTTATAATCAAATGCCCAGTGTTATGCTTTCTTTATCACCTTCATAAAGATTAAGGACTGTAAGCAAGAGTTTTGAATTAGAAAGCCATTAACAGACTGCAAAGTCCTCGGCTTTAAATTTTTTTATTTTTATAATTTATGGAAGAAAGCCTTCCTTGCTTTTCCCCTGCAGCTGACACTATTTAATTGCATTTCAGTTGTAGGGTGAAAAATTTGCCAAATCATAATTGCAGAAATCAGAAATGAAAATGTCATGAAAGATTGTTTTCTTAAGAAATATTTATCTTCAGGGCTTTTTTTAAAATAGATTTGAGAATCTGATTGCAATGACTTGGCCTGCCAAAGATGGATTTCAAGGAAAGGAAGCGAGAGCTCTGAGAATGCTCCAGCCGAGCCAGTCTGTGCCCAGCTCAAACATGCAGTTTTTCTCACAGATAAACAAGACAAACAGTGCACAGGTGGCCACTGGCCCTCCCTCCAACGAAGCCCTGCAGCAGCACCTGACCCTGGTTGGGGGGGGACAAAAAGAGGCCCCAGCAGAAAGTTCCTCCAGGAGGCCTGAAAAGGGAGGCTCCTGACCTGGTGCATGCCTGGGTCAGGTCATCATGCCCCATTGGCCTTCTTCAGGGTTGCATTGACTTACCTGGCCCGGGCTGCTTTCCCAAGGCCAGGCATCACCTGGATAAACAAAAGTCATGATAAGGACTGCAACATTGGGAGATCTCTGCCATGTCCTTGGCTCCGATGCTCTGGCCTTCCTTGAAGTGGATACAAAACAAGCAAATAAACAAAACTCCCAAACGTCGCCCTGTGTGAGAAGGTGATAAATATTTGTCCACTGATCAGTGCTATGGGATTCCAAAGAGCGAAGAGATCCGTGTGGGCCGGAATAATCCAAGAGTCTTCATGGAGCATGTAGGCTCACGGCATCAGGCGAGGACCCCCTTCCCCATCCCTTTGAAACCCCACTTCCAGCCCCTGCCTGGCCCCAGACACAAGCACTCCCAGTTCCAGCTCTGCTGGATACGAGAAGGTTAATGCTGATGAGATCCGGAACTCAGCATCTCCATCCCTGGATTGTACAGAAAAGAAAACGGGGCTCTGGAGGAGGTGAGGTAACTTGGCCAAGGCCATGGAGCTGGGGGAGGCAGCAAAAAACCACAAAAGGTCCCCAGGATGAAGGGATGAGAGCGTGTGGAGGTTTACAAAGCGTTTTCCTCCCAGCAATAGAGAGAGACAGAGGGGGGGGGGGGGGGGGGAAGGAGGGAGAGAAAGAGAGAGAGGGAGGGGTGAGAGAGACAGAGAGAAGGAGAGAGGGAGAGGGAGGGAAGGAGGAGGAGGGAGAGAGAGACAGAGACAGAGATGGGGGACAGAGTGAGGGAAGGAGATGGGGGGGAGGGGAAGGGAGGGAGGGAGAGAGACAGACAGAGAGAAGCACGAAGACAATATTTTTACCCTAATTTTACAAAGGAGAAATTTGAGGCTCACAAAGGGACAATTGCTTGCCCAGGGTCACAGCTAATTTGTGAATGAGCCAAGATTTCAATGGAGGCCTCTCTTGACATCCAATCTTACTCTTTCCGTGACACCGTCCTGCCTGGCAGGTACAACAGTTAAGAGGTGAGCAATACTTGCTAATAATGTCGAGGAACCTGGTCTAAGTGCCCCTTAGTGCCTCACCTCAAATGCCACAGAAGCATCTTAATTTTGTTTGGGTCAAATGGAAGCAAGGGTATGAAAACACCTCCCACAGAGGCAGCAGGGCATAGCCAATAGAGAGCCAGGCCTCTGAGTCAGGAACACTTGGGCTCAAGTCCCTCTTCTGACATGTATCGGCTTGTGTTAATCAAGGCAAGTCACTTAACCGCTGACTGCCTCAGTTTCCTCAACTGTAAAATGGGATCACAATCGCCTACCTCACAGGGCTTTCATGAAGATCAAATGAGATAGTTGTAAAGAACTTAGCACATAGTAGGTGTTTAACCAATGCTTGGTTGATGGAATTGAAATGATAAGTCCAGACAAAAAAACACCTCTCACCCGATCTCCAGGACAATGCTTTCCGACAGGTGATACGGTTGTGTTTTTCCTTCTCTGGTAGCTGGTTTCCTGACAGCTGTTTCCTAAGTCTATTGGAAGATGTCTGTCTAGAGAATGAATAACTAAGTCCCCGAGCCTTGCTGGGCATATGGTGTTCTGAAGGTCTCTGTGCTGGGGACAAGTGATGTCAGGAATGTCCAAACACATCACTGAGTAATGTACAAATAAGGAGAGAGCTAGGAATCAGGATTAGACCTCTGGGTTCATTGGTCTGGGGAAGGACCAGGTGAGGAAGTTCCTTTTACCAATGCAGAGCAGCCCCTTCTCTGCGATGTGGGGTCTCAGAAGAAAAAAATGGGCAGTTTTGATTATGTATATTTTTGTTCTTGAACAAACATATAATGCAGTTAAAATTAGAAGGAAAACAGGTAATTGGGAAAAAAATATTTGCAGCAAGTTTCTCTGATAAAGGCCTCATATCCAAGATCTGAAAGGAAATGATCCAAATTTATAAAAGCCATTCCCCCATAGAGAGATGATGTGAAAAAGCAGCTCTTAGAAGGAGAAACCCAGGCTACCAATAAGCTGTGAAAAAAAACACTGCAAATCACTAATTATTAGAGAAATGCGAATTAAGGCAATTGAGGCGCCACCTCACACTCACCAAATCAGCAAAAGGGGAAATGACAAATGCTGGAGGGGGTGAGAGGAAATACTGCCCCCTCAGAGTCCTAGGGGTGTCCCTGAGAGGGCGAAAGGTCTTTGCCACCATTCTATCAGCCCAACCCCCCTCTCCTGCTGTGGTTTCCCATCATGCTCCTCCTGCCACCATTAACTGCCCATGACTAGTGCCCCAATTCCATTTAACCACTGATGCCAGTGGTTCACAAACATGTCCTTTCTCCACTTGTATGTAGGAGAGCCCTCATTCAGGCCCTCCTCCCTTCTTGCTTGAATCGCTGTAATATCTTCCTAACTAGTCTCCCTGCCTGTAGCAATTTTCTTCCTTTATGTTCCAGTTAAATAGAAATTGCAGCCCAGGAACTATATGAACACAATTACAAAACACTTTTCACACAAATAAAGTCAGATCTAAATAATTAGAAAACCATCAGTTGCTCACAGGTAGGCCGAGCTAATAGAATAAAAATGACAATTCTACCCAAGCTAATTTACTTATTCAGTGACATACCGATCAAACTATCAAAAATTATTTTAGAGAGTTAGAAAAATAATAAGATTCATTTGGAATAACAAAAGCTCCAGAATATCAAGGGAACTAATGGAAAGAAATGCAGGGGAAGGTGGCCTAGTCATTCCAGATCTTAAATTGTATTATAAAGCAGCCATCATCGAAACTACTTGGTACTGGCTAAGAAGTAGAGTAGTAGATCAGTGGAACAGGTTAGGTATGCAAGATGTGATAGTCAAGGACTATAATAATCTACTATTTGATAAACCCAAAGACCCCAGCTTCTGGGATAAGAACCCACTCTTTGACAAAAACTGCTGGGAAAACTGGAAAAGAGTATGACAGAAACTAGGCATAGACCAAAATCTCACACCATAGACCAAGTCAAAATGGGTTCGTGATTTAGATATAAAGGCTGATACTAAAAGCAAACTGGAAGAGCAAGGAATAGTTTACTTGTCACATTTGTGGAGAACAGAAGAATTTATGACCAAACAGGAGACAGAGAACATTATGAAATGCAAAATGGATAATTTTGATTACATCAAATTGAAAAGTTTTTGCACAAACAAAGCCAATGCAACCAAGATTAGGAGGGAAGCAGAAAACTGGGAAAGAATTTTTACAACCAGTGTCTCTGATAAGGGTGTCATTTCTCAAATATATAGAGAACTAAGTCACAGTTATAGAAATACAAGTAATTCCCCAGTTGATAAATGGTCAAAGGATATGAACAGGCAGTTCTCAGATGAAGAAATTAAAGCTATCTATAGTCATACAAAAAATGCTCTAAATCACTCTTGATTAGAGAAATGTAGATCAAAACAACTCTGAGGCACCACATCACACCTATCAGATTGGCCAACATGACAAAACAAGTGAATCATAAATGTTGGAGAAGATGTGAGAAATTGGAACACTAATGCATTGTTGGTGGAGTTGTGAAAAGATCCAACCATTTTAGAGAGCAATTTAGAATTATTCCCAAAGGGCTATGAAAATGTGGATACCCTTTGACTCAGCAATAGCTCTTCTAGGTCTGTAACCCAAAGAGATCATACAAATGGGAAAAGGATCCAAACGTACAAAAATATTTATAGCAGCTCTTTTTGTGGTGGCCAAGAATTGGAAATTGAGGGGATGCCCATCAATTGGGGAATGGCTGAACAAGTTGTAGTATATGAATGTAATGGAATACTATCGTGCTATACGAAATGATGAGCAGGCAGACTTCAGAAAAACCCGGAAGGACTTGTATGGACTGATGCTGAGTGAAATGAGCAGAACCAGGAGTGTGTTGTAAACAGTAACAGCCATGTTGCATGAGGACTAACTTTGACAGACTTAGCTCTTCTCAGAAATGCAAGGATCTAAGATATCTCCAAAGGTCTCAGGATGGAAAACGCTATCCGCATCCAAAGAAAGAACTATGGAGTTTGAATGCAGATCGAAGCATACTATTTGATCTTTTTTTTTTCCTTCTGTTGTGTTTTGTTTTCTCTTTCTGGTGGTTCATCCTATTGGTTCTAATTCTTCCTTACAACATGACTAATGTGAAAATATGTTTAATAGGAATGTATGTGTAGAGCCTATATAAGATTGCACACTGTCTTGGGGAGAGAGGCAGGGAGGGAGGGGGAGAAAAATTTGAAACTCAAAAGCTTATGGAAGTGATTGTTGATAAATCAAAAGAAATTAATAAAAAAAAAAAAGAAATTGCACCTAGGCCCTGATGAATTTCTAAAGTGGGCTCTGTCATACAGGGTTTCATTCTTGTTCTAAAATGCCATTGGATGCTGCCGTGATGCCTCCTGGATAGCTCAACCTCCTTGTGCCACAACATCTCAAACTCAACACATCCAAACCTGAACTCGCTGGTTTTCCACCCAGTCTTCTTTTCCCAACTTGACCGCCCTCCCAGTCACCCAGGCTCACAGCCTTGTCCCCTCACTCCCACTTACTTCCCATCTGTTGTCAAACCTTGTCATTGCTCCACTCACCTTGTCTCTCCTCTAAGCTCCTTCCCCCACACACCCCCAGCCACCACCTACCCCTAATTTTATACCCCAGATGGATGGTCACCCCTGTGGACAAAGCCAGCATGTACCTGGGCACGGATCTGACATTACCATCTGCACAAGCTTTCCAACCATGCTCAAGGTCAGGCTCCCTCCACGAGGCTAGCCAGGGACATTCCCAAGGTGTCTGGCCAAGCGCAGCCTCTAAGAGTGGGGTGGGAGTTCTGAGACTGGTGATAGCCCAGATGACCTAGCCAAGGAAAAGAACCAAGATGGGGCTCAGGAGTGAGCCACAGCTTTCCTGCCTCCCAAAGCCATGACTGGCTCTGGAATACTGTAAAGCACTTAGCATAGTACCTACGCCTAGTAGGTACTTCATAAATGCTTATTCCTTTTCCTTCCTTCTTTCACTTTCAATCAAAACCGGGTCTTGAGGGTAGAGATCAGTCATTTATACTTTAGTCAGAATGAATTCAAATAAACTCATTCTCTCAGGGCTATCTGCATTTAAGCCTAATTCATAACAGTCAGTCAGTCAACGAACTTAAGAACCTACTATGCACCAGGCACATAAGTACTGGTTATACAAAGAAAGGCAAATGTAGTCTTTGTTCTCAAGGAACTCATATTCTAATGGGGGAAACAATTTTCAAACAACTATATACAAATAAGATGGGTATGGGTGTGGGTATGTTTGTATATATATATATATATATACACTTCATATACATGATATAAATGTGTATATAATACACATATTTAGTATATAATATATAAATATAGTTATATGTAATAACTATATAGTATGTTATATATAATATGTATATAATATATACATATATAGAATGTATATATTATACATGGCATATAATATATTGCTATATTACTATATATTCATATATCTAAGAATTCCAGGAATGGGAGACAGCCAATGAAAATGCATGGAGTAAGGAGACGGAACAAGGCCAACAGGAAATCAACCCTGCATTCCACAGTTAAAGATACTTCAGACCTGAGAGATAAAACAAAAATGTTTGTTCCCCTAAATTTGGAGCAAATAGCTAGAAAAGTAACTAAGGAAAACAGGATACAGCAGGTCTTATCTGGTTTTGCTGATGGAAGTTAGTAAGTAGGACAAAGGTTAAGCTTTGCTTAGAGTGCACATGGTTAATAGGCTTATAAATATTAACTTCTCCACCTCCAGGAGGGGCTAAGATGCCATTTTCTGAACATGGGATGAATGAAGAAGGAGGAAAGACATGTCAAGGAGTAGATGTGTAATAGGCGTACCGGAAAGTTGTACACTCTGGAGGACTCAGCCCAATGAGGAGATAGAGGAGGGACTTTGCGGCCGGGATTAGAGATAAATAGCGAACTCCTGCTTTGATACAATGTGTCCTAGTCCATAGGACACCCATGGTCACAACTGCATAATAAACTGGGCTTTTAACTTCATCCCTCCTGAGTCTGAATGAGTTATTTCTCACAAGACTCCAGCCTCGGTAAGTGAGGGAAGACGGCTGGACATATACTCGAAGGAACTCAAAGGCAGAAAGCCGCCACATATAACAAACTATGCCTAGTGGGGCTTTCTATTTTGTAAAAACTGAAAAGAGAAACAAAATTAGTGCCCATCAATTGAGGAATGACCCTGCAAGTTGTGATCTCTGAATATTTGTCATAAGAAACGACAAATAATAGGAATCCAAAGAAACTTGGAAAGAATGAACTGATGGAGAGTGAAGAAATCAGAACCCCCCAAAAATTGCAGGATGATTACAACTTGGAAAAATTAGTAGTAGCATTTATATAGCACCTACTATGTGCCAGGTACTATGCTAAGCACTATACAATTATCTCATTTGATCCTCACAACAACTCTGGGAGGTAGGTGCTATAACTATCCCCGTTTTACGGATAAGGAAACTGAGGGAAGGAGAGGTAAAGTAACTTGCCCAGGGTCACACAGCTAGTAAGTGTCTGCGGCTGGATTTGAAGTCAGGTCCTCCTGACTCCAGGTTGAACACCCTGGCACCATTGCATCACATGGCTAACACGAATACTTAAACAAAACTGAATGCTATGTAATTGTTCAGACCAATCTTACCCCTGGAGGAGAAATGCCCAAAAGTACGGACTTCCCTCCTTCTTTAGAAAAGTGGGGAGCCAAATGTCCTTGTTGTGATAGTTTTCTTTTGTTTTTGGTCTTGTTTCATTGTTACTATTTGTTTCAAGGGAAGGCTATCTAAGCTGATGTGAAAACAAAGACATCAATCAAACTCTAACTTTCTTTTAATGAAGGAAGCATTTGGAGTGTGGGGGTGGAAGGGGAATAGGCAGGGATCCCCTTGAATCCTGACTTCACACCTCTCTGTAATTCAGTAGGACTTTGGGGGCTCCAGACCCTTCCCGTAGCATGCTTGACTTCTGAATCCTGGCTCATGCTGACTGATGATAACTTGCACAGTGTTCCATGAGAGGTGAGGCTTCACAGATTCCAAAGACAAGTCTGTGGCCGTGAATTAAGTTCAGAATGAAGAATTAGCGCTAGAACAGGTCTTGGTGAGCATCTCATGCCAACACTTCATGTTCCAGATGAAAAAGTCATAGGTGAAACACCCAGATAGTTTTAAGAGATATCTTGTGGTATTCTGGAACTATTGATCATGAGCCCCTACTGGTGTACTTCCCCTCAACAGTCAGCCAGTAGACATGATTAGCTCAAAGAAAAAGCATTTACTAAGATGGCATGGTAGCTAAAAACATTCCCTTCATAAATCTGAGGTGCACTCACACAAATACACACATTGTCTGTAGGAAGAGTTGGCACAAACTTTGAGTACACCAATAGTGAGGCACACATGTAGGGAATTCAATTGGCCAAGGCAAGTCGCACCTCTAATACTTCAGAAACATAATAAACTTTCTCTTCTTGCTTGATCTTTACTACCACCACCCTCTACCATAATGAAAAATCATTTAATTAAGTGGAGCAAAAAGGTTACTTTAACATCTCTTCCAACCACATGTCTCTCATCCATACTTCAAACTTATTTGAGATTCCTTGAAAGAAATTACAACAGAAATAACTTTGTTCAACAACCCACTGATGACAAACAGTAGGCAAGGCATTAAATAGGGAGACCAAGGTGTTCACCACTGTAATGGAGACCCATCAGTGCATCCAAACTGAACAGGGATCCCTATGGATGGGGCAGCCCTTCAGCTGTTTCTGTTTGCGGATGGCATTGTGTTGGTTGCCTTAGAACATTGCAGAGGGGCAGCTAGATGGCGCAGTGGATAGAGCACTGGCCCTGAAGTCAGGAGGACCTGAGTTCAAATCTGACCTCAGACCAAACACTTGACACTCACTAGCTGTGTGACCCTGGGCAAGTCACTTAACCCCAATTGCCTAAAAAAAAAAGAACATTGCAGAGATTGGTAACTGCTCAGAAGAGTTTGACCTGGTAATCCACACTGGAAAGACTAAGCGGATGAAAAATAACTATTGTCCAACTCATAACAGGCAATTTTAGCTTGTCCATCAATGTATATATACCTGGGACAGACAGTACAAGTAGACAAGAAGTTGGGCTCAGAATTAAATAGGAGGAAGAGAGCGGCCTGGATTGCCTTTAGTAAACTGCAAAGCATTGTCAATGACTTCAAACTTCTCCTAGAAACAAAGATTCATCTTTTTAATAACAATATCCTACCAGTGCAAAAAACTGCAGAGAAGGTGCCAACCTACAACAGATAAAGGATCTTCTTCAACAAGGAAATTAGCTGTACTGGGTCCAGTCCTTATCGCCCATCATCGTTACCATGCTAACATATGAACTCAGTGGTAATCAGACATCACGGATAAAAGTCTGGCCATAGAGTCAGGAAGATCTGGGTTCCAGGGCTGGCTCTGTGTGATCCTAACCTCTCAGGCCCCCAGGCAGTGCTCCAAGTTGTAGACAACCCGCATCAGTGGAGAGAATGTACACACCTGTACAGACGGAATCACGGATCTAGATTTAAAACACACACAGATGTCAATTGATCCATGCTTCCTAGTCCAATAATGCCGAGATCCTACAATTTAGAACTCTAAGGGACATCAGAGACCGTGCCACCCAAATCCTTCACCTCATACGCGAGGACGCTGAAGCTCATGGGGCAGCCCCTTGCCCAAGTTGGTTTCGCAGCCAGAGCAACGCCGGGATTCAAACCAGATCTTCTGACTTTCGTGAGACTTGGTGCCTTTTCTGCACAAAGCAGACGCTTCCTCCCCCCTTCTTTCCGTGTCTCTTCCACGGGCCTGTCTCAAACACATCAGATATTACATGACCTCTGGAACCAAGGGAGGTGGGGAAACTCCTCTGCTGGGCCCCTGGAGCCAGAAACCTGACAAGTTCCCCATGTCTTTATTGGTGCCAAGACACTCCTTAAGACGCTTCAGATTTATTCCTATCAGCCACCACCCAACACAGCTGTCAACCAGGATTTGTTGACAGCTTTTAGCCCCTTTGAAAACATCCGCCCTCCCTTAGATGTCAAAAAGCCCTTGGCTCCGTGTCTTTTCCGTGAGAGTAAAACTCCTGGGTTTCCGTGCCTCATCACGCCTGCTACACAGCCAAGACCCAAGAACGTTGGTGCCTAAAAGGAACTCAGAGGCCATCAGGCCCATTCTGCAGAGGCCCCCACTGAGGCACAGACAGAGGAGGCAACCACGACCACCTTGAACTCAGGACTCTCACTCTAGAACTTGACACACAGAGTCCTTTGGGGGTAGAAATCTTTGGATCCACACCCCTCAAAGCCCTGAGCTCTGCCCACTTAGTTGATCTTTCCGGAGTCAGCCAGAGGACACGATTAGCCAGATAACAAAATATACATAAATCTTATAAATGTAGGGCACACCCTCCCAGAAATATGTCCACCTTAGCGAGGAGAATGGACACCCGTGAGGTCATGAGTAGAGAGGAGCCCACACAAGGCATGGGTGCAGCCAAGGCACGTGAGAGGCCAAGGCAGAAGGGAGGAGGCGCCACACGCCCCTGATGTCCCCCACCCATCCCAGGGACCTTGGTCTTGAAGGGGGTCACAACTGTGGAGGGGCGCTGCTGGACTTTAGCCTGCATGGCCTTCCTGAGACCACCTTCAGGCTCCCTTCTAGGCCAGCTGAAATCTTGGGGGGCCTTGGGCTCCAAATAGGACACAGCGTGGGACCCATGGGCATTATTGTCTTCCTTTTTCAAGAATTAAGAAATCTTCCCTCCTGAGAAGAGTCAGTGCCTAGAACTTCTAAACTCAGAATCCCTTAAGCTCGGAGGCAACTTTCAGTCAGAGTGCTGTCCTGGAAATCTCCTTTCTCTGATAGAGTCTGGGCTCTAAGCTGGGACACCAGAGGGCATCTCATTCAACCCCTTTGTTTGCTGACAACGTTGGTGGGTGACCTTATGCCCATGGTGGGTGTAGGGGGGAGGCCTGGCTATTAGACCAGGTAATATGCTCTTGAGCTTAAAATATAGATTCTATGTGGTTAAACACTATGTATTAGGAAGAGCCTAATTCCAAAGCTTCACCATTGTTAAGAGGAAAAACCTCCATTAGAAGGCCAATCTGGTGACCCAGACTCTACCAGAAGCACTAGAAGAGCTGGAGGGGGGAAGTGTGGCGCCCTTCCTACCTGTCTATGGTAGGAGAAAATATGCCTTCCTCATTGAATGTCTGCTAATAATTGTTGTTGTTAGTTATTTTTAAGTTGTGTCTGACTCTCCACAATCCATGTGGGGTCTTCTTGATTCCAAACCTGGCACTCTATCCACTGGACCACCTCCCATTATTAATTAAATACACAAGACAGGGGAAGAAGGAGGGAGAAAACAAGGCACAGTTGAAAGAATTCTGGCCTTGGAGTCCCAGAACAGGAGTTCAGATCCTAACTCTGCTATTACCACCTCCTTGGCCATGGGCAAGTCCATTTTACCTTTCTCTGGGCCTCACTTTCCTCCCCTGTAAATCTCCACTAAAACTCCCCCCTTGTGCGTGAAGCCTTTCCTAGGCCTCCTAAATGCCTTTCCTCTGGGATCACTGACAATTTGTCCTGCCTTTAGCTTCTCTGTCCATGGTTGTTTGGTTGTTGTCTGGAACCTGGTTTTGTCTTTCTTTGTATCCCCAGTGCTTGGCACAGGGTCTGGCTCATAGAGGGCTCTTCATAGATACTTGCTGACTTGACTTGTAAAATGGACTCCGTCGTCTTTGAGGATGCTTCCAGCTCTGGATCTCCAACATCTGGGGCCTCAGTTTCCTCATTTGTAGCATGAAAGGATTGGACCCAATGGCCTTTGAGGACCCTGCAGGCTCAAGAACTATGATCTTATGAACTTCTGCTGCCCCTTCTCCCAAGTGGGGGCTCCATAGGAAAGTGGCCCTTTAAACATGAAGGTCCCTCTTCTAAGGACATTTTACAGAATGGTCTATTTGAAAGGCCTTACAAGGAAGATGGCAGCCCCTGATTCTCTCTCTCAAAGGCTGAGCCCGAACCTTGGAGCAATAGGGATTGTTTCGAGTGAGCAGAGCAGAATAAACCTTGAAGTACAGAGCCTGGCCCCACACTGCACTTGGGAAGTGCCCTTCAGGCTGGTGCCCCTGACTGGTTAGACTGGGCTGCTTCTGGTTTACAAGCCCAGGGAGCTGAGCCAGGGCGTCCGTGAATGCAATCAGCAAATTCTGCAAATCGGGTCTTCTCTTTTAAAAATGTAAGGGAGGAAAGCTCTTGACCCCTTAGGCCAGTGAGGTTTGTATGAAATGAGGTCAGCTGTTCCATCTCGCCGGCAATGCCCTGGGTGACCAGGGGTGGCCTTGACCTTTCCTGGTCAGTTTCTCTTGACCTCTCTGTGAGACAGCACAGAGCAGCCAGGCCCTCCTGGATGAACTCAACAGTGGGCTTGGAATTAGGAGGATCCGCATTCAAATCTTGTTTCAACACTGTGTGACCCTGGGAAATCATTTAACCTCTCTGTGCCTCTGTTTCCTCATCTGTAAAATAGGGAGAGTGGACAACATCCCTTCTAGCTCTACATCTCTGTTCTTATGACCTATAATTATAGATTATAATCAGATAAGGACAGCTAGGTGGCACAGTGGATAGAGCGCTGGGCTTGGAGTCAGGAAGACCAGAGTTCAAATTCAGCCTCAGATACTTACTGTGTGACCCCGAGCAAGTCATTTCACCCTGTTTGCCTCAATGTCCTCATTTATAAAATGAGCTGGAGAAGGAAATGGCAAACCAGTTCAGTATCTTTGCCAAGAAAACCCCCAATGGGGTCACAAAGAGTAGGATAGAACTGAAACAACTGAGCAATGACAAATGATCTATAATCCTGAACTTGGAGTAAAAGAGCCCCCTGATGTCCTAAGTAGGCCAGAGAGGCAGCCATGCGGAGGCGGCTCGAGCCCCCCACCCTCTCCAGACCTTACCGAGACTTCCATCTGCCTGGAGCCTGGACGCTGGCCCAGAGGTGAAAATGTCTCCCATGTCACCTCCTCCATCAGGCACAGAGGCGCGTGTTGGTTCTGGCACATCATTTCTCAGGAGTGGATGTCTGACGCTTGTTTATTAACGAATGTTGTTGGAACAATCGTTCCTGGTAATTTTCCCCCCAAGAATACGTGTGCTGGTCACCCACCTCCCCATAGCGGCCGATGGACACCAGCTTGACCCATCTCTTAACGCCTTGTGCGATACAGGGCTTGTGAGAAAGACTTGATGGCTGGGTGAGGGTCGGAGGAAAGGAGGTCTGGAAGGAAGGGAAGGAGGAAGAGGGGAGAAGAGGAAAGGGAAGAATGGGGTCCTGCAAAGGCTGGGCTGGGGAAGAGGCAATCAGGAGGAAAGGTGGTACAGACACAAGAGAAGAAAACACAAAACGAGAATCCGGGTGCGAAGCAGAGCTTTGGCTCATGAAGACGGCGGTGATTTTAATTCAAAGCCCTGTAAGGAGCCTCGGGCTGCTCTAGTGCTGGGCCCCCTGCCCTCCGAGAGCTTGCCTTTCTGAGAGGGTAAGGAGTAGGGCTGAGGACCTGGTTTTGCCATTCCCTCGCTGTGGAAGCCTGGGCCAGGCCTGTCCCCTATTCTGAGCCTCAGTGTCTTCTCTAGGAAAATGACGCCGTGGTTCTGAGTGACCTCTGGGCTTCCCTCCAGCTTCGTCCCCACGAGCCTACTTACAACCCAAGCTCCTATGGCACCTCAATTATTATCTCTTCATTACATATTTGTTATTATATCTCTTTCATTGTGTCTTCACAAAAACCCTTTCACATAGATCCCGCAGGTATTAGTCCTGTAACAGCCCTGTTTTGTAGATAGAAACTGAGGCTCAGACAAGGAGACTCCATGGTCACACAGCTAGTATGCGAAGGAAGATTTAAACCCACATCTTCTAGTTCCACGCTCTGTTACACTACCCAACCACTCCATAGCACAATATGCTGCTTAGTCCATCCCCTCCCCTGGAGCCGTCACTATCCCCTGCAAGGGTCCCACTAGGTGACCTCAGCGGTCCCTTCCAGCTCCAAGTGGGAATGTGCTTCCTTCTCCTTTCCACCACCTGCGATCTCTAGTTTCCTTCTAAGTAAGTTCAGCTTCCTACAGGAAGCCCTCAAGATCTCCCACACACATCCCAAACTACTTTGCATATGCTTTGCATTTATTTGCTTATCTATTGGTACTCCCCACCCCACTCCAATGGAGTGCAAGCTCTTTGAAGAGAGACTTTGTTTTGTTTTATTTTGATCATTGTAGCCCCAGAATCTAGCTCAGCATCAGGAATACAATGGGGGCTTAATAAATGTATGTTAACCTAACAAATTAATGAATATACTGTGCTCATCAGCCCATTTCACAGATAACAAAACTGACTCTCAGAAAGGCTGTGACTTACCCAAGGTCAGAGGAGGCAGAATAAACCAGATTATCCACACCACAAATCCATAGCTTTAAATCTTAAGCTGCTCTTTCTACCACTATGACCAAAAAAAAAAAAAAAAAAATATGTTAAACACTCAAAAAATGGGGCACTAGTTCTTAAGAAGAAATCACTCAAGCCATGATGAGCCAGATGGGAGCTCTAGCAAGATCTCACCTGGGTCTCTTCTTTTTTAGGTATTTCAGGTTTTTTAAATTGAATTTCATTTTATTTTCAGTTCTGCATTCTCTTCCTCACCCATTGAGAAAACAAAAAAATCAAACTTCATCGCAAATATGTAAAGTTATGCAAAACAAATTCCTACATTAGCCAAGTCCAAAAAAAAAAAAAGGAAAAGGAAGAGAGGAAATGAAAGGAAGGAAGAAAGAAAAAAGGGAAGGAAGGAAGGAAGAAAGAAGGAAAGAAAGAAAGAAAGAAAGAAAGAAAGAAAGAAAGAAAGAAAGAA